>NW_006262688.1:17092913-17288115 GCF_000493195.1 Citrus x clementina
TAATTAATTTGTCTTCAAGGTACCATTAATTAATATCCTCCCTTAAATCAACATCGATTGTGCTTCATCGATTGTGCTTCTCTAAGTACCATAAATTTCTAATTTGTCCTTACTAGAACTACTTTAATAATGTGTGCCCAAGGCACAAAATGATTGTGATGTTCTAGTATGAAAAAAATTATGTATATATCTTAATCAGTAGTAAAAGAATTCAATATACAAATGACAGTAATTATTTTTTAAAAAAAAGACAAGCTTTCGGGTGTTACTTACAAGCTACACAAATTTTCCGTTATTGGATAACAAGTTTTCAATATTACTAATAATTTTGTAATTAGTTTTAGAGACATATGTGTTTTTGTTTTTTTTCCCTTTGGGTATGCAATATGTGTTACAAGTAATCCAAGATATTATGATCAATAATAGAAAATTTATCACGTAATACGCGATATGACATTGGCATATGTAGCATTCGATTTATGTTTTATCAAAACCTTCTCATGTGCTACCGAATCGTACGAGATTTTGAACTTTGAAATTAGGGACTACAACTTTCTTTTTTAATGTACATGTAAATGACATGGGAAGCAAGCATGTAGACCGGTGACCCTCTAGATACCGTTAGCTATTTTCTAGTTCCTACCATCACATTTTGCTTAGTGATGGGCTGCAAACATTTCTATATCACATGAAACTTCAATCCTTCTTCAATCAGTCCCCTGAGCTTAATTAGGGAGTTCATAATATTCGACTGGCCTTTGTAAATTGTTTGATTTGTCTATACACTTGCACTCATCAATCCTCTTAACAAAGTAAAAATGTTTTCACTTTCGTGTTTGAAGATTACAAGTGAAAACTGAAAAATAATTATCGGACGATATAGGTGTTGGAAAAATATGCTCTTTAAAAGCATATGTGTTTATTTAATTGTAATAAATCTTTTTTCTGATTAATAAAATTAATGAGGTATTTTAATCAAATATCTTAATTGCATTAATATTTGTATTAAAGTCCATTTAATCATATTATATGTATTTATGTGATCACCATGTGGATTCACAGAAGACATAAATACAAGTTATCTTATGATTAAATAAATTTAGCTCGTAGTTGATAAATAAAGTTGGGCACTTTATTTAGGTATAGACTGTAATAAATTCATTGAATGATTTGTCTTAATCATGTATGAATTTATTGATATAGTACGACTGCATTGAACAGGATCACATATGAGATTTAATTAACTTTGTAATAACTGTCAGACTTATTAAATCTCATAGGCATTGATTTTACTGTAATCTTAATCTTGAGTTAATTATGATTTCATGATTGTAATTGTTATTCCATTTGAGTTACCAATGGGCTTGACACATACTTGTAGTCTAGATTACCCGGTATCTTGGTGGGAGCATTTATGAGTATTGGAGTTATAGATTCACAATATAGAATTTGTACAACACATCTCTTAATGGATTTTCGGCACTTGATCATAGAATTCTCTGGCCAGAGTGTGTCAACATATTTAGTATGTTGAAAATGATCATTAGAGAAAACCAGTAAGTATCAAGGAATAAGATGTTATTAAATTGATTGGACAGTTGAGATATCAATTTAATTAACGATGTGGTACAAAGGATTGTGCAGTAAAGAAATCAATGTGGCTTGGGACGAATTATTATTCGAGCATACAATTATGGAAGTCAGTTCCAATCTTTTAATGGAGTAGATTTGGAATTAAATAATTGGGCTAGTTTCATTACAAGCCTAATTATTGTAGCCACTATTGTATGTTCCCAAATGATCCCCGGGTTAGCCCATTTAATTGCCTGCACCACTACTGGACTAATAAGTAAGATAACTAGCTATTTTGGTCAAAAGCTTAAATATATCATTTAGTGGGAGGCTCCATTTAATTAGCTTTTGTGTAAGGGGCCTTATGTTATTTTACAAGGTGGGTCCCCTATTGAAAAAGAAAATAACGTGGGTTTTATTTTTTGATTATTTGGAGCCTAGGGTTTTCACTAAAGGGTGATATAAAAGGCTTATTTTCTCTAAAGAAAAGTGAGAAGCCACTTTATACAAATCAGAGAATAAGATTTTTCTCTCTATTGTTGAGAGAAAAATTTTCTCGTGCTAGTTGCTTTGGTAGTGATAAAGGCGCCCACACGTCAATTGCAGATCGAACTTGAGTCATAACCTGAAAGATCATTGGTGACAGTTCGTGATCTAACAAGCGTGGTGGTGACGGATCGTGATCTAACAGGAGTGGTGGTGGCAGATCGTGATCTAGGAGTCTAAATCACTTCAGCGGGAAAAGCCAACTCGGATTTTCAAGGTACAATTTCTAGAATACAAATTCTTATATATTATATGAGAGCGATCTTCAAAAGGTTTTATAAAAAAATTAAAAACTTAATTTTTCCCCAACAATTGGTATCAGAGCCATCTCATATTAATAGATAAGAATTTCGTGTGAAATTAATCTTGAAATTTATGTATTAGAGTGACACATTTTATTCAGATATATATTATTTGTTTAATATATGAATAAAGCATGTTATGGTTTGTCTTAATTCATGGTTAGATTTTTTACTGTATTTTTCGTTTGGAACTGTAACAAGAGGGGTGGCTTTTCATCACCATGTTTCTCTCTTGATTTATTTTACTGTTATAGAATTTTTGTAAGCCAAGATTGGCATAAAAAATTTGTAAATTAATTACTGGAAAATTGCAGAAACTTGCTGGAAACTGCGGCAACGAACCAGAGCAGCAGCGTGCACTGCGCGCGCGGCCCAGCAGCACACGCTGCCAGCAGCGCGCGCTGCCAGGCGCTGCACACACAGCAGCTACAGCGCCCAAGCAGCAGCGCAAACGTGGGCTGGAGGCGCGCGCGTGAAGGCAGCTGGCGGAGCGTTTTGGTTGGCGTCTTTCCGGTATTGATGAGGGCTGTCCGGTGTGGAAACAGTGAACAGCGGCTAGGTTTTTGGAGATGGCGGCTGGGGAAAAGAGAGAAAAAAATGGATTTAGGGTTTCATGGTTTTTATCATGGAGGTCCCTATGGTTCCATAAGTTTTCATTTGGGCAGAAAAATTTTAATTTTTTGCGTTTAAATCTAAAAACAGTTTTGGGTTTAATGAATCCTAGTTTTAGGCCCAATTTCAATTGGGCTTAATGAATTAAAATGCATAGATAAAATTAAATACATTAAATTTATTTTTGGTCCAAAAGTTTTATTTTAATAAAAAAAATATTTATTTATTTATTTCATTTCAAAATTAAAAATTGGACCAATTATAAATTTAAAAGCCCAATTTTCCCTAGTCCATTAACAAAAACAAGCTTATGGAAGATGGACATTGACAAGAAGCCCAATAAAAATTAGGCTTAGGGTTAATGTATTTTTCATTATTAGGAAAGCCATGAATTAAGATTATTTAATTGTTTTTCTATATGTTATGTTTTGGATGATAACATGCCATGATAACATGTCATATAAAATAGGTAGTGTCACTCTATGCATAATTATACATGTCATTCATTAATTATGAATTTCATTATATTGTTTGAAATTTGCACATGCTTAATAATATTTGATATCATCTAGATAATATTATAGGAAGCATGTAATTAACAATATGTATATTTTAAAAAGGAAAAACCAATTTTAAAATATTGAGTGGGAGAGGGAAAATTCAAGATAATTTTCCCACGGGTTCCATTGTTAGTTCAATAATAAAATTATATATATACCTCGACTTCATGATACGGTGTTGCTCCATTCGGAGGGTATATATATTAGATATTTTATTTGATGAACTTCTTCAAAGATAAAATTGAAATATTTTTTAATCGATTGTTCACCCCAACGGTGACTATTGATATGAAAAATACGTAGATTAAAACAATGGTTATACACTCAACTAAAGTTTGTTATTAACCTTCCCAACGAAGCTCTGTTAACAAATTTAGGCCCAAAAGGATAACGATAATTATTTATCATGTCTTTACATGAAAGTAAATAATCTAATGGATAATTGGGTCTAGTAAGTGTAGACATGACTTCCCCAACGGATAGCTTGTCAAAGCGGTACTAAATTATCGTTACAATAAATTAAAATGCATTTATGGTTTTTTTCATTTTTGTCATTTATTGTGAATATTGTTTCAAAGTATTCATGCATGTTTATTTTATTTTTTCAGAAAATGTCTTCCATCAACCCATTATTAATTATCCTTGTTAAAAATGAACTCACTAGCGAAAATCATTTAGATTGGAAACACAATCTATTTAATATTCTCACTGCTAAGGGAAGCAAATATGTGTTGACCCAGCCTTGCCCTCCTGAACCATCGTTATACGATTATAGAAATCAGAGGGAGCCTTATGAGAAATGGTGCGAAGCTAACAAAATGGCTAAGCGCTATATATTGGCTTCGATTTCTGTGGAACTGCATAAGAAACATCAGAGCATGGAAACAGCCACTGAAATAATGGCTAGTCTTCATCAGATGTTTGGGCAAAATACCCATGTTTGCCAGAGAAGCAGCATTAAAACGTATTACGGATACTAAGATGGAAGAGGGCACAAAAGTTCGTGATCATGTCCTCAAAATGATGGACTATTTGAATGAGGTAGAGATTCATGGTGTTCAAATCAATGATAAATCAAAGATTAACATGGTGATTGAATCTTTACCTGATACATTCAAAGAGTTTAAGGTCAACTATATTCTAAACAATAAAGATATGACCTTAATTGAATTAATGCACGAACTACATGCTATAGAAGAATTTTATAATAGCAGAAAACTTCCTGAAAAAGGATTCTCTTTAAGGCTTAAGTCGAAAGACAAGAATGAGCAAGCAAGAGTTGGGATCGGCAAACTATCCACTAAAAGAAGTGGCAAGCCAAAAGGCAAGTGTTACAAATGTGGACAGAAGGGTCACTGGAAGAAAGATTGTCCTAAGATTATTAAAATCAGGTATAGGAAATCTTTAAGCTTCCTAATTAGTTCAGATTTCTATTGATTTATACAATAATGAATTCTGAGATAATTAATCTTATTTGTAATTCATTTATTTGGTTTTCAGGAAACCAATAGATTAAGTGAAGAAAGCTTCAAACAATAGTTGAGGACGCGCTAGTTTATATTAATTGAAAGACTAGATCAATTTTACAAGACTTTAGTTTTGATATTTGTCTTTATTTTTCCAAATAATAGAGGAATTTAATTTCGGTGGCTTGTTTTAATAAATAGGAGTACACTGTTATTTATGGATCCTCTATTTATTACTTATTTTGGTTATTTATAAAGACAATTTATATCATAGAAGTGCATTGATCTATTCAAAGTAAGATATAATGATAAAAAGTATATGCATTTATCTAAGAAAAGAAATGTTTCTTCTAACCAAAAATCACCTCTGATATTTATGCTTAAGTCATATAAACTATAATAAGATTTTAAGAAAATGATTAATGATAGACTTGTTGGCCTATTAAGATTGATCATTGTAACTCTATAAATCTTATTTAGAAAAGTAATATGACAAGGATGCTCTTTTTGAGCTAAAAGCATAACATTGTATTTGATGATTTAGCGCATACAAATGTATACGGACTAATCAGTTTACATGTTATAAGAGGTTATGAGTATTCTATCAATCTTGTTGATGAATATTCATTTTATTTATGTTTGTCTAAATGCGTCATGATTCCATTGCTTTTGAAATTCAAAAGAGTACGTGGATAAGACAGAAGCAATTAGACAGGAACATAAAAGAACTTCGATATGATCGAAATAAAGAATATCTCTATGGAGAATTCAAGTACTATTTGGTTGTCAATGAACACTATGATACAATAGTGTAATTAAATGGAGAAACAAGATTCTTTTGGATAAGACAAGATATATACTAAGTGGTTTATCATTTACCTTTTTTATTCCAGATACTAGTATTTGAAACTACAAAGTTTATTGAACTTAGTCTCATCTATCTCGGTGTCTACTACTCCAAGAAATTATGAAAAAGTCACAAACATGGTTTGAGACACATTCGTATTTGGAGTTTACTAGTATTTCTACTAGAATCAGAGATAGAGAAGATAGATTCGTGTTCAGAAGCTTGCATGTTTTAGGTATCTTAAAGGAATAAGGGAAAGTCTGAATTATAGTCCTCAAGATAGGACTGTATTTATAGACATATTCTTTACTTTCTTTGAGGAAGACTATATAATGACTTATAACCTAAGAGTAAGGTAAAACTAGAGAAATAAAAGAGATCAGGTTGATGCTAAGCTTTCAACACCTGTTATAGAACAGGAAGAACAGCAACAACCAGCTGATCAGCACAGGATTATCCTTGAACAACCATCACTTTTAGAACCTCGTCGTAGTGGGAGGGTAACTAGGTTACCAGCCAGATACATGCTTTTGGGAGAAACGTATACGGCTATCTCAGATGAACATGTATAAGATCCCACTAGTTACAACGAAGCTCTAATAGATAGAGATGTTGAATTTTGAAAAAGGCCATGAATCAAGAAATGGAATCTATGTATTCCAATAAAGTCTGGGAACTTGTAGAGGCACCAAATGGGGCAAAACCTATAGGGTGCAAGTGGATCTACAAGAGAAAAAGAGGAGTAGACATAAGGGTGGAAACATTTAAAGCAAGATTAGTAGCCGAAGGGTTTACTGAAAAAGAAGGAATCAATTATGAGGAAACCTTTTCTCTGGTTGCTATGCTTAAATCCATCAGGATTCTGCTTTCCATTGCTGCAGTGCTAGGTTATGAAATTTGGCAAATGGATGTCAAGACTGCCTTTCTTAACAGGCATCTTGAAGAAAACATCTACATGCAGCAACCAGATGGATTTATACAAAAAAGGCCAAGAACACATGGTATGTAAGTTGTAGAGATCCATTTATGGATTGAAGCAAGCATCCCAGTCATGGAACATCAGATTTGATTAAGCGATTAAATCGCTTGGATTCATTCAGAACATTGATGAACTATGTGTGTACAAGAAAATTCAGGGAAAATTTGTAGCCTTCCTAGTTCTTTGTGTAGACAATATTCTCCTGATTGGAAACGATATAGGAGTATTGACTACAATAAAGATTTGGTTAGCAAAACAATTTGATATGAAAGACCTGGGAGAGATAAGTTATATTCTTGGTATCAAGTTAATACGAGACCGGAAGAATAAAACTTTAGCCTTGTCTCAAGCGGTCTATATCGATAAGATATTGGCTAGATTTAGCATGGAAAATTCCAAGACTAGTTTATTACCATTCAGACATGGAACTACATTCTCTAAGGATCAATCACCTAAAACATCTGAAGAGATAGAGAGAATGAGACGAGTTCCCTATGCAGAAGCTGTGGGAAATCTCATGTATGCCATGCTTTGCACTAGGCCAGACATCTGTTTTGCGGTAGGGATGGTTAGCAGATATCAATTTAATCTTAGACCTCAATACTGGACTGCAGTCAAGCATATTATAAAGTATCTGAAAAGAACTAAAAATTATATGCTTGTGTATTCTGGTGATCAACTTATTCTAGTGGGTTATACTAATTCTGATTTTTTGTCAGATAAGGATTTTAGAAAATCAACTTTCCGGCTATGTGTTTACATTAGGAAGTGGAGATATTAGTTGGATGAGTGTGAAACAATCTTGTATCACAGACTCCACAACTGAAGCTGAATATGTGGCTACATCTAAAGTTGCAAAAGAAGCTATATGGCTCCGCAAGTTCCTACGAAATCTTGAGGTGGTACCTCTTGTAACTGCACCCCTTAAACTATTTTGTGATAATGGTGGTGCGGTAGCTTAATCTAAGGAACCAAGGAACCACAAGAAACAAAACATATTGACAATAAGTATCATCTTATAAGGGAATAGTGTAGAAATGTTATATGACAGTACCCCAAATGGCATTAGATGCTAAATGACAGATCTTATTACAATGGCCATTAGTGGGAAACCTTTATAACCTGCACTTAGAGCCCTAGAACATGAGCAATATGCTAGATATGCTTTGAGAGCTAGTGGGAGATTGTTGGGAAAATATGCTCTTTAAAAGCATATGTGTTTATTTAATTGTAATAAACCTTTTTTCTGATTAATAAAATTAATGAGGTATTTTAATCAAATATCTTAATTGCATTAATATTTGTATTAAAGTCCATTTAATCATATTATATGTATTTATGTGATCACCATGTGGATTCACAGAAGACATAAATACAAGTTATCTTATGATTAAATAAATTTAGTTCGCAGTTGATAAATAAAGTTGGACACTTTATTTAGGTATAGACTGTAATAAATTCATTGAATGATTTGTCTTAATCATGTATGAATTTATTGATATAGTACGACTGCATTGAACAGGATCACATATGAGATTTAATTAACTTTGTAATAACTGTCAGACTTATTAAATCTCATAGGCATTGATTTTACTGTAATCTTAATCTTGAGTTAATTATGATTTCATGATTGTAATTGTTATTCCATTTGAGTTACCAATGGGCATGACACATACTTGTAGTCTAGATTACCCGGTATCTTGGTGGGAGCATTTATGAGTATTGGAGTTATAGATTCACAATATAGAATTTGTACAACACATCTCTTGATGGGTTTTCGGCACTTGATCATAGAATTCTCTGGCCAGAGTGTGTCAACATATTTAGTATGTTGAAAATGATCATTAGAGAAAACCAGTAAGTATCAACGAATAAGATGTTATTAAATTGATTGGACAGTTGAGATATCAATTTAATTAACGATGTGGTACAAAGGATTGTGCAGTAAAGAAATCAATGTGGCTTGGGACGAATTATTATTCGAGCATACAATTATGGAAGTCAGTTCCAATCTTTTAATGGAGTAGATTTGGAATTAAATAATTGGGCTAGTTTCATTACAGGCCTAATTATTGTAGCCACTATTGTATGTTCCCAAATGATCCCCGGGTTAGCCCATTTAATTGCCTGCACCACTACTGAACTAATAAGTAAGATAACTAGCTATTTTGGTCAAAAGCTTAAATATATCATTTAGTGGGAGGCTCCATTTAATTAGCTTTTGTGTAAGGGGCCTTATGTTATTTTACAAGGTGGGTCCCCTATTGAAAAAGAAAATAACATGGGTTTTGTTTTTTGATTATTTGGAACTTAGGGTTTTCACTAAAGGGTGATATAAAATGCTTATTTTCTCTAAAGAAAAGTGAGAAGCCACTTTATACAGATCAGAGAATAAGATTTTTCTCTCTATTGTTGAGAAAAATTTTCTCGTCCTAGTTGCTTTGGTAGTGATAAAGGCGCCCACACGTCAATTGCAGATCGAACTTGAGTCATAACCTGAAAGATCATTGGTGACAGTTCGTGATCTAACAAGCGTGGTGGTGACGGATCGTGATCTAACAGGAGTGGTGGTGGCAGATCGTGATCTAGGAGTCTAAATCACTTCAGCGGGAAAAGCCAACTCGGATTTTCAAGGTACAATTTCTAGAATACAAATTCTTATATATTATATGAGAGCGATCTTCAAAAGGTTTTATAAAAAAATTAAAAACCTAATTTTTCCCCGACAATAGGCGCGTAAAGTACAAAAAAAAAGAATGATCTTAAATGTTATTATTTTAAAACTAAACCTAGCTAACTACTTGGTTCTGTTAAAATGAATTGACATTTTTAAATCATTTAATATAACTTTGGTGGGTTAGCCGCTGCCCAAAACTTGAAAAACCATTATTTCATTAAATAATTTTTAAATTTTTTTTAATGCTGAAAAAAAAAGAAAAGAATCAAGAAATTTGAAAATGATTAACATAAAATAGTTGAACGAAGAAAATTTTTTAAATATAAATGAATGTTAAAAGGAAAAAAATAAAATAAGCATATTCCAACTCTTTTGATTAAATACCAATTTAATAGGTGGATATTTCAAGTATTTTTTATATGTTCCTAATTTTAGTTAAACTTTCTCATTTATTGGTTTATTTGTTTCAACTTATTTGTCCACCAGTTTTATGTTTAATAATCTTATTAAATCTGTTAAATACCAATACTTAGGTTATATTCAGGTAAATTTTATTTTCTGTCAAATGTGTTCCTAATTTTATTTTCTGTTAAAGGTTTAGGTGTTTGAACCAAAAAGTATGCTAGTTTTATGTTGATTTTTCTCATTATTTAGGTGAGATTTTAATAATTCGGGTTAAATTCCAAATTTACTATATAGATTTTGTTTTTGGATGGATAAGTCCCTAATTTTCATTAAACTTTTTTAAGTAAAGGTTCACATGTTTCAACTTTTTAATCCAATGGTTTTGTGTTAAATGTTCCTACTAAATTGGTTTAGTACCACTGTTTTAAGTTAGATTCCAAGCAAATTACATTTCTCATTCTGATAAGTTCTTAATTTTGGTTTAACTTTTTTTTTTATTTTAGTTCATATGTTTCATCTAATAATTCTACTAGTTTTATGTTAAATGTTCCCATTATCTAGGTAAGCTTCAAATAAATTGGGTTAGGTACTAAATTTACTTTATAGAATATCATTTTTGGTTCGATTAGTACTTTAAGCTTTCTCAGTTAGATGTTCACATGGTTTTGTTAACATGTAGATGTTCATCATATTGATTTTGATGATAACAAACTTTCAATGTTTTTTATTAAAATGTTGGAGTTTTCATTAATAAACAATTTCTCAAAAGCCGTATAATCTTTCTAAATGTGTTCATGAAATATGAATATTTGTTAACTTTAATCGGAAAATCATTCCCTGTGAAATTTGGTTAAAATTGTGATTCTGGAAGTAAACGGTGAACCGTTAACTTTGAAACGATTAACCAATAATTTCCAGAGAGGGATAAATCCTTAATCCTGAACTGGTTAGCAAAAATGGATAAGGTAAATGAGTTTTGCAGGTTACTAGAATTAAATGGAAAACTGTTAACTTCAAACGGCTAACGATAATTTCTAGAATGTTATTCCATGCTAACCTTAAACCATTTAGCAAGAACGGATAATAGAAATTTATTTTGCAGGTCTCTGGAAATTAATAGCAAACCGATAGTGGCAAAGGGTCAACCATTTATTTGAAATTCAACTTAACGGTTACTTGGACCAGTCAAAATGGTTAACCAATAACTGTCAACGGCAAACCGATTTCGGGCAGAAAGTCAACAACAGCTATTTTTTAGCTCCAACTATAATAAGCTTAGTCAAATTCAAACAAGGGCTAATCACAATGTTATCATTGAGCTTATAATCAAGAATACAACATTCATTGAGCTTAAAATTCATTCTTGTTTCATTTATTCACACATTGAGCGTTAATTTGTAATTTAATATATTGTGTGAGAGAAAAACAAATTTGTAATCTTAGTTTCGAGTGATTGTAAGTGTTGTGATACACTTGGGTTAAAAGATTGGGGATAATCTATTGGCGTAAAGGTTTATTGACACATTTGAAGTCAATTGTAAGTGTTCTTGAAACCTGGAAGGCTTGACTAATGGAATCCTCCAGCCCGATGTGCTTGAAGGCGTGGACGTAGGCAAGGTTGGCCGAACCACGCACAAATCTCTGTGTTTGAATCTCTCTTCCCTTATCTTTTTATATTTTGGTTGATTTACTTATTGTTGCTTTAAATTCGTTTAAGATTTGTTTTAAGTTTTGTTTAAGAATTGTAAAATTCTTAGAAACCCAATTCACCCCCTGGGTTGCTTAGATATCATTTCATTTGATATCAGAGCAAGGTTCTCTTATTATGACTTAATCGTGTAGAATAAAATATCCATGATAACCCAAAATGACTCAACCTTTAGGGAATGACAGTCCATAACTAGACCATCGTGCTTTGACGGTAATGGCTACCCATATTGGAAAACTAGGATGAGAATTTATTTGCAAGCCTTAGATTATGAAATTTGGGAAGTTGTTTGTGATGGTCCATTTATGCCTATGACTAAAAATAAAGTAGGAGATGATATTCCAAAGCTTTCAAGTCAATGGAGTGAGTTAGAAAAGACAAAGATGTCTTTAAACTCCAAGGCAATGAATGCTCTGTTTTGTGCTCTTGATAAGAAAGAATTTCATAGAGTATCTAGTTGTGAGAGTGCTCAAGAAATATGGAATAAACTTGAGGCTGTCTATGAAGGGACAAATCAAGTTAAAGAGTTTAAAATCAGTAGGTACACCCCTTAATATGAATTGTTCCAAATGGAAAAAAAATGAAAGTGTGTATTCTATGCATACACGATTTATAGACATAATCAACACCCTAGAAGCCCTACGAAAAACTTTTTCAAATAGCGAGAAAGTCGAGGAAATCATTAGGTCACTTCCAAAAGAATGGAGGCCTAAGAGGACTACCATTTAATAAGCCAAAAACTTAAATACTTTACCTATTGATGATTTAATTGGCTCTCTAATTTCATATGAAGAAGACTTGGCAGTAGAAAAAGGGTACGAGGAGAAGAAGAAATGCATTGCTCTCAAAGCTTCAAAACATGAAAGTGATTAGGACAGTGAGCTGGATGATGAGGAGATAGTTATGGTGACTATGAGATTCAAAAAATTCTACAAGAGAACTAGTGAGCGGAGGAAGTTTAGAAACTTCAAGAATCAAAAGGAGAATAATGAGCCAATCACTTGTTATGAATGCAAGAAGCCTGGACACATTTAGTGTGAATGTCTTCTTCTTAACAAGTTCAAGAAAAAAGCAATGGTAGCTACTTGGTATGGTAGCGATGAGGAAACGAGTGATGGTGAAGAGCATCAAGAAATGACAAATCTAGCTTTCATGGCAATCGGGGAAGAATCATTTGATGAACTTGATGAGGGATCAAAGAAAAGGAAAAACAAGTGGTACTTGGACAGTGGATGTTCAAGACACATGACAGGTAATTACTCTTGGTTTTCAAGTTTTACCAAGATCGAAAAAGACAGAAGCATTTCCTTTAGAGATAATTCAAAAGAAAAGATCATTGGTATTAGAAATGTCGGTAATTTATCCTCTAGTCTTATTGAAAATGTGTGCTTGGTTGAAAACTAGAAGCAAAATTTGCTTAACATTAGTCAATTATATGATAAGTGTTATAAAGTTGTTTTTTATAAGACTAGATACGTTATTGAAAATGCATGTGATGGTCAGATTTTGTTTGTAGAAAATAAATGTGTTAATGTTTATACCATTAATATAGATTGTGCATCTACCCATGATAAATGTTTTTCCGCATTACATTATGATGGTTGGTTATGGCATAAAAGACTAGGACATGCAAGCATGGATTTAATTTCAAAGATTTCTAAAAATTATTTAGTTAAAGTTCTTCTAAAAATTGATATTCAAAATGATAGAATTTGTGAAGCATGCCAATTTGGTAAACAAATCAAAACCTCTTTTTAAAGCAAAAATCATATTTCTACTTCAAAACCCCTTTAATTACTTCATATAGATTTATTTGGTCCTTCAAGATATGCTAGTTTAAGTGGAAAATATTATGCTTTTGTAATTGTTGATGATTTTACAAGATACACAAGGGTATTATTCTTAGCTAATAAGGATAATGCTCTTGATGCATTTAAAGTGTTTTGTAAGAAAATTCAAAATGAAAAAGGGTATGGTATTGTATGCATTACAAATGATCATAGAGGAGAGTTTGAAAATCATGCTTTTGAAACTTGTTGCAACAATTTAGGCATTGTGTATCAATTTTCATCACCTAGAACTCCACACCAAAATAGAGTTGTTGAGAGAAAAAATAAGTCGATTCAAGAAATGGCTAGGACTATGTTGAGTGAAATTTTTTTGCCTAAGTATTTGTGGGCCGAGGCCGTCAACACCGCTTGTTATGTTTTAAATCATGTGTTGATTAGACCTCATCTCAATAAAACTCTATATAAGCTTTGGAATGATAAAAAACCCAACATTTGTTATTTTAAAGTGTTTGAATGCAAATATTTTATTTTGAACACAAGGATAATCTTGGCAAATTTGATCCAAAATCTAATGTTGGCATATTTCTTGGGTATTCAAACTCAAGCAAAACTTATAGAGTTTATAACAAAAGAACTCTAGTTGTGGAAGAATCTATGCATGTTACGTTTGATCAATCTAACCCCTCCTCTGTGGAGAAAGTTATTATTGATAATGATGCAGATGAAGAATTACAAGAAAAGTCATCAAAGGATAACCAAAAGGATACACCACAAGGAAATCAAGACGAGCAACATGAAGAAACGAATGCAGAGCAAAATAAAGGTACTTCTCAATCACTCACCAAGGAGTGGAGGTATGTTTCTTCTCATCCTAAAGACTTGATTTTAGGAGATCCACGTAACAATTGGATCATTATTTAGAAATACTTGTGAGCATGCTGCATTCATATCTCAAATTGAACCAAAATCATTTGCGGATGCAGAAAATGATGAATCTTGGATTATGACAATGGAAGAAGAGTTAAATCAATTTGAGAGAAACAACATATGAGAATTAGTTCCTAAATCAGAACATCAATCCATTATAGGTACTAAATGGGTATTTAGAAATAAAATGAATGAATCCAGTGTGATTGTAAGGAATAAAGCTAGATCAGTGGCTTAAGATTACAACCAAGAAGAGGGAATTGATTTTGATGAATTTTTTGCACCCGTAGATAGATTAGAATCCATTAGGATGTTCTTAGTATTTGCATGTCATAAAGATTTCATTTTTATTTCAAATGGATGTCAAGAGTGCTTTCTTAAATGGTTATATTATGGAGGAAGTTTATGTGAAGCAACCCCCTGGTTTTGAAAATGAAAAATTTACAAATCATGTTTACAAGTTGCCAAAAGCATTGTATGGATTAAAGCAAGCACTTAGAGCATGGTATGATAGCCTTAAGAATTTCTTGTTGGATAACGATTTTTCGATGGATAAAGCGGATACTACTCTCTTTGTTAAGCATAAGAACCAAGATATACTTGCTGTTCAAATCTATGTTGATGATATTATCTTTGGTTCTACTAATGAATTGTTGTGTAAAGAATTTTCATCTTGTATGAGTAAAGAATTTGAAATGAGTATGATGAGAGAGTTGAAGTACTTCATTGGGCTGCAAATAAAACAAAATGAAGAAGGAATTTTCATGAATCAAGCCAAGTAGTGAAAGACCTACTCAAGAGATTTGACATTGATGACTCAAAGACCAAAAGCACTCCACTGAGCACAACAACCAAGCTTAACAAAGATGAAAAAGGCAAAAAAGTTGATATCAAAATGTATTGGGTATGATCGGCTCTTTACTTTACTTAACCGCAAGTAGACCCGATATCGTATTTAGTGTATGTTTGTGTGCAAGATTTCAATCATGTCCCAAGGAATCTCATTTGCTTACTGTAAAAAGAATTTTCCATTATTTGAGTGGAACCATAGATTTTGGCCTTTGGTATCCTAGAGAAACTCATATAGATTTAACTTGTTATTTTCATGCGGATTTTGCCGGTTACAAAGTCGATAGGAAAAGTATTAGTGGAACTTGTCATTTTCTAGGTCATTCACTTGTTTCATGGTTTAGTAAGAAACAAAATTCGGTTGCACTCTCAACCACTGAGGCTGAATATATTGTCGTAGGTAGTTGTTGTGCACAAGCTCTTTGGATGAAATAAACACTTAGAGACTATGACATTAATTTTAAAAAAAAAAATCCCTATTAAGTGTGATAACACTAGTGCTATAAATCTTTCAAAGAATCCCATTTAGCACTCTAGAACCAAGCATATAGAAATTAGACATCATTTCTTGAGAGATCATGTTCAAAAGGATGATATTACATTAGAGTTTATTTCCATGGAAAAAGAACTTGCCGATATTTTTACAAAACCTTTTTGCAAAGATGAATTTTTAAAAATTCGGCATGAACTTAGGATGATGAAATTTTTGCGATGATGAAATTTTTGCATTAACCCATCTACTCATGTTATTAAGTCTATTCAAATTAATTGTTTGATAATCTTTGATGTCTATGAAGTGTTTGAGCATATTATATAAGTGATGTCTTTGAACTATTAATTTTTTGTATGCTTATATAAATTGATTGTTTGAATACACGTGAGTTCATGAATCATGTATTAAACTGGCTCTTAAAACATTTTGGATCAATGAAATGATCTTGGAATGGATTATTCATTGGCTAAAAATTAAAACAAATTTGCGAAATCATAGATAAAATAAACAGATAACTGTTTCTCAATAAACGGTTTACCGTTTAAATTCAGAAACTAGGATATGATATCTGTAAATTATCGGCAAACCGTTTGTTAGAAACGGTAAACCTATTAAAAACAGAGAGCTCACTGGAATTTACTCTTTCATAGTTAATGACTACCTGTTAACTGTTTTCGATTAAGTGCTCTCAGGAATTTATCGGCTCACCGATTATAGAAAACGGCTCACTATTTTCGTGTGATATAAATTGTTCCAAGATTTTCTTCTTCAGTTTCATTTAGCCCCTCACCGTTTTCTCCATTGACGCAAAATTGAAGCTTTCTCTCTCTCAAATCCATCATTTTTCTTGCATTTTCTTGCCAAATCACTCCGTTAGAATCCTTTCTAATCATCATTAGACCATTTTTACTGATTCAAAACATCAAATCAAGCCCCAAATTCAAATTTCCCAAATCAAAACCTTAAGGGCAGCCGAACGAGTTTCTTCGATTTTAGCCAAATTTGTGTCCTCTTTTGGCCAAATTGAACCTCCCAATTACTTCTTATACTCTCTCTTAACCCTTAAATTGGTTCTATTTCCTCCATTTTCATCTTTTTCAAATTTTCCCCACTTCTTTCAGTGTATCCATGGCTGACTCGTCTCGTCGAACTCGGAAGAGAAAAGCTGCTTCCAGTAGGACTCCTATACCTCCATAGGAAACCTTTGAATTCGAAAAAATTCATTTCCCCACAGCCCCGTTAACCAAGCACTTCGAGGACCGCTTCATGGGACGGAAGGTACTTGACTCTTATTATATTGATATAGAAGACTTTAGAGAATTGATTGTTTGTGGTTGAAGTGTTAGGAATATGCTACTACCTTGGGAGTCAGTTATAGATTTTAATGATAGAGTACATCTTAATGCAGTCTGTACTTTTTATTCAAATATAGAAATTTTCGCAACTCGATTAAATAGGATAGTTACTCATGTTGGGGGTATTCCCATTGAATTTGATATGGAGAACTTAAACAACATCCTGGGAATTCTGAATGTTGGTCATAAGATTTATACATTTAGGAAAGATCTTTCATTTGCCAGTTTTGCTCATCATATTGGTGTTTGAAACATTTGTTGGCGTAGGGATCTTACTATTAAGATTTGTGCTATTCCTTTTCGGTCGCAATTATTGCCTCTACAAGTTCGAATCCTTTACATCATTTTGTAGAAATTATTACTCCTAAGAAGGGCCATTCAGATGAGGTAACGAGGTTGGATGTTGGATTGTTGGATTATTGGATAGTCTTCTTATGGGAGACCTATTAACCTCGGGTATGTCATTTTAAGACACATGCTGAGTACCCATGCGGTTCACCACCGCTTGCTTCCTTATGGAAGTATAATCTCTAAGATACTGTGGCACTTCCAAGTGCCTCTTCGGGATGCCGTGTATAAAGAGACCAAACGGAATGGTCCGGAGGCTATGACTAGTAACGGCTTTTCTCATAAGAAAGGCGAATGGCTCAAGACCTCCAACTCCAAGAACCGAGATACTTTGGTTGCTCCGGAAGATTATCAGATGTTTAATGATGTTTATTCCCCCGATCAGCTTCCTGACTTTAGGCTAGGAGCTCACCCTCCACCTCACCTTCCTCGATCTGTACCCCAGCCTCTAGCCAATTCCGAGCATGAGATGGTTACTGATCATCCTCTAGCTCTCAAGCAACCTCCAGCTCCTATGCAGCCACTAGCTTCGGACACTCTGCAGCAGTTGGTTGATGATGTTCAGCAACTTTCCGAGCAGCAGCAGTAGATCCTCGACAAAATGCATACTCCCTCCGTGCACTAATAGCAGCTCCAATCCCAATTTCAGACTTTTCAACAATAGTGTATAGATCAGCAGCTCGAACTCATTGCTGGACAGCGCACCGTCCTTCGTAATTTTGGTTATGACTCTAGCAGTTCATCTCCACAACCTCTCTCTTAGTTTTTGACTTTGTTTTTCGCACATACATTTCATGTTATGTCTCTATGTGTGTTTTGACATATATATTTTTGTTTGGATTGTGTAACTCTTTCTTGATGATTTTGATGATGGATAGTTATATGTGTGTGGATTGATGAATTGCGGGAGTTGTTAGTTTGTGTAACTTGTTTAACCTTATATGGAAGTGTTTTAATCATATTTTGTATTTGAGGATATGTTCATTTTTAAGGGGAGACTCTGCCGAAATTTTTGCTCGCATAAAATGGGTAATATCTTCATCTTGCTATTTTTTTTTTTACACTAATCATGTTCTAATTATCCTTTTCTATCTTTTCTTTTTTATGATGAAGGGGGAGACCAATATGATATGTCATGCATTTTGAATCTTGAAAAATTTTCTATAATCTATTTTGAATGATATGTTTTTGAAAAATTTCATATTGGCAAAAAATTTGTTTAAGGGGAGCATACATTTAGGGGGAGTAAAATATTGAAAGAGTTTGTCATCATCAAAAAGGGGAAGAATGTTAACATGTAGATGTTCATTATATTGATTTTGATGATAACAAACTTTAAATGTTTTTATTAAAATGTTGGAGTTTTCATTAATAAACAATTTCTCAAAAGCCGTATAATCTTCCTAAATGTGTTCATGAAATATGGATAATCATTAACTTTAATCGAAAAATTTGGTTAAAACTGTGATTCTGGAAGTCAACGGCGAACCATTAACTTTGAAATGGTTAACCGATAATTTACAAAGAGGGATAAATCCTTAAGCTCGAACCAGTTAGCAAAAACAGATAAGGCAAATGAGTTTTGCAGGTTACTGGAATTAAACGACGAACTGTTAACTTCAAATGGCTAACCAATAATTTCCAAAATGCCATTCCATGCTAACCTTCAGCCGTTCAGTAAGAATGGATAGCAGAAATTTATTTTGTAGATCTCTGGAAATCAACAACAAATCGTAGTGGCAAACAGTCAATCGTTTATTTGAAATTCAACTCAGCGGTCACTTGGACCAGTCAAAACAGTTAACCAATAACTATTAACAACGATCCAATTTCGGGCAAAAAGCCAACAATGATTAATTTTCAGCTCTAGCTATAAATAAGCTCAATCAAATTCAAATAATGGTTGATCACAACATTATCATTGAGCTTATAATCGAGAATACAATATTCATTGAGCTTAAAATTCATTCTTGTTTCATTTATTCACACATTGAGCATTGAGTTGTAATTTTATATATTGTGTGAGAGAAAAATAAATTTGTAATCTTTGTTTGAGTGATTGTAAGTGTTGGGATACACTTGGGTTAAGAGATTGGGGATAATCTCTTAGTGTAAAGGTTGATTGACACCTTTGAAGTCAATTGTAAGTGTTTTTGAAGCCTTGAAGGCTTGAGTAGTGGAATCCTCAAGCCCGATGTGCTTGGAGCCGTGGAAGTAGGCGAGGTTAGCCAAACCACATAAAAATCTCTGTGTTTGAATATCTCTTCCCTTATCTTTTTATATTTTGGTTGATTTACTTATTATTGCTTTAAATTCGTTTAAGATTTGTATTAAGTTTTGTTGGCACTTTTTTTTTTGGCATCAATTGACTTCATAAGATTTCTTACACTTAATTTCATTGCTTGACTTCATAGGAACTTCTTGAACTTAATTTCATTTATATTTCAACTTTTGATTTTCATGAATGTTATGCCCATTTTATGATTTCAGTTAATTGTACTTATTTATCAACAAAATAAGTTATATTAAGAATTAAGGTTCTTTTTTCATTTCCTATAAAATTTTTGTCACTCAATTTTGTTTTCAAAATAATTTATTTAATTTCTCGTCATTTCAACCAAATCTCATGTATTATTAGTATTTCTATTATTTTATTTGTATTATTACTAGTATTATTATTATTTTTTACTATGACTACAAGAATTGTTATTATTATTATTATTATTATGACGACGACGACGATGATGCTTCATGAGATGTTGTAAGTTACAAAAATAAAAAACTACTGTTGATATCTTTCTTTGTTTGATATGAATATCCACGACATTAGTAGATTTGATCATGTATTTGATTAAATTTACCTTGGCAGATATCTATTGTCATTTATCATTTAAATAATTACAATTAGTTACCTATATTTTTAATATTGACAATAATTCCTTTTGAAGTATAAATTTTAAAAAAATATATGCGTGTAATTTTCAATTTACAAAATATGGTCTTCAATTTTTTTCAAGACTAAACAAAAATTTATCTTAGTAGGTAAAATCATTTTTAAACGCGTATAACAATTAATATAATAAGTGCAATCATATAATCTAAGCATTTTCGATAGGAGATATAAAGATTGAAAAGAAAATTCTTAATTAGAATTAATATTCTATATTAGGCAAGTTCCATAAAAATTGGCAAGAATAAATAATCATACTCTTCAACTAAGTTAATAATTTTTTTAAATGAAAGCATTAACATATTTATTTTTATAAAATTTTCCATAATTTTGTAAAAAATTTCCATTATTTAGTTGTGCATAATACAGAATTGCAACTGAAATCACATTCAAACCAACAAATATTGTAACCAAATCCAGAATTAAGCACTTAGCTCTATCAATCCACAATTAAAAGGTTAATTCTGTTAAATAGAGAGTTTAAACAATACTTTCATCTCAAGTAAAGTCAAAGAGAAAATTCTTACCAACAAGGGAAAACAGGAAAAAAAAAATTAGAAGCATTGGCAGCGTAATTGCAATAGCTACCACTACCATATTCTTAAAAATTCCAAGAAGAAAACTGCACAATAGGAAATAGCAAGATAAATTATTCCCTATTTTGCAGAATACCGAATGGCCCTGAAAAGAAAAAGAAATCATGTCATGAAAATAAAATACGAAAAATTTACTGATCTAACAATTTTCATAAACTCATTATTAAAACTGGCCATACGACAAAATTTCTTATGACAATAACTATTTACATCTAATTTGGACTAAATTACTCTTAAAACAAATCAACTAAATCCAAAACAACAAGGCCATCACCTAACCAAATCTCATCATTGCCGCATCTCCTACATTACCCATTGTTTAGGAAAGAAACGGAAGGGTAATAAGAGAATGCCATATGTCAATAAAAATTGATAATGAGAAAGTTGTCAAGAGGAGGTTGACCCATACCAGGTACACTAGAGATTCAAATGGTTACGAATTTCACCATGACTTGGGCAAAAACGTTAAAGAAAATATCCAAAAGGTCAAGCATGTGAATTGTGATTATCACCAAAAAAAGAATATTGATTCCTTAGTCGAAAACGAGGAGCAATAAAGAGATATTTTGCTAAAAAAAGGACAACAGGCAACCACGCCTATAAAAAGCTAGAAACCTCACTAAAAATCGTTGAGACCATTTGTTCTCATTTGACATGCCAATAATTGTAGGATAGCATATGTAAAGGCATGCTAGATCAATCTGCAGAGTCCAACATGTCTATGTTTGGACAAATTATGTAAATGACGAGCCAATTTATTCTCCAAGCACACTCTAAAGGCCCAAAAAGGTCACAAATGTGAAACCACAAGAATATCGTTGTGCAGAGAAAGAGAAAGAAAAGTACCAATGAAATTGCACCAGGTGAGATGGTGATAGGAATACATTGAGGCATTTCATATAAAGATGCTCAAGTTTTCTCTTTCTAACTAAGCTATTCTAAGCATAATACACTCTAGCCACCGCCGTTGTTGAGAATTAGTAAACTCTTAACATTCAAAACTGCTCTGAAAGCCACTTAAGCGTCGGAGTGTAGTTGCCAATCACCGTTGGCTCCGCCTCTAACCTCTTTTCTTCATTTTTTCAGGATAAAAAAAGCTTTCAACATCACTTCTCCCATATCGAAAGTCTTTGCAGTCACTTTTCTTCTTTTGTTCTTTTTAAAGCTCCATGGAAGGTACAAGCAAGCAACACACCTCGCCTATGTTAGGCACCACAACCTCTTTCATTTATAAATTTATTGTGTTTAGTTAGGTTTCTTTCTTCATAAAAAATCTAGTTAAAACACCCATCAAAGCCCTATTATCATAATCACAGCATCACAACCCCCATCATCACAATTACAAAATCACAGCTCTATTTTCGGCAACAAAATTTGCATTGATGATGGCGTGAGGAATGGCTTCGACTCAAAGGTATGACTCTCTTATACTATCACAACAAGTTTCAATTGATGGTGGATTATTATTGGTAGATGAACAACATTACGATATGTATTGGTAGTAACAATTTAAAAAATTCAAAATTTTCTTAATATTAATGTTTGTAAAATATTGCACGTTAGGTGTTTGTTAAAATGTCTTTAAGATTTTTTTTTTATTTATCTCAATGAATTTGTTGAGCTGTTCCCCTGCTTATACACTCTTTAGTATCAAAAGCTCTTACTAAGATAAATTTTGCACTTATTTCATATATACATTTTTTATATCTTAGTAATGGCTTTAGGCAGGTTGCAGGCAAGGCTGCCATTGCCTGGCTCACTCAAATGTATATTTTTTTATTTATTTAAATATTATTCTAATATATGTTGTATTTAACTTTTAAATATATTCTACAATGAAATACCACCTTAGAATCTAAAGATACTAACTACAATTCACTTCCCAATTGTTCTTACAAATGTGACCAAAATGAAGAGAGTGATTAGCCTTATAAGAAGAAAGTTGACTAGTAATCAGAAAATGTTGTTCAAGAAATCAATATTTGGGCATTCTAGGCTATTAAGTAAATTGGATTTAGTGGCATGCTTGTGCACAAAATTGACTACTTATAATACATTTTGCTAAACTGAAAATCTGTAAATTACTTCTTGCAGTTTAAGCAACTTGTGGAAAAGCAACATAATAACACCATATTGCTATTGGATAACCACCATCGATCACTTGTAAATGACTTTAGGCCACGTGATTTGCCTCAAAGTTTCTATACAGTAGAGGACCCTCAACTTAGAGTCACCAGTGATTTAGGAAGCTGCCATTAGAGTTTTTTTTTTCTTTTTTAAGTCGAGGTTGAATAATCAATATGATTACATCATTTAAATCAAAACAGAAGTTAGTTGAAATCAAGATGGCAATGGCTCAGCATCAAAAGGTGTTTGTTGAGGTGAAAATGGGATTTGATGAGATGAAGCATAAAGTCATGGGATTTATTGCATTACAAACTAATCCCACATTTTTGCAATCATATCATGAACTCTCATATTGAAGCTCACATTAGAATGCGAGTTGTATAGGCATTTGAAAATGGTATGAGTGATAAAGCAAACACTAGAACATATGGTTTGGAGAGGGAGCTTGATAACTCTATGAAATGAGAGTTATCATCGTACTTTTAAACTTAAATCAATAATACTTAGAGAGTCAATGATGTTTTTTCATTATATTTTTGTTATATTTTGCACAAACATTCATTTTAATTTAGTCTTAATAAATTTTGCTTGATTTAGAGTAATTCGTGCCCAAATTGTGTGCTTAATTGTAGGTGTCCAGAAGCTTATTTTTCACGGAAGGAATGTTGTTGCAACAGGCTCGCAAAAAATAAGGAAGAACATGGCTGATGAGATTAAGGATAAAACTATCACAAGCACATGGGATGAGGCATATTCAGATCCTATTCAAGTTCCTGTCGAACCCGTTACCAGAGCTCAAGCAAAGAAATTCAAAGAAGTGCTTAATGGATTGATTCAGGCAACTTGGGCTCAATCAAATTCGTGGAGGCTTATTGAAAGAATCACACATGATAAATGCATAATTAAGGCTCTTGAAGTTTCCAAATACTCACTTCCATGAAATATGGAGTTGGCTTAAACATTATGGCGGGAAAATATATTATTTTCCTTTTTCATATACTTTCCCGTTTCTTGAAGAGGCTATTAGGGAATCAAATCAGTTATTTCTATTTTAATCGCCTAGTTTCCATTTAATTGATATAAGGCATTTAAGACAATTAAGATCCTGATTTAGTTTAAATTCTTTCTTATTTACTTAGATTAGAATTTTGATTTGATTTAGATTCTTTCATGTTATGGAAGATTAGATTCAGATTTGATTTTTGGATTAGGATTTATTTCTAAAAATTCTTGTAACCAACCCTATATAAAGTACTCATGTTCAATAAACAAAAAAAGAAGTTTTTGATACAGTTGGTGAGAGAGTTAATTCTCTTTGGTTCTTTACGAACTCTTTGAACTTATCAGATTTTCGTGGCGTTCAAGTTCTTAACTTATCAATTAGACCATCTATAGCTGATTGTGGCATCTTCAGATACCAAGGTTCATGCTTTCCATCAGCATCGGGTCGAGGTTCCATTCCATTCCTGGTTTAGATTTGATCTTGGAAACTAAATTGATTAGGGTTCGTATCATTTGGTATCAGAGCTTAGGCTCCAAGGTGAGATAAATCTTTCTTTGTTGTTTTTCATTCTTGTTTGAATTTTTCATCTTGTTCTAGCATCTATAAAAAGAAAAAAAAAGTCGTGAACAATATTTTTCGCGAATAGTGCCGCATGAACAGTATCTCATGAATAGTTCGCGTGAACGGTTTTTTTAGGGTTTCCTTTAAAATCAATTTTGCATCTTTGTGGTTTAATTCTCCTTAAATCCACAAGTTTTACCTATTCTTTTTCCTTAAAAAAAAAAACTCCAACCTCCTCTTAAAATCTTTCATTTTTTTCATTATTTGTGTCTTGGAAGTCTAAAACAGTTTTACCCCATCGGTGAAAATTAATCAAAACTCGGCTTTCGTACACATTGCCTTCTTACTCTCGTACACATTGCCTTCTTACTCTTGAAATTAAATTCTCCTTAGTTGTCATCTCTGTGAATTGCTACTGAAATCCTGATATTGGTTTGATTAGTTTGATAAGAACCGAATGAGGATTACTAAGAGTGGAAAAAGACAAGAGAGTGTGAGCGTATTAGAGGGTAAAAGTCAATAATTTGAGTGGAATTGAGTGAGTCATTTTTCTTGAGTAAAACACGTAAGGGAGTGAGGTGATGTCCTTCCACATTATTTCCAATGTTCTTTTGTAGATAATAGCTATGTCTTACAACCTAGAACAAAACACAAATAAAGAGGATCAATCTGCAACTACTCAGAATTTACAAATTCAAGCATTGATGGGAGAGATGAGAAGGATGATGAAGGTTGAATTAGTGCTCATCCACGAGCATTTGGATCGGGTGGAGAACACACGTGCAGGGCAGCCACAACCCGTTCCCCAAACACGTAAGAGAGAAAGAGCTCCAGTTAGAGGAGAGATTGATGACTATTATAGGGATGAGTATGATGAAGGAGGGGACTCAATGGGTAGCTATAGGAGAGTTAGGAATAGAAATGATGGATTGAGAGGCATAAAGATGAAGATTCCATCTTTTCAAGGAAATTCTGACCCAGAAGCATACCTTGAATAGGAGAAGAAAATAGAGTTCATATTTGACTGCCAGTATTTTTCAGAGGTAAAAAAAGTAAAATTGGTTGTGATTGAGTTTTTTGACTATGCTATTACTTGGTGGAATCAGCTTGTTATAAGCAGGAGGCGAAATAGGGAACGTCCAATTGAGACATGGGATGAAATGAAATCATTGATGAGAAAACATTTTGTACCTAACCACTATTATCGAGACTTATACAAAAAATTACAACGTCTTACACAGGGTAGCCGAAACGTTGAGGATTATTATAAAGAAATGGAGATTGCCATGATTAGAGCAAATGTGGAGGAGGATAGAGAAGCTACCATGGCACGATTCTTAAATGGACTTAATCGGGAGATTGCAGATAAAGTTGAGTTGCAATATTATGTGGAGATTGAGGAAATAGTCCGTAAAGCCATCAAGATTGAGCAGCAACTCAAGAGGAGGGGTAACACTCGTACAGTCCCTAGCTTGAGTTCCACTCTTTGAAAGCCGAGCTATGTGAAACGAGACGAGAGGCTACAAGCATCTACTACACCTAAGCTAAGATCTGAGCCCTCCAAGCATAATACACAAGGTAACATTGTAACTCCTACTATTAGGAATTGTGACATTTAGTGTTTTAAATGTCAAGGCAGGGGCATATCGCAAGTGAATATGTGAATCAAAGAGTTATAGTATTGTAGGACAATGGTGAAATTGTAATTGAAGATAAGACGGAAGAGAATGAGATACCACCATTAGAGGATGTCGAAGATGAAGAGTATATAGCCCTTGGGGAATTGACTTTAGTAGTGAGGAGAGCTTTGAGTGTGCAAGTAAAGGAAGACGAAGCAGCACAATGGGAAAACATTTTCCATACTAGGTGCTATGTTCAAGACAAAGTATATAGTATGATTATTGATAGAGGAAGTTGTACTAATGTTGCTAGTACTATCATAGTAGAGAAGTTAGGGCTTCCGACACTTAAACACACACGGCCATACAAACTACAGTGGTTAAATGACAGCGGAGAGGTGAAAGTGAAAAGCAGGTACTAGTGACTTTTTGGATTGGCAAATATAAAGATAAGGTGCTTTGTGATGTAGTGCCAATGCAGGCTAGACACTTATTACTTAGGCGATCTTGGCAATTCGACAGACGTGTGAAACATGATGGCTTCACCAACAAATATTCATTTGTATTTAATCAACACAACATCACTCTTGTTCCATTAACATCAAAGCAGGTTTATGGAGACCAAGTGAGCCTACAGAGAGAGAGTGAGGAAAAGAAAATGAGAGAAAAAGAGAGTGAAATTCAAAAACAGACCGAGAAAAATGTGAGAGAAAAACCAAAGAAAAATACGACCATTGAACGAAAATTAGATGGAAAACAAAAGAATTTCTACGCGAGAGTGAGTGAGATAAAAAAAAAGCGTTATTTTTACATCAGCCGATGATTGTACTTTTGTACAAAGAGGCATTTTTAAACACTGTCTCTGCATCCTTTTATGAATTTAAAACCTACAAATTAAAACCTGCTTTTAGCACAAATTACTATGATTCAAGCAAAACTTGTTAAAACTCAACTAAGATGAATGTTTATGTAAAAGGTCACTAAAATGTAATCAAAACACATTATTTGCTTTCTAAATGGCCTTTATTCAAGTCTAGAATAGATGTAATAACTCTAATTTCCTAGAGTTATCAACAGGGTATACAGGTTGATGAGGAAAAGGTACATGCAATCCAAGAGTGGTCGAGTCCCATAAGTGTAAGTAATGTGAGAAGCTTTCATGGGCTTACTAGTTTCTATTGACGATTTGTGAAAGACTTTAGCACATTAGCCGCACCGCTTACTGAAGTAATAAAAAAAGATGTTGGATTCAAGTGGGGAGAAGCACAAGAGAAGGCATTTCAAATAATCAAGCAAAAGCTTACCAATGCTCCTTTATTGTCTTTGCCTAACTTTAATAAAAGATTTGAAATTGAATGTAATGCCTCAGATATTGATATTGGCACAGTCCTAATGCAGGAAGGACGACCAATTGCTTACTTTAGTGAAACGTTGAGTGGGGCAGCTTTAAATTACCCTACTTACAATAAGGAATTGTATGAGTTGGTTCGAGTGTTAGAAACGTGGCAGCACTACCTATGGCCTAAGGAATTCGTGATTCACACCGATCATGAGTCCTTGAAACACCTTAAAGGCCAACACAAGTTGAACAAGAGGCATGCTCGATGGGTAGAATTCATTGAGACATTTCCATATATCATTCATTACAAGCAAGGTAAGGAAAACATTATTGCAGATGCACTTTCCTACATGTATGTCTTAATTTCAACACTTAATGCTAAACTACTTGGTTTTGAACATATTAAGGAATTGTATACTAATGACCATGATTTTAGTGTTGAATACCAAACTTGTGAAAAGACCGTAGTCGGTAAATACTTTAGGCATAATGGGTATTTATTTTGGGAGAATAAACTATGTGTGCCTAACTGTTCTTTGAGAGATTTGTTAGTGAGAGAATCCTATTGAGTGTTAGAAAATGTATATTTATAAAGGAGAAAATCGTCATTTTATACTTCAAGTTTTACTAACACCCTTACTTTTATGTATTTAACCTTCTTGTGATTTAATTACGTGTGTTTTATTTTAATTAAGTATTTTATATATTTTAGGAGCATCATAGTCATTTCACAATGAACGAGAGATCAGACGGCAAAACGGACATCACTTTTGAACTCAGGACGGTCAAAAACCTTAAAAGGAGCATAAAAGAAAAAATGGCATTGTTTACATGTACGATACTGTCTACGTTACTGTTCACGACACTGTTCACATTGACGGATCGATGATGTGGCATTGACCGATGATGTGGCAATGACTGATGAGGTGTCACAATCCTGTTGGACTAAAATTCTTATGCACTGTTGATCAATGACGTGGCAGCATATCAGTGGACCAAAAATCTCGGGTACGGTACATGCATTACACAAGATTATTTTCAACCAAACCGCGTCACTGTTCAAGCCGGGTCAAACTGTGTTACTATTCAAACTGCGTGGTCAAACTGCGTACTGTTGACTGATGACGTTGCGCAATCCTGAGCGTCCAAACTGTTTTTAATCCGATGGCCATGATTTACTCAATGTATCTATAAAAAGGGGGCCTCCCCCCCCCCCCCAATTTGATAGCTCTAAATCTATTTTTGGACTCCATTTTCTGTAATTCCTTCTCCATCTTGTATTTTCTATGTATTTTAATAAATTCTCATTTTGTCCCTAGTTCAATTATGAGTAGCTAATTTTCTTTCAAGCTCAGGTTGAAGGTGAAGTCTCAACATTTGTCATGGGCTTTATTTGGTAAATTTATTTTCTTTTCCCCTCTAATTTTTGTGGATGATTTGACTTTTCATCGATAAATAATAATAATCTTGTCTAGATACCGCCCTGGTTACACCGGCTCCCTAGTACAAGGTTATTATTATTTGGCACGATAAGCCCTTAGCACCATATTGATTAGAGTGTGGTTCATGAGGTGTGGATTCCCCCCTCATGATTTAATTGGTATTAATAAGGAATATTTAGCCCATAATGCATGTTGATACAGATCCAAATACCCAAGTACGTCAATTTAATAGATTTTCACTTCAATTTATTCTTGGCATCTTAATTCGAATTTTAGGATAATACAAATCATTTTCATCACAAATCCAACCACCCATTTAGAAAATTAATTCTACACACAATTAAAATTCACCTCCTCGTGAGATCGACACTCGTCACCATTGATCTACACTACAATAGATTCGTGCACTTGCAAGTTCAATAAAATTTGCACAATAAGTTTTTGACGGCGTTGCCGGGGAGGTAAGTTATTTTAATTCATAGAATTAATTTTTTTGATTAATTTTTTTAATTTTTTTTGTAATTTTTTTATTATTAAAGAAAAGAAAAAAAAAGTGAATCTACATTTAAAGGTTAGTATTTCTTTTCTTTTTCTCTTCTTTAAAATTCTGTAATTTAATTTTCAATTTATTTTTCTTTGTAAATTTTTTTTGTTTATCTATTAATTTATTTTTAGTTAATTTATTTCACGTATTTATTTTTGTGTATTTTTATAGAATGGTTTTAACAGCGTGATAAGGTTAGTAACGTAATTTCTCCTTCTTCTTTATTTTTATTTGTTTTGTTCCCATTTATTTGTGTATTTCTTGCATGCATAGTCGTAGGTCATTATTACCTAATCTTGAACCTATAGACCTTGAACTAGAAAAAACACTTCGTACATACAAGCACGTTAAAAATAAATTTGGAATGGATTTACAAGCACCACAGTAGAGGCCATTTAAGGACTACTTTAGTCCCTTAGCTAATTTGAGCACATCATCTATAAGATACCCAAATGTAGCTGCTAGGAGTTTTGAATTAAAACCTAGTGTGCTAAATTATCTCCCAACATTTTATGGCCTAGAAAATGAGGACCCATATAATTATTTGAATGATTTTCATGCTGTTTGTCAAACATTTAGATATGAGAATTTTTCAGATGATGATGTTAAACTTAGATTATTCTCATTTTCTTTAAAAGATAGAGTTCGTTCATGGCTGAATACATTACCTGCCAATAGCATCACATCATGGGAACAAATGGTAACGAAATTTTTGAATAAATATTTTCTAGTGCATAAAATCAATACTATTCGCAGGGAAATCTCAGAGTTTACCCAGAGAGAGGATGAGCAGCTTTTCGAAACATGGGAGCGATTCAATGGGCTACTCTTGAAGTGTCAACATCATGGGTACGAGAAATGGCACCAATGCCAATACTTTTTGGAGGGACTATTGCCGAATGTGCAAGAATGGCTAATGGCAACAAGTGGAGGAGAGCTAATGTCAAAAAGTGCATAAGAGATTTGGGAATTCTTCCAGCGACAAGCGGATAATTCCCAACAACGGAGTCGGTCGCTCAGGAATACTAAAAGAATTAAAGGAGTGAATGAGGTTCACATTGGCAAGTCAACTTCGGGAATCAAAGAAGTCAAAGAGATGGTTGAAGGTCTCGCTCGACAAATAGCATCGTTATCGACTGCTAAATCAATAGAGCCACATGACCATGACTCATACTCAGATCAAGCTAATGCCATATGTGTAATGAGAAAACCATCGAATTACAACCCATACTCCAACACATATAACCCTGGATGGAGAGACCATCCTAATTTTTCATGGTCTCAAGGATTCCAACAGAATGGACCAGTAGCTCTAGCTCCACCAATTCCTCAAAATCCTCAAGCCTCTTAGCCACCATTTAGATCATACAATCAGAACCATAACTACTCTCAACCCAGACCATGGGAGGATGCATTCCAAAATTTCAAGAATGTTACTCACTCTACGATTGAGCAACAGAACCGCACTATTGATAGACTACGAAATGAGTTGAGAGCAGGCTTTAACTCACAAGCTCAATCAGTTTCAAGTCTCGAGAAGATGGTGGCACAACTTGCTTCTTCAGTTCAGACCTTGGCAATGATTGTTGAGAAAGGCAAATTTCCAAGTCAACCAGTGCCTAATCCTAAAAGAGTGCATGAAGCAAGTACCAGTTCACCACAGCAACATGGAGAGGTCAAAGCAGTCATGACCTTGCGAAAAGGAAAAGAAGTCGACAACAAAGTGGAGATGCAGATGACAAAAGAAAATCAAATTGTACCTGTGAGTGTTGAGGACTCATCATCGGAGGAGAGAGAAGAAACCAAACCACGAGAATATGTTCCTAAAGCTCCATTTCCTCAAAGGTTAGCGAAAGGAAAGAAGGGAAAATCCACAGGTGAGATTCTTGAAATCTTCAAACAGGTAAGTGTTAACATCCCTTTACTTGATGCTATAAAGCAAGTTCCATCTTATGCCAAGTTTCTTAAAGATTTTTGTACTAAAAAGAGAAACATTCATGTTCAAAAGAAGGCATTTTTAACAGAAAACGTTAGTTCTATCCTCCAACATAAAATTCCTCTAAAATGCAAAGACCCAGGCTCCCCCACTATCTTATATAGTATAGGAACCACACAATTGAGAATCCTTTGTTGGATTTAGGAGCTAGTGTAAATTTATTGTCTTATTCAGTATTTATGAAACTTGGACTTGGAGAATTACACCCAACTCCATTGGTATTACAACTTGCAGATCGGTCCACGAAAATACCTCGTGGTATTGTGGAGGACGTGCTTATCCAGGTAGATAAGTTTTATTTTCCTGTTGATTTCATTGTAATTGACACTCAATCAATACACGATTCAAGGAAGCACATCCCCATTTTTCTAGGCTGACCTTTCTTGGCAACTGCCGATACTCACATTCAATGCAGAACTGGAAATACGCAGTTGTCCTTCAGCAACATGACTATGGAGCTGAACATCTTCAACATTGCCAAACAACCTCACAATCCAGATGATGGAATTGTTGATGTGGATTTAATAGAAGCATTAGTTGATAATACTTTTGTTTCAAACTTTAGTGATGATCCTTTACAAACATGTTTAACTCACTTTGGTTTGGATTTTGATATTGACAGATCAGTCGATGAGGTCAACGCCCTCCTTGACTCAGCACCATCCATGGATACCAATAAATGAAAGTCAAGAGTTGAACAACTAGCACCATCAGAGAAGAAACTCATCCCATCATCAGAATCACCAGCGAAACTCGAGCACAAACCATTACCCAACACATTGGAATATGCATTTTTGGGAGAAAAAAGTACTCTGTCGGTAATCATCTCATCATCCCTCAGTGACGAACAAAAAGGTAAGTTGTTGGATGTTTTAAAAGAGCACAAAGGAGCATTAGGATGGACCATAGCAGGCATAAAAGGTATAAACCCAGTAGGCTGCATGCATTACATTCACCTTGATGAAAATGCTAAATCTACTGGGGAAATGCAACGTTGGTTAAATCTTAATATGAAATAAGTTGTTAGAACTGAAGTCCTTAAACTATTAGATGCATGTATCATTTACCCAATTTCTGATAGTGTATGGGTCAGTCTTATACAAGTTGTCCCCAAAAAGTCAGGAGTCACAGTAGTTACCAATGCTGATAATGAATTGATACCAACTAGAGTAACTACATGATGGCGTGTATGCACTGATTATAGAAAGTTGAATTCTGTCACACGTAAAGACCATTTTCCTTTACCATTTATTGATCAAATGCTTGATAGATTAGCAGGCCATGGATTTTATTACTTTCTAGATGGCTACTCAGGATATAATCAAATTCCCATAGCACCAAAAGATCAAGAGAAGACCACTTTCACTTGCCCTTTTGGCACTTTTGCGTATAGAAGGATGCCATTTGGATTATGTAATGCACCTACTACATTTCAACGATGCATGTTAAGCATTTTTTCTGATATGGTTGAACAATTCCTTGAAGTCTTTATGGATGATTTTTCTGTCTTTGGTGACTCGTTTGATCAATGTTTACATCATCTAACACTAGTTATCCAGAGATGTATCGAGAAGAACTTAGTTTTAAATTGGGAGAAGTGCCACTTTATAGTAAAACAAGGTATTGTTCTTAGTCACATCATTTCGAGCAAAGGTATTGAGATTGACAAAGCAAAGGTGGATCTCATTTCTAATCTTCCTCCAGCCAAAATAGTCAGAGAAGTAAGATCTTTCCTTGGGCATGCTGGTTTCTATAGATGTTTCATTAAAGATTTTAGCAAAATTTTTAGACCCTTATACAATCTACTTGCTAAGGATATAGCTTTTATCTTTAATGATTCATGTCTTGTGACTTTTGAAAAATTAAAGCAATTGCTGACATCATCACCCATTATTCAGCCCCTAAACTAGAGCTTACTATTTGAGCTCATGTGTGATGCATCTGATTATGCAGTAGGAGCAGTATTAGGATAAAGAGTTAATCGAATTCCCCATGTGATTTACTATGCTAGTATGACATTTAATAATGCACAGTTGAATTATTCAACTACTGAAAAAGAAATGCTAGCAGTAATGTTTGCATTGGAAAAATTTCGATCTTATCTCATTGGTTGTAAAATAATTGTATTCACGGATCATGTTGCTCTTAAATATCTTCTCACAAAGAAAGATGCAAAAGCTAGACTAATTCGTTGGGTGTTACTTTTGCAGGAATTTGATTTGGAATTTAAAGATAAGAAAAGCACAGAAAATATTGTGGCAGACCATCTCTCTCGTCTCCATTTTGACATAATTACAGAGCCATTAACATTGAATGAGTCATTTCCAGATGAACAATTAATGAGTGTGGAAGTATTACCTTGGTATGCTGATATAGTTAATTATCTTGTTATAGGTCAACTTCCAGAGCATTGGACCAAGCAAGACAAAGCCAATTTTTTTTGCAGAAATAAAGAATTTCTTTTGGGATGACCCGTATTTGTTCAAGTATTGTGCAAATCAAATTATTAGACGATGTGTCCCAGAAAATGAAATTCAAAATATCCCTTCATTTTGCCATGAACAAGTTTGTGGAGGCCATTTCAGCGCTAAGAAAACAGCGACTAAAGTTTTACAATGTGGTTTCTATTGGTCAACTATATTTTGAGACGCTTACACTTTCTGTTCTTCATGTGATAGGTGTCAACGAATGGGGAGTATTACACGAAGGAACATGATGCCACTAAATCCAATTTTAGTGGTTGAGATTTTTGACGTATGGGGTATCGACTTCATGGGACCCTTTCCCCCTTCTTTTGGCCATCAATACATATTGGTTGCTGTTGACTACGTATCGAAATGAGTAGAAGCAATTCCATGTAGAACCAATGATCACTAGGTGGTGATAGCATTTTTGAAAAGTAACATTGTTTCATGCTTTGGATTCCCTCGAACGATAATCAGTGATGGTGGTGCCCACTTTTGTAACAAAGCATTCAAAGCTCTTTTGACAAAGTATTCAATCACTCACAAAGTGGCAACCCCATATCATCCGCAAACCAGTGGCCAAGTTGAGATCTCCAATCGAGAAATAAAGCACATATTAGAAAAGATGGTGAGGCCAGACAGAAAAGATTGGTCATTAAGACTTGATGATGCATTATGGGCATATAGAACGACTTTCAAGACCCCGATTGGGATGTCACCCTACAGGCTAGTGTATGGAAAAGCTTGCCACCTACCTGTGGAACTCGAGCATCGTGCATATTGGGTCATCAAGAAATTCAACTTTGACATGCAGCAAGCTAGCTCAGAAAGAAGATTACAGCTAGCAGAACTTGAAGAAATTCGCAATGATGCATACAAAAATGCCAAGAGTTACAAGCAACGAATGAAAGTCTTTCATGACAATCAAATTATGAGAAAATCGTTCACTCCAAGTCAGAAAGTGCTTTTATTCAATTCTCGCTTGCACCTATTCCTAGGTAAGTTATGCTCTTGATGATCTAGTCCCTTTATTGCCCATACTGTTTTTCCACATTCGGCAATTGAAATTAAGAACCCAAAGAACGGTGTCACGTTTAAAGTTAATGGTCAAAGATTAAAGGCATATCTAGAGTACCAACCACATGGAGAAGACACCGAAATAAATTTGAGTGACCCACCAGATTTGAATTGAATTTTTTTCTTTTTCTTTCTTTTCGGTGATTTGATTTTTTTTCTTTCATTTTTTTTATTATTTTTGCTAATTGAAATTATTTTTGCATAAGTGTGTTTGTTTAACCATTAGGTTTTTTTTTTATCATTGTCAATCATGAGTACCATACTTAAACTGTTCCTCCTGAACATTCTTAAACCACTTCAACGTGTAAAATCTTATCTCAAAAGACAGATTCAATTTTTTAAAACACATCGTATTTGGGCTCTGTAACCACCAGAGTTAGTATCCTATTTTGAGGATTTAGAAAGCCAACTCAGAGACATTGAGAGAAGTGTTTACGACATCCAGTTGGAGCTTGAGGTAAATTCAATAAGAGGACGATTTTAATTTTCTTTGTGTGTTTTAATTTGTTTTTCTGTTTGTGTGCTTTAGTTTGTTACCCCGTTGAAGTGGCGGATAACAGTACTCCGTGACAATCAAGTCGGTTACTTCAATTTTTCCATAATAACTGATATTCTGAGGTGAAGGTATAGACAGAAATGAGATTCTAGCGAAGCTTCACAAGCGATTCCCTTCACTTCCTCAGAATGCCCTCCTTATAATCTATAAAGCTCAATCGAACGCATGCGATTGCTCATTAAGAATAACATACCTGCTGACATACGTTGGTTAATCGAGGCTAAAGTACGATTGGCAGGTGAGTTACCTCCAAAATTTATTGCATACATGCCTGATTGTGGTAAAGGAAATTATGCAAGAAAATGAAGAGCTCAAAGAATTTATGTTGCTTGTCATAAGTGTGCCAGAATGAGTTACGATAAAAAACCATGTTCTTTAGGAATGGCATCTGATAACAGGGAAGATAAGATTCAATTTATTAGGGATGGCTTGAATAAGGAGTCATTGGATGATATCCTTCTGTCTCTTGAAATGCATCCCAGTAGATATGTGCAAGGAACGATTCTCCAGTTATGGCCATTATTCCAGAAAGAGCATGCACGATATAGTCTCGGGAATCTGACTATAAACGATCTTGTTTGCCAGTTTATAAGAAAACTGGATGGGAAGCCTATCATCGACCCATAGAGGGCGTTCAAGCCGTTTTTGGATGTAAAACTAGAGGAAGATGTGAGCCAAAGTCGCAACTACCTGTAAATATCATTTTACTGCACTGTTATTTTATTTCACTGTTGTTTTATCATTTGCATTATTTTCTTTAATAATTTTATTTTATCATTGTTTCTTTTTCTTTTTACTGTTTCCTTTTTGACTCGCGAGCCATTTTCTTTACGTGTTATTTGACATTGATATGCCACCTCATACATAGTTGTGATCCACTGCCACCAAGATTCTTAAATAAGATTTTTTGTTAAACACTCACAAATTATTTTTGAGGAATATTCGAATGGCAGCTACTCCCAATAGACAATTCAAGAACATTTGTGTGCTTTCTGCATTTAACTATGGCAAACATAAAGAGTTCGTTGAGGCAGTCGTAGATCTTGGTTGAAGCATAGCAGAGAGAAAGTTGCACTTGGTGTATGGAGGAGGTAACCGAGGGTTATCAAAATTCATCTTAGAAGCTGCTTTTGTCAGAGGAAGCCAAGTGTTAGGCATCATCCCAAGAGTCCTAAAACCTTTGGGCAGTTTGTCTGACTCACCGACTAGAGAAGAGTTAGTCATCTCAGGCATGTAAGAAAGAATAACTGAAATGCTTAATCATGCTGATGCTTTTATTTTCCTTCTAGGAGATCTTGCAACACTAGAGGCACTTATCACACTAGCATCTTGGGCCCATCTGCACATTCACCAAAAACCCTTCGGTTTGTTAAATGTCAATAATTTTTATGATGGCTTCATCGCATTTCTTAACCATGCAATAAAAAGCTATTTTATTCCTTCTAATGCGAAAAAGCTTTTTATTTGTGCTCACACTGCTAATGAGCTACTTGATCTGTTACAAGCTTGTAAACCGGAGCAAGACCCCTGGACCTTTGTGTTGGAGCGTCCAAATAATGACGGTAACAGTAGCCGCAGTAAGAAGTACAAATTAGATTTAACTCTCTGCCTATAAATATTTTCTTTTGTGTTGCACCACCCAGGTGATGTCTTCTAAACTCTACTTCTTTCCTTTAAAACATTGAGGACAATGTTTCGTTCTGGTTGGGGGGAGGGAATAGTCGACAATTGTGGAATATTGATTAAGTTTTTACTAATTTTTTGTTGTAGAAACTAACTGTTGCTAACTTTTTGTGTTGAAGATGGCTGAATATGGAGTGCAGTTACTCTAGAAACGCATCTTCTTCGTTTAAAAAAACAAAAAAAAAATTCTAGATATTTTATTTTTCTTTATTAATTTTTTTACAATCATTTTTCTTCATCTTTATAATTTCTCCTTTATAAATATACACTTTCCAATTTTTTTAAGTTGAAGATGGCTGAATATGGAGTGCAGTGCCTCTAGAAACGCATCTTCTTAGTTAAAAAAAATATTTCCTTTTCTATCATTTTAAGTGTAACTTTTCTAATTAGTTTTTCTCCATCATTTTCACATTTCTGCATGCATATTTTCCTTTCATGTTTAGAATAGGTTGGAGGTAGAATATTGTTTAAAAAACAAATTGTGTGATTTGTTTTACTATTGGATGACATGATTAATTTCAAATTTTAGTATTTGTATTATCTTTGGTCTTAAGTGATGTTACACTATATTTGCTACTTTACATGTTGATGTCGGAGACAAATATGAGTTGCTTGAAGGAATGAACATGTCATAATAAGTACCAAGTGAGTTTTTGAGCCTATCATTTTTCTTGGAGAGTAACCCTTTTGCCCATTCTTTATACAGCTTAGTAGTTTATTATTTTATACATGATCTCTAGATTTCTTTTGAGTTAACCCTTAAAAAAAGTTGTTGTAAAATTAATTAAAAAAAAAAGAAAAATGTGTGTTGCTACATCTGGAGGCCCATCTAACTAGTAGATATGGAAGATTATTTAGAGCCCTAAAAGACGATGGAAAGGTCATCTTTGATTCGTTTGAGCCTTTCTAGCCATTCCTTTTGTGAAATATCCATAGTTAACCCTTTTGAGCCTTAAAACAAAAAAAAGACATTTTCGTTGTCAACTTATCATCTTGACCCACTCCAATTTGGAGTATTACTCGATGTCTTATAAGTTCCATCACCTATTTATGTTTGAGAAAAATGTAAATAATTATTTTGTTCAGTAATGTTGTGCCAAACAAAAGCAAAAAAAAAAACAAAACAAAACAAAAAATAAAAATAAAAATTGTTGTTTAAAAAAAAGAAAAAACATAACAATAATAGGTGAAATCCACCTTGCAACTTCCAAAAAAAAAAACAACAAAACAAAAATCTCTCTGCATTTTTCTCAAACATAAACTTTGTTTTCCTTATTTCCCCTCCTTTGTTAGTCATGTCCCTAACCTACGTTACGTCCTAATAAAAGTCCTTCTTGATTTTAGGAAACTATAGTCTGAAGTAGAAGCTAATTATATGGGCTAAAAAGATGTAGTGGTGCATAAAACAAATAATAATAAAAATAAATAAATAAATAAATTGGGTTGACTAGCAATTTTATTTGACTTGAGATCGTATTATTTCTAAGCTGAGGGCATATTTCTTTTATCTTGGTGAGAGCATGTGATATCACTTCTTTAATATTTTTTCTCAATTACCATTCATTGGAGTGACTATTTTTATTGGGTTTAATTTCTTTGTGAGAGTGTCACTACTTCCAGTGAGATTTTGGGGTTTGACATGTCATTTTTGAAAGTAGCTATGACAAAGTCTATTAGGCTGATTCATGTGGATGGTTGATGTGGGTGTGATATTTCTTTAAACTGGAGATAATGCTTATACTTTTATTTGATTACTATCATTAGTCTAATTGAATAAACATGAGTGTTAAAAAAATTATTTTGGATTTAAATTTTATTTTCGCTTTATTTGCTAGGGATTAGCAATAAGCTGGTTGGGGGGTGTGTTGAGTGTTAGAAAATGTATATTTATAAAGGAAAAAATCGTCATTTTACACTTCAAGTTTTACTAACACCCTTACTTTTATGTATTTAACATTCTTTTGATTTAATTACGTGTGTTTTATTTTAATTAAGTATTTTATGTATTTTAGGGGCATCGTAGTCATTTCACAATGAATGAGAGATCAGACGGCAAAACGGACATCACTTTTGACCTCAGGACTGTCGAAAACCTTAGGAGGAGAATAAAAGGAAAAATGGCATTGTTCACATGTACGGTACTATTCACATGTACGGTACTGTCTACGTTACTGTTCACGACACTGTTCACATTGATGGATCGATGACGTGGCATTGACCGATGATGTGGCATTGACTGATGAGGTGTCACGATCCAGTTGGACTAAAATTCTTATGCATTGTTAATCGATGACGTGGCAGCATATCAGTGGACCAAAAATCTCGCGTACGGTACATGCATTACACAGGATTATTTTCAACCAAACCGCGTCACTATTCAAGCCAGGTCAAACCGTGTTACTGTTCAAACTATTGACTGATGACGTGGCGCAATCCTGAGCGTCCGAACTATTTTTAATCCAATGGCCATGATTTACTCAATGTATCTATAAAAAGGGGGCCTCCCCCCTAATTTCAAGCTCTGAATCCATTTTTGAACTCCATTTTCTGTAATTCCTTCTCTATCTTGTATTTTCTACATATTTTAATAAATTTCCATTTTGCCCCTAATTCAATTATGAGTAGCTAATTTTCTTTCAAGTTTGGGTTAAAGGTGAAGTCTCAACATGTGTCATGAGCTTTATTTGGTAAATTTATTTTCTTTTCCTCTTAAATTTTTGTGGATGATTTGACTTTTCATCGATAAATAATAATAATCTTGTCTAGATACCGCCCTGATTACATGGGCTCCCTAGTACAAGGTTATTATTATTTGGCACTATAAGCCCTTAGTACCATATTGATTAGAGTGTAGTTCATGAGGTGTGGATTCCCCCATCATGATTTAATTGGTATTAATAAGGAATATTTAGCTTATGGTGCATGTTAATACGGATCCAAATACCCAAGTACGCCAATTTAATAGATTTTCACTTCAATTTATTCTTGCCATCTTAATTCGAATTTTAGGATAATCCAAATCATTTTCATCACAAATCCAACCACCCATTTAGAAAATTAATTCTACACACAATTAAAATTCACCTCCTCGTGGGATCGACACTCCTCACCATTGATCTACACTACAATAGATTCGTGCACTTGCGAGTTCAATAAAATTTACACAACAAATCCCATGGAGGAGAGTTAATGGGGCATTTTGGAGTTGTAAAAACTGTAACAGTTTTACAGGAACATTTCTATTGGCCACATATGAAATGAGATGTGTCACTTGTAGGCAAGCCAAATCGAAAGTGCAACCTTATGGCTTATACACCCCTTTGCCAATACCTAATGCACCTTGAACTGATATTTCGATGGATTTTGTACTAGGTTTACCGAGGTCTAGACAAAGGAAAGACTCAATTTTTTGTGGTTGTAGATAGATTTTCAAAGATGGCACATTTTATTTCGTGTCACAAAACGGATGATGCTTCTAATGTTGCTGACCTAATCTTTAGGAAGATTGTGAGGTTGCATGGTATGCCCAGGACAATTGTTTCTGATAGGGATGCTAAGTTTTTAAGTTACTTTTGTAAAACCTTATGGGCTAAGTTAGGAACTAAGTTGTTGTTTTCAACTACTTGTCACCCTCAAACTGATGGTCAAACAAAAGTTGTGAATTTAACTTTATCTACTCTGTTGCGAGCTATCATTAAAAAGAACATCAAAACTTGGAAAGATTGTTTACCACTTGTTGAGTTTGCTGATAATCGTTCCGTTCATTCTGCTACTAAGTACTCATCGTTTGAAATTGTTTATGGTTTTAATCCTTTAACCCCATTGGATTTAACTCCATTGGATTTAAATCCATTACCTGTTTCTGAGCATGTTAACTTAGATGGCAAGAAAAAGGCTGAAATTGTTAAACATATACATGAGAAGGCGAAGTTCAACATTGAGCGGAGAACTGAGCAATATGCTAAACAAGCCAACAAAGGGCGACATAAACTAGTCTTTGAACTCGGTGATTGGGTGAGGTTACCCATGCGCAAGGAACGATTTCCGGAACGAAGGAAATCTAAGTTATTATCTCGAGGGGATGGCCCATTCCAAGTTTTGGAACGTATCAATGACAATGCATACAAATTGTATTTGCCTGGTGAGTACAATGTAAGTGCTACTTTTAATGTTTCTGATTTGAGTCCTTTTGATGTAGGTGATGATTTGAGGACAAATCCTCTTCAAGATGAGGGGAATGATGAGATTATGGATAAAACTATCACAAGCACATGGGATGAGGCATATTCAGATCCTATTCAAGTTCCCGTCAGACCCGTTACAAGAGCTCGAGCAAAGAAATTCAAAGAAGTGCTTAATGGATTGATTCAAGTAACTTGAGCTCAATCAAATTCGTGGAGGCCCATTGAAAGAATTGCACATGATAAATGCATGATTCAGGCTCTTGAAGTTTCCAAATACTCACTTCCATGAAATAAGGAGTTGGCTTAAATAATGGCGGGAAAATATATTATTTTCTTTTTTCAGATACTTTTCCGTTTCTTGAGGAGGCTATTAGGGAATCAAATCAGTTATTTCTATTTTAATCGCCTAGTTTCCATTTAATTGATGTAAGGCATTTAAGATAATTAGGATCCTGAGTTAGTTTAAATTCTTTCCTATTTACTTAGATTAGGATTTAGATTTGATTTAAATTATTTCCTATTAAGGAAGATTTAGATTCAGATTTAATTTTTGGGTTAGGATTTATTTCCAAAAATTCTTGTAACCAACCCTATATAAAGTCCTCATATTTAATAAATAAAAAAAGAAGTTTTTGATGCAATTGGTGAGAGAGTTCATTCTCTTTGGTTCTTTACGAACTCTTGGAACTTATCGGATTTCCATGGCGTTCAAATTCTTGACTTATCAATCAGACATTCCCATAGCTGATTGTGGCGTCTTCACATACCAATGTTCGTACTTTCCATAAAGCATTGGGTCAGGTTCCATTTCCATTCCTGATTTACATTCGATCTTGAGAACTAAATTTGATTAGGGTCGCGTCAATTTCTTGACGGGTTCGTATCAATAGTTACATAAGAATTGAAACAAAATCTGGAACAATGTAATATTGTAGCCGTTGCTGGAGCAGCCATTGCTATAGCAATCCTAGAACAACGACAGAGAAAATTTAGCGCGGGATATATGTAGAATCGATATCTGTAGTTTCCTAATCTGACTTATACGTGCCCTAGGCTTCTGTTTACCCTAGTTTTCATATATAAAAAGAGCACACATCATATGAAAAAGGGCGGCGAATTAACATTGGAGAAATCAAAGGGAAAAAGAGAACAAAATCAGAATTCACGGGAAAGCAAGTCTGCACCAGTGAAGATAAACCAGCAAAACTATTGTGGATTCAATTTTCATCGTTCTTTACTTGTTCCTTTACTTACTCTTTGATTGAACCGATGTATTTCATGGCTAATATTTTGCTGTTTTTTTTTCTTTTTCAAAGTATAAACTAAATTTGATTGTAGTTGAGTGACAAACAATCTAAATGGGTTTTTGACTGTTCTTATGAGTTGCTGCAAGATCGCTGTAGCATTTTACTCTAATACCTATTATTATAATCATTATTTCAGGGTACCACCCATTTAATGGTTCAAGTTAAGATAGAGCCGCAAAAGGCCCTGTCTTAATGGAAATTATTAGAGTAATACTTGATCTTAATTTAAGTTTCCTGGACTGAGATTACTTAAGTCCCAAAAGGGCTATATTTGAGTTAAGATTTGTGAAGAACTAGACATAGGAATTCACCTTGTAGGGTAGAGAGAGTGTATGCTCATAATGTCATACCGTAGGTGGGTTAACAACTGGTCATTGTTAGGGAGCTTAAGGGTATGAGAAATTTAACAAGCGACAGCCGAGGATGCAAAATAATTCTGCCCAGTGCTGTAGGATTTGTTGTAGTAACTGGTGTTAATTTAGACAAAACAGCCAGTCCATGAAGAGAGTTTGATCACTCAGTTACCTCATTCCCATTGAATTCTTTTTACACAACTCATTTAATTTGTTTTATTACTGCATTGATTTGTTTTATTTGTTTTCTTTTATTGTTTATTTCGGTAGTAATTCACTTTTAATTAGAATCTTTTTGTAAAAAAGGAAGTTTGCACTATCGTGATTGTTGTAGCCTCTTTAGTAACATCAATCCTTGTGGAGACGATCTCGAATATTCATCATTTTATTACTTCTTGTGTCCACTTGCACATTGACATCAATAGCAATTGAGTTAAAAAAATAACCAACAAGTTTTTGGCGCCGTTGTCGGGGATTGATTGTTTATTTTCGAAGTGTAAAGTCAATCTTGATAGTGCCAACTTGATCTAATTCATTCTATTTATTAACATATCAACACTTGCATGCGCAAAGACAGATCTGTTGAATTTCAAATTGATCCTGAGATTGAAAGGACTATAAGGAGACTGTGAAGAGAGAAAAGAAATTCAAAAACTGCTTCAGAAATGGATAATCTGCAGGATGTGGGAAACTTGGATCCTCACGGGCCACTACAACCTGTCAATGTTCAAGAGAGCCAAAATGAGCATGTTAATCAGAGACAACCAGGCAACAATAATATCATTTACATGGCAGATGACAAAGACAGGGCTATCAGAGATTATGTTGTGTTAACTCCTCAAGTTACATCCTAGAATAGTCAGACCTGAAGTGGAATCCACTAATTTTGAACTTAAACCAGTGATGTTTCAAATGCTGCAAACAGTGGACCAATTTAATGGACTACCATATGAAGATCCTCATCTCCATCTTAAGTTGTTTTTGGAAGTGAGTGATGCTTTTAAAATTGCTGAAGCAACACATGATGCTTTAAGACTAAGACTTTTTCCTTACTCCTTAAGAGATCGAGCTAGAGCATGGTTGAACTCATTACCATCTGATTCCATCACTACACGAAATCACTTGGCTGACAAATTCTTAATGAAATATTTTCCACCAACCAAGAATGCAAAATTGTGGAATGAGATCACTTCATTTCACCAACTTGAAGATGAGAGTTTAAAGAGTTGCTCAGAAGGTATCCTCATCATGGCATTCCCAACTGGATACAGCTATAAACCTTTTACAATGGGTTGAATCCAAGTACGAGATTGATGGTTAATGCTTCAGCAAATGGAGCTTTGTTATCTAAATCATACAATGAAGCTTATGAAATTTTGGAGAGAATTGCTAACAATAATTATCAGTGGCCATCAACTAGACAGACGGCAGCGAGAGGAGCAGAGAGGGTACATAATATAGATGCAATTATAGCATTATCAGCACAAGTAACTTCATTGACTAATGTTGTGTAAATTTTATTAAACTGACAAGTGCACGAATCTATTGTAGAATAGATTAATGGTGACAAGTGTCGATCCCACGAGGAGGTTGATTCTAATTGTGTATAGAATTAATTTTGTATGAGGGTGGTTGGATTTATGGTGAAAGTGATTTAGATTATCTTAAAATTGGAATTGAAATGGCGAGAATAAATTGAAGAGAAATCTATTGAAATGACGTACTTGGGTATCTAGATCCGTATCAACATGCACCATGGGCTAAATATTCCTTATTAGTGCTAATTAAATCATGAGTGGGGAATCCACACCTCATGAACCACACTCTAATCAATATGGTGCTAAGGGCTTATCGTGCCAAATAATAATAATCTTGTATTAGGGAGCTGCTGAAATCAGGGCGGTATCTAGACAAGATTATTATTATTTATCAACGAGAAGTCAAAACATCCACAAAAACTAGAGGGGAAGAGAAATAAATTTACCAAATAAAGCTCATGACACATGTTGAGACTTCATCTTCAACCCAAGCTTGAAAGAAAATTAGCTACTCATAATTGAACTAAGGGAAAAATAAAAATTTATTAAAATACATAGAAAATACAAGATGGAGAAGAAATTACAGAAAATGGAGCCCAAAAATGGATTCAGAGATATCAAATTAAGGGGGGAGGCCCCCTTTTTATAGATATATTGAGTAAATCATGGCCATCAGATTAAAAACAGTTTGGACACTCAGGATTGCGCCACGTCATCAGTCAACAGTACGCGATTTGACCACATGGTTTGAACAGTGACACGATTTAACCCGACTTGAACAGTAACGCGGTTTGGTTGAAAATAATCATGTGTATATGCATGTACCGTACGTGTAATTTTTGGTCAACTAACATACTGCCACGTCACCAATCAACAGTGCATAAGAATTTTAGTCCAACAGGATCGTGACACCTCATCAGTTAATGCCACATCATCGGTCAATGCCATGTCATCGATCCATCTATGTGAACAGTGTCGTGAATAGTAACGTAGACAGTACCGTACATGTGAACAATGCCATTTTTCCTTTTATTCTCCTCATAAGGTTTTCAACCATCCTGAGTTCAAAAGTGATGTCCGGTTTGCCGTCTGATCTCTCGTTCATTGTGAAATGACTATAATGCCCCTAAAATACATAAAATACTTAATTATAATACAACACACATAATTAAATGACAAGAAGGTTAAATACATAAAAGTAAGGGTGTTAGTAAAACTTGAAGAATAAAATGACGATTTTCTTCTTTATAAATATACATTTTCTAACACTCAACAACTAACATGGTGAAAGCCATGACTTCTGCTCCTGCAACAGTAAAGCAAGTTGCTGAATTGTCTTGCGTGTATTGTGGTGAGGAACATGTATTTGACAACTGTCCAGAAAATCCAGCATCAGTAAATTATGTGGGCAATTTCAACCGACAGTCTCAAAACAACCCATACTCAAATACTTACAACCTTGGATAGAAGCAACACCTAAATTTCTCATGGAGCAATCAAAATCAAAATGCTCCAGCACTGAGTGGACAGAACAGGAATACTCAACCACCTGGTTTTTATCAACAGAATCAAGGGTAAAAACACACTAGCCATGATCCACTTACTTCATTGGAAACACTGATTAAGTAATACATTGCGAAGAATGAAGCAATTGTGCAAAGTCAAGCTGTATCTTTACGAAACCTGGAAAACCAAATTGGACGGCTTGCCATAGCAATGATTAGCAGATCTCAGGGAAGTTTACCCAGCAATACAGAAGATCCAAGAAGAGAGGGAAAAGAACACTGTAAAGTAATCAACCTAAGATCTAGAAAGAATATTGATATCCCTGTTGATGTGGCTAACAAAATGTTAGAACTTAATTCCTCACAAGAACCACCTCAAGATGAGAGCATGTTACAGCAACCCAGCCACCAAGATACTAATGCTAGTGGTCAAGCTACAACAACTTTGGAAGGGAATCAACCAATAAATGCTGAAGAAGAAGTTGCAACACCAGTGGTGACAACTTACAATAAATCAAATGAGCAGAGATTGGTACCTCCTGAAGCTGCCCAGCAATTTAGGCATCCACCCCCTTTCCCCCAGAGATTCCAGAAACAAAAACAAGACAAACGGTTTCGCAAATTTTTGGAAGTGCTGAAGCAGTTACACATCAACATACCTTTCGTGGAAGCATTGGAGCAAATGCCTAATTATGTGAAATTTCTAAAAGATATCTTGGCAAGAAAAAGAAGGTTGGGAGAATTTGAAACTGTTGCTTTAACACATGAATGCAGTCATATGATTCAAAGTAAGATCCCTCAGAAATTGAAGGATTTAGGAAGCTTCACAATACTAGGGATGGCAATGGAATGGAGTGGGAGTAGGGAGGCCTACCCCATTCCCCACTCTGTTAGAAATTTTTGCCTCCATTCCCCACCCCATTCCCCAATAAATTTAGTGGGGTGGGGATGGAGAATCCCCATGTGGGGAATGATTTCCCCATCCCCACCCCATTCCCCATTTATCTACTTTATAATATGTATAAATATATTATTTTAGTAAGTTAAAAATTAGAGACTTAAAATAAAATCATCATCATATTATAAAGTATTTAAATTCTTTTAAAAATATCTAAAAGTTTGAAACAATATCTTAAAATGATATTAAAAGTGAAAAATATTTAAAAAGCGTAGCACCTTAAAATAGAAAAGAAAATATAATAATGTTTCAGAGTTGAAAAATATTATAGGATTTTCTTTCATTTATATCTTGTTTATATTGCATAAAAATTAAAAAAAATTATTAATTGACATTATAATTGATAAAATAAAAATTATTAAATAAGAATTAAAAACATATTTATATATAATGGGGATTGGGGTGGGGGTGGGGTGGGGATTACAAAACCAAACCCCACCCCATTAAGAATTTGGGGATTATTTTCCCCCCACTCCCCACCCCATTCTCCAAAAATTATTCAAAATTTTCTCTATTTGGGGTGGGGCTCCATGGGGCCCTAAACCCGTGGAGGATTTTGCCATCCCTACACAATACCATGTTCAATTGGAACTAGGTACAATGGCAGAGCGCTCTGTGACTTGGGAACCAGTATTAATCTGATGCTATTATCTGTATTTAAGTAATTGGGAGTAGGAGAGTGCAGGCCAACAACAGTCACTTTGCAATTAGTTGACAGATCTCATGCATACTCTAAAGGAAAGATTGATGATGTATTGGTGAAGGTTGACAAATTCATCTTTCCAGTGGATTTCATTGTACTAGACTTTGAGGCTGATAAAGAGGTACCAATTATACTTGGGAGACCTTTCCTAGTAACCGGGAAGACTCTGATAGAGCTGCAGAAATGAGAGCTCACAATGAGGGTAAATTACCAACAAGTCACCTTCAATGTATTAGAAGCCATGAAGAGCCCTGATGAGGCAGAAGATTGCAATTTCCTGAGTGTTGTGGATTTTGCTATAGCAGACAAAATAAATGATGCTACAGTAACGCGGTTAATGAAGCTGTTACCTTTGAAAGCTTTGAAGAAGAAGATGTTGCAGCAAATCATATAGATTGGATGGGAGAAAGGCAATCTAACAGACACAGCAGATTTATTGAACCTCTAAATCTTTCAGACATGAAAGTAAAAGCAACTTCACCATCTATTGAATCAGCTCATTCACATTTGAAATATGCTTATCTTGGTCAAAACAATACGCTTCCTGTAATCATTTCATCTACTTTAGATGCAGATCAAGAAAGGAGCCCGGTAGATGTGCTTGGAAAATACAGAAAAGTAATTGGATGGACTATAGCAGTGATAGCGATAGAAAAGCAAGAAAGGAGCCTGGTAGTTCCAAAGAATGGAGGAATAACAGTGATAGCAAATGAAAAGAATGAACTTATTCATACAAGATTAATGACTGGATGGAGGTTGTGTATGGATTATAGGAAGCTCAACAAAGCCACACGGAAGGATCACTTACCACTTCCATTTATAGATCGAATGTTGGACAGACTTGGTGGAAAACAATACTATTGTTTCCTAGATGGGTATTCAGGCTACAACCAAATTGCTATAACCCTAGAGGATCAAGAAAATACTACATTTACCTGTCCTTATGGAACTTTTGCCTTCAGAAGAATGCCTTTTGGTTTGTGCAATGCTCCAACAACTTTCCAGAGATGTATGATGTCTATTTTTTCGGATATGGTGGAGCAAACATTAGAAATCTTCATGGATGATTTCTCAATCTTTGGAGAGACATATACTGATTGTTTACACAACTTGGAAGAAATTCTTAAAAGATGTGAGATGACCAACTTAACACTCAATTGGGAAAAATGTCACTTCATAGTGCAAGAAGGCATAGTGTTAGGTCACAAGGCGTCCAAAAGTGGCATAGAGGTAGATAAAGCGAAGATAGAAATGATAGATAAACTACCACCTCCCACTTCAATCAAGGGGATTAGAAGTTTTTTGGGTCATACTGGATTTTACAGAAGATTCATAAAAGACTTTTCCAAAATAGCTAAACCATTATGCTCATTGGTAGAACATGACAAGCCTTTTCATTTTGATAAAGATTTTCTTCAAGCCTTTGGAGAATTGAAGAAAGCTTTGATCACTGCACCAGTGGTTATAACACCAAATTGGGCTCTACCATTTGAGCTGATGTGTGATGCCAGTGACCATTCTGTTGGATCAGTGTTGGGGCAGAGGAAGAATAAAGTTTTCCACTCTATATACTATGCCAACAAAACTCTTACTCAAGCTCAGATTAATTACACCACTGCAGAGAAATAGTTGCTAGCAGTAGTATTTGCTTTCGATAAGTTTAGAGCTTACTTGGTTGGTACTAAAGTGACAGTGTACACAGATCAAGCAGCCATCAAGCACCTAATCTCAAATAAGGATGCTAAACCGAGATTAATAAGATGGATCTTATTGCTTCAGGAGTTTGATTTGGAAATTAAAGATTGCAATGAGACTGAAAATCAAGTAGCAGACCATCTGTCTAGGCTAGAAGCAGACGCAAGCACATTGACAAAGGAAGACATCACTGAAACGTTTCCTGATGAAGAACTGTTAGTAATACAGCAGGCACAGATGCTGCAGCAATCAGGATCTCCATTATATGCAGATTTTGCTAACTACTTAGTAAGTGGATTGCTACCACTTAAGTTGAAGTTTCAGCAGAAAAAGAAATTTCTTCATGATGTTAAAAGCTACTAGTGGGATGACCCATACTTGTATAAGTTATTCTCAGATCAAGTAATACGAAGATGTGCTTCAGAGGAAGAAATTCCTCATATACTGAAATCTTGCCATGCTACAGCATATGGAGGACATTTTGGTGGTCACATAACAGCTGCTAAGGCTCTATAATCACGTTATTACTGGACTTCTATTTTTAAAGATACTTATGAGTTTGCTAAATGTTGTGACAGGTGTCAAAGGACGGGAAACATAACTTAAAGACGTGAATTGCCATTGACGAACATTCTAGAAGAGGGGATTTTTTATGTATAGGGAATAGACTTCATGGGTCCTTTTCCACCATCCTTTAGGAACTTATATATCCTGGTTGTTGTGGATTATATCTCCAAGTGGATAGAAGCTACAACATTACCTACCATCATCCTTCAGAAAAGCATATTTTCCAAGTTTGGCACTCAACGAGCAATTATTAGTGATGAGGGTACTCATTTATGCAACAAAGTATTTGCTGCAGCTATGGTGAAATATAGAGTCAAGCATAGAATAGCAACAGCATATCACCCACAATCCAATGACCAGGCAGAAGTGTCTAATAGGGAGATTAAAAAGATCCTTGAAAAAGTGATGAACCCATCAAGAAAAGATTGATCTTTACGCTAATATGCCTCCCTATGGGCCTACAGAACAACATACAAGACACCACTAGGCATGTCTCCCTACCGAATTGTGTATGGGAAAGCTTGCCACTTGCCACTCGAGCTAGAGCACAAAGCATACTGGGCACTGAAGCAATTAAATTGGGATATACATGCTGCAGCAGAGCAAAGGAAACTTCAACTATGCAAGCTTGATGAATTACGGCTATTCTCGTATGAAAGCACTGGCATGACAAACACATTCAACACAGGAAATTAATCCCTAGTCAACAAGTTATGCTCCATAATATGAGGTTAAGACTATTTCCAGGAAAGCTGAAATCTAGATGGTCTGGACCTTTCAAGCTGCTCAGAATTTATCCTCATGGGGCTGTTGATCTCTTAGATGAAAAGACAGGCTAGGAATTCAAAGTTAATGGCAACAGAGTTAAACATTACATGCATTCAGCTACAGATTGTTCAAAGGAGGTCTTACTCCTAAGAGAACCGACATTCTAAGCACTCAAGTAAGGTCAGGCTGAAGAACCTTAAATCAAGCGCTCGATGGGAGGTAACCCATTGCTATGGCAGTCATTTCAAATGAGATGGATCCTCCGTGGTTTTGTCATAGAATTTTTTTATTTATTATTATCTTTATTCATAATAGTTTAACTTTTATCTTTTCTTGCTTTGTTTTTTTTTCTTTTACTAAAAAAAAATGCCAAGTCACGTATTTATTAAAGTTGGATTCAATACTAGCAATTGGGGCTGTAATGTTAAGAGATTACAGAGGCAAGCCACATGTCAGCAGCTATTTGAGGAGAGTGTTTAACCACTGCTAGAGCACACAATTGGGTGCTGCAGCAACCAATATTACCGTTTCAGTAACTTAATCATGGAGCCTCCCACTTTACCGTTGGAGATAATATGTAACAGATGGTTGGGTGGATTTGAATATAAATTGAGGAAGAATATCTCTTAAATTACCGCATTAATTTCTCTTGCCTATTTTTATGGGATATGCTTAATAAATTTTAAAAAATTCTTCCTTAATTTATCTCTTTTACCTGATTTGTTTTCATTTAATTCCACCTATATAAGGGCATCACTGTGCATATTGACCTCTAACACTATTTTCTTTCCCCTTTGCAGTTAAGCCTCCAGTACTTCATAACATTTTCTTCTCGTTTCACTCTTGGGCATATTACCATAGAAATCTTACTGCTATAGCAATGCCAAGGTACAAAAGGATAGCCAGCCGACTAAAAGATCCCTCACGATTCCAAAGTTACCACGCGGAAGAAAAGTATGAAGAATTTATTGAACCGCGCAAGATTCTGGAAGAACAAGGGTTTCAGTTCCCACCTCAACCCTCAGGAATTGTGCAATCATTATACAATGCTGCAGCAAAGCGCGGGTGGCTGGAGTTTTGTAACCACCCTCGAGACCCTGTGTTGCCATTGGTGAAGGAATTTTACGCCAATTTGGTAAGCCCTGGTCAGTACAATATTTGGGTAAGAAACTCGCTTGTTCCAATAGATTCTCAAGTTATAAATGCTTTCTATAATTTACCTTCTGAAGTTATTTGCGAGTATGCCAAATTGCTTGACAAATTAACCCCACAAAGATGGAACAAAATTTTCACAACACTTACCGTAAAGGGTGCATCTTGGGCTAATGAAGAAGGTTGTGTGATTAATAGGATAGATTTGACACCCATTGCTAAGGTGTGGGTGAAATTTCAAAAATCTAGACTTATGCCAACCACCCACACCACTACTATTTCACAAAAAAGGTTAGTACTGTTGTATGTTATTGTTAGAGGGTTACCCGTAGATGTAGGAAGCATTATAGAAAAAGAAATTCAGGACTGTGCCATGAAAAACCACAAAGCAGCTGCCTTGCTATTTCCTTGACTCATCACCAGTATCTGTGTGGTATCGGGAGTTCACCTTGATGCAAAAGATGAGCATGTCAAGAATGATGGTGCCCTCACTGCACGCACCATCGAAAGAATTACTGGTGAAGTTGCTGGAGCCTCATCTGAACCAGTTGCTGTAACAGGGACAAGAAGAGTTATTGGGTTAGAACAGAGAATCCAAGCACTGAGCACCAGCAGAGGGAAAACAATTGGTTTTGGACCTATTTGCAGTACTTGGAAAACCACTTACACCAATTTGTTGTATATATGAAAAGTACCCACCGAAATTTCCCTGATTTATTTCTCCAGTAATACAATTTTGATATCGCCACTACAGAGGCTCCAGCAGAAGTCAGTGAAGAAGCTAATGAGATAGATGAACCAGAGGAAGAAGCTGCAGCAGAACCACAAGTAGAGGCCGACACAGATGCTGATGACCAATCTGACCAACCCGAAGAAGAGGGTGTCAAGTCTGTAACTAACAGTTCCCCAACAGAGGAAGAGAAAGAGCTTGAAAAGAACTCGAAGAACCCCCAGCCAAGACCTCCTCCAAATCCAGAAAAAAAAAGAGAACAAAATCAAAATTCACGGAAAAGCAAGTTTGCACCAGTGAAGATAAACCAATAGAACTATTGTGGATTCAATTTTCATCACTTGTTCCTTTACTTACTTTTTAATTGAACCGATGTATTTCATGGCTGATATTTTGTTGTTTGTTTTTCTTTTTCAAAGTATGAACTAAATTTGATTGCAGTTGAGTGATTTTGACTGTTCTTATAAGTTGCTGCAAGATTGCTGTAGCATTTTACTCTAATAACTATTATTATAACTATTATTTCGGTTGACCACCCATTTAATGGTTCAAGTTTAGATAGAGCCGCAAAAAGGGCCTGTCTTAGTGGAAATTATTAGAGTAATACTTAATCTTAATTTAAGTTTCCTGGACTGAGATTACTTGAGTCCCAAAAGAGCTATATTTGAGTTAAGATTTGTGAAGAACTAAACATAGGAATTCACCTTGTACGGTAGAGAGAGTGTATGCTCATAATGCCATATCGTAGGTGGGTTAACAATTGGCCATTGTTAGGGTGCTTAAGGTTATGAGAAATCTGACAAGCGACAGCTGAGGATGCAAAATAATTCTACCCAATGCTATAGGAGTTGTTGTAGCAACTGGTGTTAATTTAGACAAAACAATCAGTCCATGAAGAGAGTTTGATCACTTAGCTACCTCATTCCCATTGAATTCTTTTTACGCAATTCATTTAATTTGTTTTATTACTGCATTGATTTGTTTTGTTTTGTTTTTCTTTTATTGTTTATTTCGGTAGTAATTCACTTTTAATTAGAATCTTTTTGGAACAAAGGAAGTTTGGACTATCATGATTGTTGTAGCCTCTCTAGTAACATCAATGCCTGTGGAGACGATCTCGAATATTCATCACTTTATTACTTATTGTGTCCACTTGCATATTGACATAAATAGCAATTGAGTTAAAAAAAATAACCAACAGAGCTCCATGTTGAAAGTGTTTGTATACTGACAAAGCCACCAGATATGAGTTTGTTTGGGTGTCAATTGAAGAAATCGCATCTATACACAATTCCCTTACCCACCATCCAAAATTAGAAGAGACCATAATATTGAAAGTTTTCTCGTAACTAAAGTTGTAAATGTGGATGATGTGGTATTTGTTGATATAGATCCATTGAAAGGGCTTGATAATCCACTATTATCTATTGAGTTCGAGCAATGGTACTGTGCAGAAATCACAGTGAGTCAATCTATTACATTTGCTAAAGATTTTTTAGATAATTTTGCATGACGATAAAAATAGTTCATGCAGATAGGTAGGAGATGACATAAGTGTCCTTCATCGTTATATTTTTTTAACCGCTGAATTTGTTGAATCTATTATTTTCTAATATTCTACCATTGATTCAACAACATGTTGATTAACATTAAAAAGTTTATATTTGATAAAGGTTAAAATTATCATTTTTCATTTATAGTGCTAATAATAATAACAATTTCGTCACATTGAAAAATCTCTAACCCTTTTTATGAATTGTCTATTTTCATATCGTAAGTATGATTTCTTTTTTTGTTTTGTAGGTAAATCCTTTAATTTGTGATGCTTCAATCAAAAAAGAGGACATGAAATTTGGATTTTGCAGACTCAGGAGCCTTTGGAAGGATTGCTAACACTTCGATCCAACATTAATTTCGAACAGCTGAAATCACGCCATGTGTCTGAGCTCACATGCACCTCATTGCACTAGATTTGACACTTATCAATTTAATAGTTCAACCACCTTAACCAAAAATACAATGGAGGTCTCAATTTGACTTCATTTGTAACCATTAATTATGTTGAATCCAACATTTTATAATGGTTCATATTTTAATCCCTTGAATTGTATTAGTAAAGCTCATCTAGAGATTGTGCTTATAAGCTCATAAAAAATATCATGCAAATGCCCAAACTTGATCAACTCAAAATTTGCCTATATAAAGGCAAAATATCTTACAAAAGTGTAGCTGATTTTTGGAAAGGTGAGTTTTGTAGAGAGAATTGGTGTAAATCTAAAGTGATTTTTATGAAATATTGTAGTTAATAAGAAGACATATTCCTCTTCTCTTCTCTTATGTTCTCAATTTCTTTGTATTATATTTTCATAAATTTATTAAATAATATGAATGTTTTGCCTGTGAATATGATTGGTTAATTTTTTAAGCTAACGTAAAGTGTGAAGCTTAAGGATTCAAATCGTAGATTTGATTATTATATTAAGTGAGCTTTAAGTTTATTATTTTTAATTAAATGTTATTTCCTATAGGTTATATTCATTCTATATTTATTTGTAGATTTGAATACCCTTAAATCTATGTGGGTGTTTAGACATAATGTCTACACACGAATAGCGCTGTGGGAACAATCCAATACAACTGAGACATATTATATACTTAATCCCCATATTTATTAATATAGTGGTTAATTAAGAATTAAGTTATATAATGTTCAGATTGGTAAAAAAAATGCGAAATATAAATACAAGAGAGTATTATGACCATGATTTAAATACCAATTGTATCCTATAATTTTAACACTTATTTAATTTAGACTATTCCTTATTAACATCTTTTCCTTTAATTATTTTTTTAATAATTAATAATTTGCTTAATCCCAGGCTTGCCGGGTTTTATTATAACTAGACACTCTCATACTTGAGAATAATCAACCATTTTGAGTTGTGTCATCATACTTACTTGTGCTTGCGTAGTAAGCAACAACAAACATATCAAAATGCTTAATTTTTTGCCCTCATTCTGAACAAAAACCTTCTTAGTTTATCCAAGAAAAGGGCGAGCAACTCAAAAAGTGTTTTGACCTTCACCACCAGCAACATCCAACAAACTAACCTCAGCTATAGTACGTTGAGGAGAACTTGTACCACCATAGCTACTACTAAGATCACTCTCACGACACATCGATGGTGTGGAACTAGAGGAGAATGCACTATATGTGTTGTGCAAATTGTATTGAACTCGCAAGTACACGAATCTATTATAATATAGATCAATGATGACGAGTGTCAATCCCACAAGGAGGTGGATTTTAATTATGTGTAGAATTAATTTTCTATGAAAATGGGTTGTTGGATTTGTGGTGAAAGTAACTTAGATTATCCTAAAATTTGAATTAAAATGGCGAGAATAAATTGAAGCGAGTTCTATTGAAATGACGTACTTGGGTATCAGGATTCTTATCAACATGCACCATGGGCTAAACATTCCTTATTAATGTCAATTAAATCATGAAGGGGGTATCCACACCTCATGAACCACACTCTAATCAATATGGTGCCAAGAGCTTATCGTGCCAAATAATAATAACTTTGTACTAGGGAGCCAGTGAAACCAAGGCGGTATCTAGACAAGATTATTATTATTTGTCGATGAGAAGTCAAAACATCCACAAAGGGAAGAGAAAATAAATTGACCAAATAAAGCCTATGACACATGTTGAGACTTCACCTTCAACCCAAGCTTGAAAGAAAATTAGCTACTCATAATTGAACTAAGAGCAAAATAGAAATTTATTAAAATACGTAGAAAATACAAGATGGAGAAGGAATTACAGAAAATGGAGCCCAAAAATGGATTCAGAGATATCAAATTAGAGGGTGAGCTCCCTTTTTTATAGATACATTGAGTAAATCATGGCCATCGGATTAAAAACAGTTTGGACGCTCAGGATTGCGCCACATCATCAATCAACAGTACGCGGTTTGAATAGTGACATGGTTTGACCACGCAGTTTGAACAGTCAACCAGTTTGAATAGTGACGCGGTTTGGTTGAAAATAATCTTGTGTATATGCATGTACCGTACGCACAATTTTTGGTCCACTAACATGCTGCCACATCACCAATCAATAGTGCATAAGACTTTTCTCCAATGGAATCATGACACCTCATCAGTCAATGCCACATCATCGGTCAATGCCACATCATCGGTCAATGCCACATCATCGATCCGTCTATGTGACCAGTGTCGTGAACAGTAACGTAGACAATACCGCACATGTGAATAGTACCGTACATGTGAACAGTGACATTTTTCAAAAGAGCTCCTCCTAAGGTTTTCGACTGTCCTGAGTTCAAAAGTGATGTCTGTTTTGCCGTCTGATTTCTCGTTCATTGTGAAATGACCGTGATGGCCCTAAAATACATAAAATACTTAATTAAAATAAAACACACGTAATTAAATCACAAAAAGCTTAAATACATAAAAATAAGGGTGTTAGTAAGACTTGAAATGTAAAATGATGATTTTCTCCTTTATAAATATATATTTTCTAACACTCAACAATATGCACTATAAAAATCATTCAACAAGTCCTTTACTGCTTTGGTCATTTCTTCAACCTTCAAACTATCATTGCCAAAAATAATGTAAAAAATATGTTTAGCAAAATTTATTTTCACTCGTAGGTCAAGAATAGAAGCAACAATCAACATTTTGTTTATCTTCCCCGTGGACTCCCAATACTTATCAAAATTTTCCCTTATATTATAAACCATAGATGACACCCAAGGATATGTGCTTTCTTTTAGTGCAGTTAATAAACTCTCAATTAAGCCAATAGTATCATAATAAAGATTAGAAGTCACACTCAAAGAGACAAAAAACAACAATGTGGCACCATAAAATACCTTCAAAAACTTTACAATTTGTTTAGCACTCTCCCAGTCCTCTGGTCCATGGGGCCCACCCTTTTAATATTATTTTCTTTCTCGGCAAAGTATGCCTAATAAGGTTTACCCACTTCTGCCATTCTATTAAATGTCTCTTGAAATTTCAGCGCAGTCATCAACATTAAATAAGTGGAATTCCATCTGGTAGGACAATCCAAAACAATAATTCCCTTTGGACAATTCACCTGTTGAATACATTGTTTAAATATCTGCAGCCTCGTGGTGGAGGATCTCATGTGCTTTTTACAGCATTCTGAATAGTGGCAACACTTGCATGCAACTCACCCAACCCTGAAAACAACAATCAAATTCTAAATATGTGCACAACAATGCACATGCATATATTGTCCCGCCAACACAAGTGCATCATCATTCTTCCAAGCAAACAATTGCATAGTGACATAACCAATGGCAATATCATTTGTAGTGGTATTATTAGCAGTTATTACAAACAACTTCTCTATCCCCCAGTCCTGTAAGCAAGCCACAATCTTTTTGTCGACCGACTTCCCTCTATGAACTTCGATCACACTAAAACTAATAATCCTTCTATTCAAACACCAGTCACTATCAATAAAATGAGTTGTAATCATCATGTAACTCATGTTTTGAATGGAAGTCCATATATCAGTTGTAAGAGACACCCGCTGCTTGTTGTTGTAAATCAAACTTTTTAACATTGCCTTTTCCTCTAAAAATAACTCCATAACATCTCTACCAATAGTTCTTCGAGATCGCATAATAAACTGCGAGATAGCTATACTGTAGAAATGCCTAAACCCTTTGTTATCTACAAAACTAAGCGGTAACTCACCCATAATAATCATTTTAGTTATTGCTCTTCTACATACGTCTTGACTCCATCCTTTAGCCAAAACCAGATTGCTTGCATTTTCTTCGCCGCCCTCAGCTATCAATTTTGTTGACTTTCACTTTGTTGTTCCCGAAATGTCTTGCATGCTTCACATGTCTTTATATGCTTTGTCATATTTGTAATCACCTCATGCCTTGAATGACATTGATATTATCTACCACAATAGTTGCCCTTGCATTTGTTTGGATTATCTTTGAGTAAAGTGAAATGATTCCACGTCCCCGATCTATTCTTCATTGGCGGTCTTTTCCACTTTACCTTTTCCATTCCTCTTTGAGTTCCTTCCATTTGTACATTTTTGTTCTTCATCGTCACTTATCAAATTCCATCTTGAGTGTCAAAGCATCTAAATATACAAAACAATAATTAATAATCATTAATTCAAAAATCAAAACAAAAAAAAATATTATTAACATAATCTAATTAGTAATTTTAATTCAAATATTTATTAATTTAAATTTATGATACTTGTTTAATTCAACATTTCCATCGTAATATTTTTATATGATTAGGTGTATAACTGTATATATAAAAATTCAAAATGGTTCATACTTCATAAAGAAAAAGCAAGAAATTATTGATTTATTAATTAATTTATAATATCCAATTATACATTCCCCATAATAATAGGATATTCTTTGCCTATCCATGTCTTAATTCTTATTGTAAAGTATAAACCCCTTAAGTTCAAGCTCAAATTACTTGTACTTAATGACTTAACGAATGATTAACATACAATTAAATATTAATTGAATTAGTTAATTTTTTTGAAGGTTGAAGTTACTATACAAGTGCACATAATCACATAACTGCACAAGTGCACATAATCACATAACACATATTATAATTATAAAATGTATGTAACATAATACTTAATTTTATTAACAATTATCAATTATTTTACTTATTAAAATTAATAAAAATCTATTCATAAAAAAATCATAGACACACCAATTTTCTTGATTTTATTAGTAAGATGTAAAAATAAATAATTACAACAATCAAATACTAAATGTTAATTTGCTATTAAATAACCATATATATCATGAAAGCTTCAAAATTCAAAACACAAAAGGGAGAAACTTGGGTCGGGTTGGAGGCTTGGGCCTTGGAGTAGCAGATTGGTGGCCACGACAGCAGATCACAGATGGGCTTTTGGCAGTAGCAGATGGGCGGATGCATAGCAGCAAATCGTAAGGACTGGCCAGATGCAGTACGACAACAGCAGATTACGGGGACTGGCCGGACTCGCGCACGACAGCAGTAGATTGCAGGAGGGAGAGAGTGTTTTCTTGCTTCTTGAGGGTGAGTTGGGTGTAATGAGGATTGAGGGGGGTGGTGAGTCTTGTGTTTGTGTAACTTTGTGAATCTGTGATTTGTGTGTGTGGTGTGCGTGTGTTTAGTCATTTAGGTTTTTTTTTTAAGCAAACCGATCAGGTTTTCGAATCAAATCGAGTTTTACCCGACCTAATCACAACTTGATCGGGTTTATAAGATTTCATCTGATTGGGTTCTATTCACAACTCGATCCTATCCGAACCTGAAATTTTTCAAGTCAGGTCGGGTCGAGTATTTTGCCCACTCCTAAATTTAGAAAAGTGTATTTAAAAAAAAGGGCATTTTTAGAAATGAAATGAATATAACTAAAAACTGAGGTTTTATGAGGAGATTAGAGGCGTGCCAATAGTCTAACTCTTTTAACAATTGATTGCATATCAAATTTTACATCAATTACTACATAACTTATATAACATCTATTTATAAGTGCAGTATTACTCAAATAAATTGAGTAATACTTAAAATTTTGACTAGCAAACTTAAATCATATGCAATTAAGTATAAATTATTTAATTCTAGGTGTCATACTAAAATTGTAATTATCTAGTTACATTGTTAATTTGGTTCATGGGTACAATACAATGTGAATAACAATTATTGCAATAACGCCCAACAAATTTATACTTTATGTTATTAAAATTTTTCCCTTATTGACTTTATCGAGTTATTTTTAAATAGGGTTAAAAAATAAAATTAGACTGCACATACATCGATAAACACATTCAATTAGACTATATATATAAACATTAATAAAAATTTATTATTATAAAAATAATGTCATATAAACTATACGTGCATTTGATAAAAAAACATATAGTTGTTTAATCATAGTAATAATGACTAACAATGATAGTTATTAACAACATCAATGATAAAGTTGAGTGTTATACTATCATTAACTAATACCACTAATAATACAAGAAAATTGTTACATGCAATAATTTAAAAATGTAGATAAAAATTTTAAACAAAGTATTTTACATGAATAATTTAATTAGTTTATCATAAATTTATATTAAGTAACATTTATAAGAGATTGTTTGTGAGTAAAATCCAAATATTAAATAGTTGCCTTATATGCTATTAATATTAGTCGCTAGTACAACTAATATTTGCCTTGAAACCAACAATATTTGATGAGTAAGGTCCTTTTGATTGTTTTTTAGAGGCTTAAAAATGATTTGAAAAGTTAAAAGTTAATTCTAGTATTTAGTAATTTTTTCAAAAATCATTTCATCTTATAGTGGATTTTAAAAATTAAGGGACGAGTAGTTTTTTCAAATCTGATTTTAAGAATCAATTTTATATTTAATACAATTTCATACATATCTTCATATATTATAAAAGTCTAAAATTATTGTTGTTCTATTAGGAAATAAAATCATTAAACTTAAAGCCATTATTATTATTATTATTAGTTATATCAGGTTAACAAAATAAAAAATAAAACTAATAAATAAAAAAATATTTTATTTATCAATATTATATACACACAATAAAAATATTATATATAAATGGTTATAAATGTGTAAATAAATTTCATTTAACATTATATCTATTTTAGTCATTTGTATTCTTACGACAGTTCAACTGTGAAATTTTACTAAACATATATGATTATTTTTAAAATTCACAGTACCTATTTTTTAAAGAAAACATAATTTGAATTAACCAGAAGAACCATACAAACTAGAAATCAACGAAGGAGGTGGAACATGCGTCCACTCTCCTAGATCTGACAAAGAACACCCACCCGCGCAACAACATGGGTAGCGGTATTCGCAGATCGTATAACAAATGAGAAGATCACTTCTCTTACATACATAGCCAAGACTCTACAATCATCAATAATCAAGCCAAATCCATTAGGCCTAGACAGTTTATCAACTAAAGCATTGTACACTTGCAGGCAGTTCATCTCAATAATAACATGAGGAAATTGCTTATCCTTGAGCCAACTGAGAATTTCACGCACAACAAGAGCTTCAGCCTCTCTACCACCAAACTTGCCAAGGAGACAGCCATATTTTGCAGCAACAAAGCTGCCATCAGAACGCCAAACGACACTCCCCATAGGAAACCATACCCTTTGAAGCAAATATAGCCGCATCAATATTGCACTTGAGCCATCCCACCTGAGGTTTCACCTAACAAACTGCACCATGGTATAAGTTGCTAGACGCAGTACAAAAAAAGTTTTGATTCTTTGCCGATTGCCATTGAAAGAGAAGCTGACCCGCCGGGTTTAACACAGTTGACACACTACTTTTCCTGTTTTTCCATACCTTATCATTCTTATTCAGTCAAAGTCTCCCAAAAATCATTACAGCAAGCTCACAATCCTCCTTCTTATAGCGACCAAACATATTTTCAAGCCAAAGCAAAAAAGAGGAACAATGCGCGACATACCTAATTGGGGAAGAAATCCAACAAAATTTAGCAAAGTTGCAATCCACCAACACATGGGACACCATCTCAGTAGACGCATTACAAACATAACAAGTTGGCAAAACTTCTACTCTTCTATGGATGAGGTTGTCGTTTGTAGGTAAGACATTCGTCGCAGCAGGCCAAATAAAATTCTTCACCTTCCCCAGCACCTTTAAATTCCACATTCGATGCCATACACTACTGCTTGGAGCTATCGTGATGGGATTCAGCAACTTGTAACAACTGTGAACAGTGTAGGAACCTCTAGGATCAGCCAGCCAATACCATAAGTCATCATTTCTTCGGGAACTAAGTGGAATTTGCAAGATAAGATCTCTGTCCCACGTTCCGAAAATATTAGTCACTGTATCATGATCCCAACAACGATGTTCAGACTCCATTAGACTACTAACCCGAGCATTTGAAATGTTCACGTTTAAATCGGATGTAACAAATCCGTTCTCCATATCAGGAAGCCATGGATCTTTGCCAATCAAAACACTTTGACCATTCCCAATTTGAACACAACTGCCCTAAATAACAACATCCTTTGTTGCCATGATATATCGCAAAGCATAACTTGGATTGTGTCCCACCCCAGCATTAGCAAAAGATGTTTTAGGAAAATAATGAGCCTTTAAGAACCTTGGCAACAAGAGAGTTCGGTTTAAACAGTAGCCTCCAACCTTGTTTGCCCAGCATTTGCTAAATTAAAATGATGGAGCTTTTTAAATCCCATACCCCCAACTGATTTTGGCTTGCATAAAGTATCCTGGCGTAACCAATTAATTCCACCACCTCCATTTCGCATGCTACCCCAGTAAAAGGAATTCATCATGATTTTCAGCTCGCGACAAATATCAAGGGGAAGAAGAAAAATATTCATCGCATAGTTAGGCATGGCTTGGGCCACTATTTTCAGTAGAATCTCCTTTCTTGCTCAAGAGAGGATTTTTTTCTTCCAGCCTTGTAATTTCTTCAAAACTTTATCTTTGATAAAAGAAAAGACGTGTTTCTTCCTCCGACCCACTGAAGATGGCAAGCCAAGATAAGCACCATGATTTTTTGTGGATGTAACCTCCAGAATATCACAGACCTATCGAGCATCAATCTCACTCACATTAGCACTAAAAGAAACTAAGGAATTGTTAAAATTCACTACCTGCCCTGAAACTGCTCTATACTCTGTAAGCATGTGCTTTATTAAACTAGCTTCTCACTGACTTGCATTGAAGAACAAAAAACAATCATCAACAAAAAATAAATGCTAAACCATAGGAGCACCTCTTGCCACTTTAGCACCGTCAATAAAGCCAGCTCTCTCGTTCTTTCTGAGCAGCGAACTCAACCCCTCCGCACATAAAATAAACAAATAAGGCGACAATGGGTCCCCTTGGCGAAGCCCCCTACTAGGTGTTGTGCAAATTTTAATGTACTCGCAAGCGCACGAATCTATTGTAGTATAGACTAATGGTGACAAGTGTCGATCCCACGAGGAGGTGGATTTTAATTATATATAGAATTAATTTTGTAAATGGGTAGTTGGATTTATGGGGGAAATGATTTGGAATATGCTAATACTTAAATTAAAATGGCGAGAATAAATTCTAAAATTGGAATTGCAATGGAGAGAATAAATTGAAAAGAAAATCTATTAAATTGACGTACTTGGGTATCTGGATCCGTATCAACATGCATCATGGGCTAAATAATCCGTATTAATGCCAATTAAATCATGAGGGGGGAATCCACACCTCATGAACCACGCTCTAATCAATATGGTGCTAAGGGCTTATCGTGCCAAATAATAATAACCTTATACTAGAGAGCCGGTGTAACCAAGGCGGTATCTAGACAAGATTAGTATTATTTGTCGACGAGAAGTCAAAACATCCACAAAAATTAGAGGGGAAGAGAAAGTAAATTTACCAAATTAAGCCCATGACACATGTTGAGACTTCACCTTCAACCCAAGCTTGAAAGAAAATTAGCCACTCATAATTGAACTAGGGGCAAAATGGGAATTTATTAAAATATGAAGAAAATACAAGATGGAGAGGGAATTACAGAAAATGGATCCCAAAAATGGATTCAGAGATATCAAATTAGGGGGGGGAGGCCCCCTTTTTATAGATACATGGAGTAAATCATGGCCATCGGATTAAAAACAGTTTGGACGCTCAGGATTGCGCCACGTCATCAGTCAACAGTCCACGTTTGACCACGCGGATGAACAGTAACACGGTTTGACCCGACTTTGAACAGTAACGCGGTTTGACCCGGATGAACAGTAACGCGGTTTGGTTGAAAATAATCCTGTGTGATGCATGCACCGTACGCGAGATTTTTCGTCCACTGATATGCTGCCACGTCACCATATGCTGCCACGTCACCATCAACAGTACATAAGAATTTTAGTCCAACAGGATCGTGACACCTCATCAGTCAATGCCACATCATCCGTCTATGTGAACAGTGTCGTGAACAGTAACGTATACAGTACCGTACACGTGAATAGTACCGTACATGTGAATAGTGCCATTTTTCTTTTTATGCTCCTCCTAAGGTTTTCGACCGTCCTGAGTTCAAAAGTGATGTCCGTTTTGCCGTCTGATCTCTCCTTTATTGTGAAATGACTATAATGCCCCTAAAATACATAAAATACTTAATTAAAATAAAACACATGTAATTAAATCACAAGAAGGTTAAATATATAAAAGTAAGGGTTGTTAGTAAGACTTAAAATGTAAAATGACGGTTTTCTCCTTTATAAATATGCATTTTCTAATACTCAACAGCACCCCCCAACCAGCTTATTGCTAGTCCCTAGCAAATAAAGCGAAAACAAAATTCAAATTCAAAATATTTTTTTTTGTTTTAATAGAAACACTCGTATTTATTCCATCAGATTAATGATAACACTCAAATAAAAGTATAAGCATTATCTCCAGTCTAAAGCAACATCACACCCACATCAACCATCCACATGAATTAGCCCAGTAGACTTTGTTTTAGCTACTCTCAAGAATGACATGTCAAACCCCAAAATCTCACTGGAAGTAGTGACACTCTCACAAATAAATTAATCCCAATAAAATTAGTCACTCCAATGAATGGTAATTGAGAGAGAAAATAATAAAGAAGTGATATCACATGCTCTCACCAAGATGAAATAAATATGCCCTCAGCTTAGAAATAATACGATCTCAAGTCAAATAAAATGTTAGTCAACCCACTTTATTTATCTTTTTTTTTTTTTTAATTATGCATCACTACATCTTTTTAGCCCATATAACTAGCTTCTACTTCAAACTATAGTTCCCTAAAATCAAGAAGGACTTTTATTAGGATGAAACGTAGGCTAGGGACATGGCTAACAAAGAAGGAAAATAAGGAAAACAAAGTGTATGTTTGAAAAAAATGCAGAGAAATTTTTTTTTTTTTTTTTTTGGAAGTTGCAAGGTGGATTTCACCTATTTTTATTCTTTTGAAACAACAACTTTTGTTTTTGTTTTTGTTTTTGTTTTTTTTTTATTTTTTTGTTTTTTTTTTTTTGGCATAACTTCACTGAACAACATAATTATTTACATTTTCTCAAACATAAATAGGTGATGGAACTTATAAGACATCGGGTAATACTCCAAATCGGAGTGGGTCAAGATGATAAGTTGACAAAGAAAATGTTTTTTTTTTTTTAAAGGCTCAAAAGGGTTAACTATGGATATTTAATAAAAGGGATGGCTAGAAAGGCTCAAACGGATCAAAGATGGCCTTTCCATCGTCTTTTAGGGCTCTGAATAACCTTCCATATCTACTAGTTAGATGGGCCTCCAAATGTAGCAACACACTCTTTTTTCTTTTTCTTTTTTCTTTTTTTTTATTTTACAATTTTTTTTTAGGGTTAACTCAAAAGTAATTTAGAGATCGTGTATAAAATAATAAACTGCTAAGCTGTATAAAGAGTGGGCAAAAGGGTTATTCTCCAAGAAAAATAATAGGCTCAAAAACTCACTTGGTACTTATTATGACATGTTCATTCCTTCAAGCAACTCATATATGTCTCTGACATCAACATGTAGAGTAGCAAACATAATGTAACATCACTTAAGACCAAAGATAATACAAATACTAAAATTTAAAATTAATCATGTCACCCAATGTTAAAACAAATCACACAAATTTTTTTTTTTTTAAACAACATTGTACCCCCCAACCTATTCTAAACATGAAAGGAAAATATGCATGCAGAAATGTGAAAATGATGCATAAAAACTAATTAGAAAAGTTACACGTAAAATGATAGAAAACGAAAATGATTTTTTTTTTTTTAAAGAAGATGCGTTTCTAGAGGAACTACACTCCATATTCAGCCATCTTCGACTCAAAAGTTGGAAAATGTATATTTATAGAGGAGAAATTAAAAAGAAGAAAAATAAACATAAACACATAATAAAGAAAAAGAAAATGTCTGAATTTTTTTTTTTTTTTATAAACGATGAAGATGCGTTTCTAGAGTCACTACACTCCATATTCAGCCATCTTCAACACAAAAAGTTAGCAACAGTTAGTTTCTACAACAAAAATTAGTAAAAACTTAACCAAAATTCTACAATTGTCGACTATTCCCTCCCCCCAACCAGAACGAAACATTGTCCTCAATGTTTGAAAGGAAAGAAGTAGAGTTTAGAAGACATCACCTGGGTGGTGCAACACAGAAGAAAATATTTATAGGCGGAGAGTTAAATCTAATTTGTACTTCTTACTGCTGCTACTGTTACCATCATTATTTGGACGCTCCAACACGAAGGTCCAGGGGTCTGGCTCCGGTCTATAAGCTTGTAACAGATCAAGTAGCTCATTAGCAGTGTGAGCACAAATAAAAAGTTTTTTCACATTAGCGGGAATGAAATAGTTTTTTATTGCATGGTTAAGAAATGCGATAAAGCCATCATAAAAGTTATTGACATTTAACAAACCAATGGGTTTTTGGTGGATGTGCAGATGGGCCCAAGATGCTAGCGTGATAAGTGCCTCTAGTGTTGCAAGATCTCCTGGAAGGAAAATAAATGCATCAGCATGATTAAGCATTTCAGTTATTCTTTCTTGCATACCTGAGACGACTAACTCTTCTCCAGTTGATGAGTCAGACGAACTGCCCAAAGGTTTTAAGACTCTTGGGATGATGCCTAACACTTGACTTCCTCTGATAAAAGCTGCTTCTGAGACCATTTTTTATAACCCTCGATTACCTCCTCCATACACCAAGTGTAATTTTCTCGCTGCTACGCTTCGACCAAGATCTATGGCTGCCTCAACGAACTCTTTATGTTTGCCATATGTAAATCCAGAAAGCACACAAATGTTCTTGAATTGTCTATTGGGAGTAGCTGCCATTGGAATATTTCTCAAAAACAATTTGTGAGTGTTTGACAAAAGAAATCACATTTAAGAGTCTTGGTGATAGTGGGTCACAGCTGTGAATGAGGTAACATGTTAGTGTCAAATAACGCATGAAGCACATGGCTCGCGAGTCAAAAAGAAAACAGTAAAAAGGAAAAAGCAAACAGTAATAAAATTATTAAAGATAATAATGCAAACAATAAAACAACAGTGAAATGAAATAAAATAACAGTAAAGTAAAAGGATATTTACACGTAGTTGCGACTGTGGCTCACATCTTCCTCCGGTTTTACGTCCAGAAACGGCTTGAACGCCCTCTATGGGTCGAGGATAGGCTTCCTATCCAGTTTTCTTATAAACTGGCAAACAGGGTCGTTTATAGTCAGATTCCCGAGACTATATCGTGCATGCTCTTTCTGGAATAATGGCCATAACTGGAGAATCGCTCCTTGCACATATCCACTGGGATGCGTTTCAAGAGACAAAAGGATATCATCCAATGACTCCTTATTCAAGCCATCCCTAATGAATTGAATCTTATCTTCCCTGTTATCAGACATCATTCCTAAAGAACATGGGTTTTTATTGCAACTCATTCTGGCACACTTATGACAAGCAACAGAAATTCTTCGAGCTCGTCGTTTTCTTGCATAATTTCCTTTACCACAACCAGGCATGTATGCAATAAATTTTGGAGTAACTCACCTGCCAATCGTACTTTAGCCTCGATTAACCAACGGATGTCAGCAGGTATGTTATTCCTCATGAGTAATCGCATGCGTTCGGACCGAGCTTTATAGATCGTAAGGAGGGCATTCTGAGGAAGTGAAGGGAATCGCTTGTGAAGTTTCGCTAGAATCTCGTTTTTGTCCATACCTTCGCCTCAGAATATCAGTTATTATGGGAAACTGAAGTAACCGACTTGATTGTCACGGAGTACCGTTATCCGCCACTTCACCGGGGTAATAAACTAAAGCACACAAATAGAAAAACAAATTAAAACACACAAAGAAAATTAAAATCGTCCTCTTATTGAATTTACCTCAAGCTCCAACTGGATGTCGTAAACACTTCTCTCAATGTCTCTGAGTTGGCGTTCTAAACCCTCAACATAGGCTACTAATTCTGGTGGTTGTAGAGCCCAAATGCGTTGTGTTTTACAAAATTGAATCTGCCTTTTGAGATGAGTTTTGACACGTTGAAGTGGTTTAAGAATGTTCAGGAGGAACGGTCTAAGTATGAGACTCATGATTAAAAATGATAAGAGAAAACTTAATGGTAAAATAAACACACTTATGCAAAAACAATTTCAATTAGCAAAAGAATAATAATAAAAAGAAAGAAAGAAAAATCAAATCAACGAAAAGAAAAAAAATCAATTCAAATTTGGTGGGTCACTCAAATTTATTTCGGTGTCTTCTTCATGTGGTTGGTACTCTAGATATGGCTTTAATCTTTGACCATTAACTTTAAACGTGACACCATTCTTTGGGTCTTTAATTTCAATTGCCCCATGTGGAAAAACAGTATGAACAATAAAGGGACCAGACCAACGAGAGCGTAACTTACCTGGGAATAGGTGCAAGCGAGAATTGAATAAAAGCACTTTCTGACCTGGAGTGAACGATTTTCTCATAATTTGCTTATCATGGAAGACTTTCATTCGTTGCTTGTAAATCTTGGCATTTTCGTACGCGTCATTGCGAATTTCTTCAAGTTCTGCCAGCTGTAATCTTCTTTCTGAGCTGGCTTGCTGCATGTCAAAATTGAATTTCTTGATGGCCCAATATGCACGATGCTCGAGTTCCACAGGTAGGTGGCAAGCTTTTCCATACACTAGCCTGTAGGGTGACATCCCAATCGGGGTCTTGAAAGCTGTTCTATATGCCCATAATGCATCATCAAGTCTTAATGACCAATCTTTCCTGTCTGGCCTCACCGTTTTTTCTAATATGTGCTTTATTTCTCGATTGGATATCTCAACTTGGCCACTGGTTTGCGGATGATACGGAGTTGCCACTTTGTGTGTGATTGAATACTTTGTCAAAAGAGCTTTGAATGCTTTGTTACAAAAGTGGGCACCACCATCACTGATTATCGCTCGAGGGAATCCAAAGCGTGAAACAATATTGCTTTTCAAAAATGCTATCACCACCTTGTGATCATTGGTCCTACATGGAATTGCTTCTACCCATTTTGATACATAGTCAACAGCAACCAATATGTATTGATGACCAAAAGACGGGGGAAAGGGTCCCATGAAGTCGATACCCCATACGTCAAAAATCTCAACCACTAAAATTGGATTTAGTGGCATCATGTTCCTTCGCGTAATGCTCCCCATTCGTTGACACCTATCACATGAAGAACAGAAAGTGTAAGCATCTCAAAATATAGTTGGCCAATAAAAACCACATTGTAAAACTTTAGTCGCGGTTTTCTTAGCACTGAAATGGCCTCCACAAGCTTGTTCATGGCAGAATGAAAGGATATTCTGAATTTCACTTTCTGGGACACATCGTCTAACAATTTGGTCTGCACAATACTTGAACAAATACGGGTCATCCCAAAAGAAATTCTTTATCTCTGCAAAGAATTTAGACTTGTCTTGCTTGGTCCAATGCTCTGGAAGTTTACCTGTAACAAGATAATTAACTATATCAGCATACCAAGGTAATACTTCCACATTCATTAATTGTTCATCTGGAAATGACTCATTCAATGGTAATGATTCTGTAATTGTGTCAAAATGGAGACGAGAGAGGTGGTCCACCACAACATTTTCTGTCCCTTTCTTATCTTTGAATTCCAAGTCAAACTCCTGCAAAAGTAACACCCAACGAATTAGTCTGGCTTTTGCATCTTTCTTTGTGAGAAGATATTTAAGAGCAGCATGATCTGTGAATATAATTATTTTACAACCAATGAGATAAGATCGAAATTTTTCTAATGCAAACACTACTGCTAGCATTTCTTTTTCAGTAGTTGAATAGTTCAACTGTGCATCATTTAATGTCATACTAGCATAGTAAATAACATGGGGAATTCGATCAACTCTTTGTCCTAGTACTGCTCCTACTGCATAATCAGATGCATCACACATTAGCTCAAATGGTAAGTTCCAGTTTGGGGCCTGAATGATGGGTGATGATGTCAACAAATGCTTTAATTTTTCAAATGCCACAAGACATGAATCATTAAAGACAAAAGGTGCATCCTTAGCAAGTAAATTGCATAAGGGTCTAGAAACTTTGCTAAAATCTTTAATGAAACGTCTATAAAAACCAGCATGCCCAAGGAAAGATCTTACTTCTCTGATTGTTTTAGGTGGAGGAAGATTAGAAATGAGATCCACCTTGGCTTTGTCAACCTCAATACCTTTGCTCGAAATGATGTGACCGAGAACAATACCTTGTTTTACCATAAAATGGCATTTCTCCCAATTTAAGATCAAGTTCTTCTCGATACATCTCTGCAGAACTAGTGTTAGATGATGTAAACATTGATCAAACGAGTCACCAAAGACAGAAAAATCATCCATAAAGACTTCAAGGAATCGTTCAACCATATCAGAAAAAATGCTCAACATGCATCGTTGAAATGTAGCAGGTGCATTACATAATCCAAATGGCATTCTCCTATATGCAAATGTGCCAAAAGGGCAAGTGAAAGTAGTTTTCTCTTGATCTTTTGGTGCTATGGGAATCTGATTATATCCTGAGTAACCATCTAGAAAGCAGTAAAATTCATGGCCTGCTAATCTATCAAGCATTTGATCAATAAATGGTAAAGGAAAATGGTCTTTACGTGTGACAGAATTCAATTTTCTATAATCAATGCATACACGCCATCCTGTAGTCACTCTAGTGGGTATCAATTCATTATCAGCATTGGTAACTACTGTGACTCCTGACTTTTTAGGGACAACTTGTACAGGACTGACCCATGAACTATCAGAAATTGGGTAAATGATACCTGCATCTAATAGCTTAAGGACCTCAGTTCTAACAACTTCTTTCATGTTAGGATTTAACCGACGTTGCATCTCCCTAGTAGTTTTAGCATTTTCATCAAGGTGAATGTAATGCATGCAATCTACTGGGTTTATACCTTTAATGTCTGCTATGGTCCATCCTAATGCTCCTTTGTGCTCTTTTAAAACATCCAACAACTTACCTTTTTGTTCGTCATTGAGGGATGCTGAGATGATTACCGGTAGAGTACTTTCTTCTCCCAAAAACGCATATTCCAAAGTGTTGGGCAATGGTTTGAGCTCGAGTTTCGGTGGTGATTCTGATGATGGAATGAGTTGCTTCTCTGATGGTGCTAGTTGCTCAACTCTTGACTTCCATTTATTAGTGTCCATAGATGGTGTTGAGTCAAGCAGGGCATTGACCTCATCGACCGATCTGTCAATATCAAAATCCAAACCAAAGTGAGTTAAACATGTTTGTAAAGGATCACTAAGGTTTGAAACAAAAGTATCATCAACTAATGCTTCAATTAAATCCACATCAACAATTCCATCATCTACACTGTAAGGTTGTTTGGCAATGTTGAAAATGTTTAGCTCCATAGTCATGTTGCCGAAGGACAACTGCATATTTCCAGTCCTGCATTGAATGTGAGCATCCGCAGTTGCCAAGAAAGGTCGGCCTAGAATAATGGGGATGTGCTTCCTTGAATCCTGTATTGGTTGAGTGTCAATTACAATGAAATCAACAGGAAAATAAAACTTGTCTACCTGGATAAGCACGTCCTCCACAATACCACGAGGTATTTTCGTGGACCGATATGCAAGCTGTAACACCACTGGAGTTGGGTGTAATTCTCCCAGTCCAAGTTTCACGAATACAGAGTAAGGCAAAAGATTTACACTAGCTCCTAAATCCAACAAAGCATTCTCAATTGTGTGGTTCCCTATATTACATGAGATAGTGGGGGAGCCTGGATCTTTGCATTTTAAAGGAATTTTATGTTGGAGTATAGAACTAACGTTTTCTGTTAAAAATGCCTTCTTTTGAACATGCATATTTCTCTTTTTAGTACAAAGGTCTTTAAGAAACTTGGCATAAGATGGAACTTGTTTAATAGCATCAAGCAAAGGGATGTTAACACTTACCTGTTTGAAGATTTCAAGAATCTCACCTGTGGATTTTCTCTTTTTTCCTTTAGCTAACCTTTGAGGAAATGGAGCTTTGGGAACATATTCTCGTGGGTTAGTTTCTTCTTTCTCCTCCGGTGATGAGTCCTCAACATTCACAGGTACAATTTGATTTTCTTTTGTCACCGGCATCTCCACTTTGTTGTCGACTTCCTTTCCTTTTCGCAAGGTCATTACTGCTTTGACCTCTCCATGCTGCTGTGGTGAATTGGTACTTGCTTCATGTACTCCTTTAGGGTTAGGCACTGGTTGACTTGGAAACTTACCTTTCTCAACGGTCATTGCCAAGGTCTGAACTGAAGAAGCAAGTTGTCCCACCATCTTCTCGAGGCTTGAAACTGATTGGGCTTGTGAATTGAAGCCTGCTCTCAACTCATTTCGTAGTCCATCAATGGTGCGATTCTGTTGCTCAATCGTGGAGTGAGTAACATTCTTGAAATTTTGGAATGCATCCTCCCATGGTCTGGGTTGAGAGTAGTTCTGGTTCTGATTGTATGGTCTGAATGGGGGCTGAGAGGCTTGAGGAACTTGAGGAATTTGTTGCATTGGTGGAGCTGGAGCTGCTGGTCCATTCTGTTGGAATCCTTGAGACCATGAAAAATTGGGGTGGTCTCTCCATCCAGGGTTATATGAGTTGGAGTATGGGTTGTAATTTGATGGCTTTCTCATTACACCTATGGCATTGGCTTGATCTGAGTATGAGTCCTGGTCATGTGGTTCTGTTGATTTAGTAGTCGATAACGATGCTATTTGTCGAGCAAGACCTTTAACCATCTCCTTGACTTCTTTGATTCCTGAAGTTGATTCGCCAATTTGAACCTCATTCACTCCTTTAATTCTTCTAGTAGTCCTAAGTGATTGACTCCGTTGTTGGGAATTGTCCGCTTGTCGCTGGAAGAATTCCCAAATTTCTGACGCACTTTTTGACATTAGCTCTCCTCCACTTGTTGCCATTAGCCATTCTTGCACATTTGGTAGTAATCCCTCCAAAAAGTATTGGCATTGGTGCCATTTCTCATACCCATGATGTGGACACTTCAAGAGTAGCCCATTGAATCACTCCCATGTCTCGAAAAACTGCTCGTCCTCTCTCTGAGTAAACTCTGAGATTTCCCTGCGAATAGCATTGGTTTTATGCACTGGGAAATATTTATTCAAAAATTTAGTTACCATTTGTTCCCATGATGAAATGCTATTAGCAGGCAACGTATTTAACCATGAACGAGCTCTATCCTTTAAAGAAAATGGGAATAGTCTAAGTTTAACATCATCATCTGAAAAATTCTCATATTTGAATGTTTGACAAATGGCATGAAAATCATTCAAATGATTATATGGATCCTCATTTTCTAGGCCATAAAATGTAGGGAGACAATTTAACACACTAGGTTTTAATTCAAAACTCCTAGCAGCTACATTTGGGTATCTTATGCATGACGTGCTCAAATTAGCTAAGGGACTAAAATAGTCCTTAAATGGCCTCTCCTGTGGTGCTTGTAAATCCATTTTATTTTTAACGTGTTTGTGTGTGCGAAGTGTTTTTTCTAGTTCAAGGTCTATAGGTTCAAGATTAGGTAATAATGACCTACGACCATGCATGCAAAATAAATAAAATAAAAATAAAGATGCAAACAAAACAAAAAATAAAGATGGGAACAAAACAAATAAAAATAAAGAAGAGTGAGAAATTACGATACTAACCTTATTGCGCTATTACAACCTTTCTATAAAAATACACAAAAATAATACGTGAAAGAAATTAACTAAAAATTAAATTAATAAGATAAACAAAAAAAATTACAAAGAAAAATAAATGGAAAATTAAATTACAAAATTTTAAAGAAGAGAAAAAGAAAAGAAATACTAACCTTTAAATGTAGATTCACTTTTTTTTTCTTTTTTTTTTAATAATAAAAAAAAATACAAGAAAACAAATAAAAGAAATTATTCACAAAAATTAATTCTATGAATTAAAATTACTTACCTCCCCGGCAACGGCGCCAAAAACTTGTTGTGCAAATTTTAATGTACTCGCAAGCGCACGAATCTATTGTAGTATAGACTAATGGTGACAAGTGTCGATCCCACGAGGAGGTGGATTTTAATTATATATAGAATTAATTTTGTAAATGGGTAGTTGGATTTATGGGGGAAATGATTTGGAATATGCTAATACTTAAATTAAAATGGCGAGAATAAATTCTAAAATTAGAATTGCAATGGAGAGAATAAATTGAAAAGAAAATCTATTAAATTGACGTACTTGGGTATCTGGATCCGTATCAACATGCATCATGGACTAAATAATCCGTATTAATGCCAATTAAATCATGAGGGGGGAATCCACACCTCATTAACCACGCTCTAATCAATATGGTGCTAAGGGCTTATCGTGCCAAATAATAATAACCTTATACTAGAGAGCCGGTGTAACCAAGGCGGTATCTAGACAAGATTAGTATTATTTGTCGACGAGAAGTCAAAACATCCACAAAAATTAGAGGGGAAGAGAAAGTAAATTTACCAAATTAAGCCCATGACACATGTTGAGACTTCACCTTCAACCCAAGCTTGAAAGAAAATTAGCCACTCATAATTGAACTAGGGGCAAAATGGGAATTTATTAAAATACGAAGAAAATACAAGATGGAGAAGGAATTACAGAAAATGGATCCCAAAAATGGATTCAGAGATATCAAATTAGGGGGGGGAGGCCCCCTTTTTATAGATACATGGAGTAAATCATGGCCATCGGATTAAAAACAGTTTGGACGCTCAGGATTGCGCCACGTCATCAGTCAACAGTCCACGTTTGACCACGCGGATGAACAGTAACACGGTTTGACCCGACTTTGAACAGTAACGCGGTTTGACCCGGATGAACAGTAACGCGGTTTGGTTGAAAATAATCATGTGTGATGCATGCACCGTACGCGAGATTTTTCGTCCACTGATATGCTGCCACGTCACCATCAACAGTACATAAGAATTTTAGTCCAACAGGATCGTGACACCTCATCAGTCAATGCCACATCATCGGTCAATGCCACGTCATCATCCGTCTATGTGAACAGTGTCGTGAACAGTAACGTATACAGTACCGTACACGTGAATAGTACCGTACATGTGAATAGTGCCATTTTTCTTTTTATGCTCCTCCTAAGGTTTTCGACCGTCCTGAGTTCAAAAGTGATGTCCGTTTTGCCGTCTGATCTCTCCTTTATTGTGAAATGACTATAATGCCCCTAAAATACATAAAATACTTAATTAAAATAAAACACATGTAATTAAATCACAAGAAGGTTAAATATATAAAAGTAAGGGTTGTTAGTAAGACTTAAAATGTAAAATGACGGTTTTCTCCTTTATAAATATGCATTTTCTAATACTCAACACTAGGTACAATCGGACCTACTGTCGTGCCCTCCCGAATCACATTATAATGAACAGTGGTGACACAAAGCATGATCAGCTCTATCCATCTATCGTCAAAACCCAGTTTTACTCGATCTAAAGAAATCCCATTCGATACGATCATACGCTTTGGACATATCTATCTTGAGAGCGACCACCCGTTTCTTACCTTGCCTTTTGCACTTAATAAAATGCAGAATTTCAACAGATATAAGGATGTTATCCGTGATTGCACGCCCAGGAACAAATGCACTTTGGGATTCTGAAATCACAGTGTCAAGAATCAGCTTCAAACGATTAACAAACATCTAGGCAACAATCTTGTACAGGACATTACATAGAGCTATCGGCCTCATATATGACAGGTACTCAGGTCGTGACTTCTTTAGGATTAACACTATTGAGGTATCATTCAAGCCCTTAGGAAAATCATAATTGTTAATAAAATTTAAACAAGTTGACATTACATTCTCACCCAAAATATGCCAATTTTTTTATAAAAGGCTAGGTTCATACTGTTAGGACCTAGAGATTTATCTGGGTGCATACTGAATAAAGCATCTTTAACATCAGTAGCATCAAAAGGCACCCATAGCATCAAATTCTAGTCTTGCGATACCTTTTTCTCAATACAATCGAGGATAGGACCTCCGACACTTCCACTGGATGTGAATAACTCCCTGAACTACTTCACAATCATGTTATCAATTTCATGCTGATTCGAACACCACTCACATTGATTATTACGAAGTTCCACAAGTGCATTGTTTTGTTTTATCGTTGATGCGGTAGCATGAAAATGCGAGAATTCATATCCCATTCTTTAAGCCAAAGTGTTTTTGCTCTCTGTTTCCAAAACACTTCATGGCTGTGAAGTAGCTTATTGAACTGGTTTCTAACCTCCGTAAACTCGTCCAATCCTTCATGATCACGACAACCCCAAAGTACACTCATTATTTGCTTACACAACGAGATTCGTTCACGAAAATCACGAGCTAGATGGCCACCCTAATTAAGCAAATCAGTCCCACACATCGAGAGTTCAATTTGAATGGGGCTGCCTACAGAAGAAACCCAGCTGCTGTGAATAATATCCACACAGTTAGCCTCACGCAACCACACATTCTCAAAACGAAATCGCTTGGACCTGGGAATATAGATTACAAGATTGGGATTCAAAAAAATCAGAAGATGATCTGAACACCTTGATTCCAGACTCCACATTTTTCGTCTTATTAAAAAAATGGCACTAATTATTAGAAACAAAAGCTTGATCGAGTGTCTCATCAACCCACTCCATAGTGCCCCTAAACCGTTCCCAAGTAAATTGATAGCCCTCCATGCCCAAATCAATCAAACCAGTATCAGTTATGGCATTCCTAAAACATTGAACCTTCTAATTTGGATGATCACGCATGCCGCATTTTTCATTAGCTGTCAAAATATCATTAAAATCCCCTATGAATACCCAAGGAAGAGATGAAGAAGTAGAATGTACCTGTAATAAGTCCAAAGATTCCCACATTCGACTAGATTCATACCCTGTTAATCTCCACCGACTACTGTCAACCACTTCAACTTCAACATCGATGAAGTGTCTACCACACCTCAACAACTTAACTCGATGATTAGAATTCTAGAATAGAGCAAGCCCCCCACTACGGCCAACTCTATCCACCGCAAAAAAACCCATCAAAACCTAGCTTGGATTTAAGGCTTTCTAATTTACTCATACAACTCAACGTTTCCATAAAAACACACAAAGGAAGGTTTTTTTTATTCCGGACCATTTCTATCAGTACTTGAACTGTCAGTGGGTGGCCCAGCCCACGGCAATTCCAACTTAAGGTACTTATTGATCTCAGTGGACCTAAGTTACAGGTTCCACCGCTGGTCCATTTTTTGAAGAACTTGTGATTTCCATTAATTGAGGAGTAATTCCAATAGCTGGGCCCAAATTGTTGTGCAGCCCAATATAAGATCTCCTTCGCTTAGCATCCGTAACAATAATACCAGATTCCATCTCCTCCTCACTTTCCTTTGACAGACCCAGTCCATTAGCTGTTTCCACCACTTTCTTTCCATTAGCATGATCTTAAATTCGAATTGGCAAGTTCGCATAAGTTTCCTTAAGAATAGGCACGATCCCACCATTTCCTCCCTCATTACTGCCCTTACTTAACTCCATTCTAGATTTTGTGGAAATCGTAAGATCAACTGCCCTAGCAACTGCTGATTTAGAGCAACTTCCAAAGATATCATCACTCAAAACTGGCGGCGACGACCTCAACCACCATTCGCCAGAATTCAAAGTGTTCCTCATGTTCGATGCCTTCATCTATTGACCATAAGGTTTCACCACCTTGCCTGCACATTCATATAACTTCGGGCACTATTTTTTCAGTATGGCCAAGAAGCCCACAGATGAAACAAAATACATTCAATCTCTCGTATTTGAAATCAACCCATATCCATTCTCCTCCCGCTTTCTTTAGTCGCATGCGTCGTTCAAGAGGTTTTCAAACATCAATGAGACTCTTATTCGCATATAATTTCTCTATACTCCCACGAGATTGTTATCATCCAAGTCTTGAAAGGTGCCAATACAATTCCCAATATTTTGTAGTATTTTTCTCTGATAGAAAACCAATTAAAAGGTTATAAATCTGGATCCAAAAGGAAGTGTGAAAAAGAGGAACATGCTATGGTTGTTCATTTTCCTCCAACCTTTTCACAATCAAAATGTACTGATCAAAGGTCCATGGTCCTGAATTCATCACTCTGTTAATATCAATTTTGTGGAAAAATTAGAAAAGAAACAGGGTAAATGATAGGTCCTTAATGTAAACTCCTTTCCCTGGACGCCATAAGGATGCCATAGTGTTCTTCATGGCTGAGAAATTAATCACCTTATTTGTCAAGAATCTACCCACCAAACAATATCGAAAGTCATTCTTCGTCTCCCTACCCTCATCAACGCCATCTCCTTCAACAATCAGTCCACCTTCCTCTTCTTCCTCAATAGCCATGCATTTATAAGCATTACATACATCAGACGCAAGATTGCTGTTGTTGTTGGCCATAGTATTGTCAAAGCCAGACAGTTGATGGCGAAATAAGACAAACAAAGTAGAAAAAGGTCACGAACGAAACTTGTTATAAAAACAAGACAAACAAACTTGTCAGAGAGACAAGAAAAAGGATATCTCAAATTCAGAGTACTTTAAAAATATATTTTATCAAATATTTAACTAATTTTTTTTACAGTTGATTATTTATACAGTATAACTAATAGTAATTATTTTAATAGTTATATTACCAAATTAGCCCTAAGTATGATATCTGGTATTATCAATAGTTATAATTATTTGAAAACTATTAGATAGTTGGATGGAAATAAAAAGAAATATATTTGATTATGATCTATTTGATTTACACTGATCTAAATATTATTCTCATTAATACTGATAATACATAATTTACAGTAATTTTCTCATCCGTGAAAAACGCAAAATTTTCGGGTTGATGGAGTCTTTGGTATTTAATTAAAATGAGGGTCGCTACCTGATAATTAATCTTGATATTTGCCACTTCTCACATCCAACTGTTTCGTTCGGCAGCCCATTTCATGCGTAAAATTTTAAAAGCCGTTAGATTGCTTGTAGACCGCTTACATTACAGCAATCCAACGGGCAATAAATTTTAAAATAAAAATAAAAAAATAGAAAACAGCTGTATGGCACGCGGCTGCATTGTAAGTGACCCTAACTTTGTTTTTGTTTTGCTTTTTTTGTTTTTAGTGCTCAGCTGGCAGTAGGCTAGCTCACCGCTCATCACTTCACTCGTAGGCCTCGGTTATAATAAATATATGATTGATAATTATGAACACGTACAAGCGTCAGTATAGGTACAGTCTCTGATTCTGCAGTTGCAGGATTTATTACTTCGTTCAGTATTTTGAATTTTGATTCTTCAAGATCCCCCCCTCCCAACAATGAGGGGCCATTTCTATTTGCCATTTTCGCGGAAAGTCCATGGCTCGCTCCACTGTTTGTGAATTGTCCAAGGCAAAGTTATTAAGCCAAGCGACTCTTGCTTGTATCCTGCCCCCGCTTGATTGCCGACCAGATTAATTGTCAGCTGACCCATTGAACTGTTCAATTATCATCCCGCATGGGAGAAGAACTGTGATAAGTTTAGACACAATTCCCAGCCTTCGATTCAATGAAAAGGAGAGGCAGTTAATGTAGAAACGTCACTGAAATTAATTAAAATTTGACAATGAGTCATCGTTATCTTCTAACAAGTGGGGGGGTTTTGAAACTCGTTATCATTTGCCCAGAATAGGACCACTCAGTTATTGCTGGGCCATCCCTCATCCCTCAAAACTTAAACACAAGGCCTTCCACTCCCCTTATTTGAATATGATAACAGAAAACTTAAAAGATAAAAATACACGAATTTTTATAAATTACACAATAAATTATATTGTGTTAGCATGTGTAAAGAAACATAAGTGAAGCAGAAACAGAGTTGTTGATAATAAAAATGAAGGCTATAATAAATAGTTATATATATAAATATATATATTATGTTTTTCTTCTTGTACCCTACTTTAATAAATTAAATAAGGAATCCTATATAAGAAAGTTAGTACCTATATATATACATATTTAAATGTTAATTGAAATGGGTGGACATTTTTGCTTGCATGGTTTCCCCTAACATCTCCATCTCAAAAGTGACGTTACCAATGATTCGTATTATTCATTGGAAAAAGTCACATGCTCTTGGTCCCCTATACCTCTCATTAATTACATATCAGTAAAGACACATTAGAGAAAATCACATACTCTCGATAAATACACGTGTTATATAATATTTCAATAATGAGAGTAAACACTGAGAGAACTTTAATTTTTTCATCTGGGAATCAATCAATTATTTTTGTCCGTTCACACTATGTAAGGGGATACGAAAATTAGAGTAATACTGAAGAAAAGGCAAAAATTATTCTCAATTCCGATGTATATATGATACTCCATTCTCCCACACCCCCCGCCCCCCACCCAAATGACTTTCAACATCTGACACTGTTAAATTCTAGGTTACAGAATATTCCTTAGAAGTAACCGGCCAAGCAAAATTTGACCTTTTTATTCAACAATAAGCTGTGCTATGAAACCTTTTAATGGTCCAATCATTGAGAATTCTCACAAGAACTTGGTTGCTAGTGCACCTAGGGGTCTTGAACTGGCTCAATGCTGCCCCATTTCCTACGAAATAATCCAAAATCATCCTGAAAGCCCCTCTCTTCACAATACAAAGCTCTAATGGGCCAATTGAGTTTGTTCTCCTGGACACAACGTATCCAGGATCAACAAAGGAAACATCCATTTCGCGGCAACATTGATTGAGAACTCCCTCCTCAACATCTCCTTTGATCTCCCAGTAAATAATGTAGTGCCCTGGTTGATTTACAATGTCAGCATGGCTTGTAAAATCGACCAGCTCGGCTCCAGTCTTGTTCAGTAGCTGAGATCCCCTGTCTACTACTAATTGGAGGTCCTTTTCAGTATTCTTGTCAATATTAACAGTCAAGATAAGCTTTCTCCTGCATACGAAGTTCAATTTTGGGGTCCCTTTGTGAAAACCGGCCACTTCTACTACATCTCCTAATCTGTACCTATAAAGCCCTGAAAGAAACAATGTATAAACTTTAAGATAAGAAAAATATCCCAATAAGAGTCCAAAATAGTAAAGGCAATGTGTTGTAAGTCCTCCGTCCACAAAAAACCTTACAAGCATTAGCAATAATCATATTTTTCTTTTTGTGTCGATCTTGAAAAATGGCTACACTTAATCAGGATTATTGGTATGCTAATCCTAGACCGTCTACATCTGTTTCTTCTTATCGATCGATGTTGGGCTTGTTGCAAGATGAATATGGCAATAGGTACAAGAAAGACGTATCCAGTATTGTACGTTCAACTATTTGTCTATATAAAGAAGGTCATTCATGTCAAAACAACTAAGAATTATCAAAATTATTGAAATTTCTCAATTAGGAGGTGCTACAGAGGTTGCAGTTTGGAGGAAAAAGAAAGGAGGAAAAAAAAACACGTGTAGAATTGAACACGAGAAACTTCTATTCATAGAAATGGGGATTTTAATTGAAATTGAAATAAAAGATTTACCTGTGAAACTGGTGAGGACAATCTCATATTCTTGTCCAAGCTTGACTTGAGAGAGTGGCACTGGTTCATCTTCTATGAAATCATCAATAGCTGAATTGCAATCTTGCTTTCTCCTATGAATAGGTATGAACTCAAAGTAAGAGAAAGTGGGTATTACTGCAAAAGTAACATCTTCAGGGGGAAATGAAGGATCAACATTGACTCCTATCCAACTTTCAGTAGACCCATAATCAGCACTCACTAGTGGCAAGTCTCCAGCATAATGCCTCAGCTTTTTCAGGTAATGTTGCATTGACCCTGTCATTATCGAATACACATACTTAGCATTTGGCCACAGCTTAGGAACTAGACCAAACCAATCTAAACTTTCCAACTTCTTGCAGACCACTTCAATTTTTGAAGCCAAATATGGCTTTGGAGAAATAGTATCCAGAACAGCTTTTCTCATTTTGGGTAATGTGATTCTTGATGAGCTGAGACTTCCTTCTCTGATATCAATGCAAATGTCTTGCCAGCATTCTTCAAATGCTGTAAAAGCCTGGACTATACTGTAAGCAAAAGTGGATGTTATGAACTCTACTTGATCACTAAAGAAAAGGCCAAGGAGAAGATGGCAATAGGTGGACTGCTTGTACTCTCCACTAGAAATGACCTCTTCTGGGCTACATGTGAAGGACTTTGTCTTTTCCTGTTTAATTTTGAACTCTTCACTTGCATAATAGTGTGTTGTTGCTGTTCCTGCGGTTAAGCCTCCCTTTGTCTTGAACTGCTTGCTGCTGTATATGAACTCTAGAATCCTCCCTCCTTCCCTTATTGGATAAACCCTAACAAAAATGTCAAGGAAAAGCTTAAAGCACAAGAAACTTAATTTGAAACAACATCTATGATAATATACACTGCTTGACTATACACTACTTGATATTAACCTTGATCTATAAGCTGCTGCCAGCCTGAAAATCTGAAGAGTAGTTTGTGAGCTATGTTTTGTAAATGGTACATACTTCTGTCTTCCTTCTGTGGTTCCGGAGCTTAGAAAAAGGAAGAAATTGAAGTTCATCAATCATCATGAAGAGTTAGTTTCTTTTAAATAGAATAGGAAAAAGTGAAAAGCAGGGGAATCCACCTAAGGGAAAGCTTGGTGATAGGTTCTTGAGTGAGAAGAGAAGCAGTATCCCCATCTGCAATTCTTTGAATATAAGGCTCCAAATCAGTATGGGAAGCAAGAGGCACCAAAGAAGTGTAAAGAGTTTCCATTTCACATGCATCCATATCTTGTATTTTGGTGTCCCCTAACCGTTTCTTCAAATACTCAACATCATAATTCTGTTCAAGAATCCGGCGAAGTGTCTCCCTTTGAACTTCTCCGGCATTCTCCGATATGTATTCGAACCACCGGATGATGTCACACTCATAATTGTTTCCATAGCCATTTCCATTGGTGTTGTTAGCTGCTTCCATTGCTGCAAGCTGATGTTGTTAGTGCGGTGAGAGTCACACTAGTCTCTTATTTTTTGTCACATGCATATTGAGATTGAGAAGAGAAGAAACAAAGAAAATGAAGAGCACACATGTTAAAATATTTATTCCTTACTGAAAAAGCTCAACGGACCTGTCAATAATACATTAGCAGAAGCTACAAATAAAAAAATTTGTACGATGGTTTATAGACCACAAGACATGGTATGTTATCATTTTTTGAGGGAGCGATTCTTCTTGGAAAGATATATGGAGAAGAATGTGCCAGAGAACTCTCAAAATTGAAAATCGACCCCTCATCGTCCCCTTCCCACCCCTAACCCCACCAGCCTTGACAGCTTGGCATCATGCTATATAGTGTTCCCTCCAATTTATGATCCACCATTCAAATTAATAATAAATTTGCTGAGATTGTCTGTCTCAAAATTCAAACTTCAAGTAACATATAAATAATGTCCATTTGTTTCCATGAGATTTTTCATGATGAAGATATCCGGGTTTGAGTCCATGATCATTTCAGGATGAAGATTATATGGGTATGAATGAGCTTTTGTAATCATAACACAGGAAACTTTTTTTTTGGATGTAAAGAAGGTAGTGCGATGTGTAAAGTCAATGACTTTATTTTTTTTTATTCCCTGTTTTGTTCGTTACAAATTTAGGTAATCTGACAATTAAAATTATTTAAAAATTACTCGGCCAGATTTTTGGAGCTCATGAAAACCTAAAACTGATAATCATCTAAAATGCAACACATGTAACGTGAAAATTTTCGTGTGAACATGTATGTATATTTTAAAATATGGATTTAATACTTACTATAGCGTCGCTTTACTTGCAGTTGTCCCGAAATGTGTATTCACGTGGCAATATGCCGTTTAAAGCCTTCCTGCTAGCAATGCCGTTTAAGCTTAAACCAGCCGTGCATTAGACACGTGAGATTTAATGGTCTTGTACGACATTGATAGTTTGTCAGCTCTGGTATCTCGCTCAACCGAAATGACACGTCACTTATCTTCACAACTTAAAACCGACACGTTGTTCTGACGAGTTTGAGTTCATTTCAACAATCTCCACCTTGAACTCAACACTCCCAGCTCCCTCCTTTCACGTTGTCTTCTCCTCATCTGCAGCTTCTTAAAACCTACAGATACCTGCTAAGTTCATGCAAATGATGAACTTGGCAGTTGGCACAACCTTGGTTAACATGTCAGCTGGATTTTCTTCAGTATGAATTTTCAGCAACTTTACAGCTCCCCTTGACACCTCAAGCCTCACGAAATGCAACTTAACATCTATATGTTTTGTTTTCTCGTGATGGGATTGATTCTTGCTAAGATGTATAGCACTCTGACTGTCACTGTATACTGTTACAGACTCTTGTTTTGCTCCCAACCCAGTTATCATGCCTTTCTGCCAAATTGCTTCTTTGAGAGCTTCTGATGCTGCAGTATACTTAGCCTCTGTCATAGACAAAGTCACTACATTCTGTAATGTTGCTTTCCAGCTGACTGTGCAGCCTTCCAGAGTAAACAAATACCCTGTTTGTGACCTTCTTTTATCAAGATCACCAGCAAAATCAGCATCCACATAACCAATCAATGTGTGTCCATTTTTGTCTTCTCCACCATAGACCAAACCAAACTCCAGAGTCCCCTTCAGATACCTTATAATCCACTGAACAGCTCTCCAGTGTTCATATCCAGGGTTTTCCATAAACTTGCTCACCAAACTCACAGCATGTGAGATATCAGGTCTGGTGAGTATCATGGCATACATGAGGCTGCCTACTGCACTGGAATAGGGTATACAACTTGAGTTTGAGGGCACTGAGCAGCATAGAACTTGAAGTGGCTTGCCAATGGTGTCTGTACTTGTTTAGCATCATTCATTCCAAATCTCACCAGAACCTTCTGAATGTAGCTCTGTTGAGTTAAGAACAAACTCTTCTTGCTCATGTTTCTGATGATATCCATTCCCAGAATTCTCTTAGCTTCTCCAAGTTCCTTCATTTCAAATTCCTTACTCAAAAGCTTCTTTAAGTGATTGATCTCTTCCCTGTCATGGCATACAATCAGCATGTCATCCACATACAGCAAAAGGTATATCATTCCCCCTCTATTTGTCTCTTTGAAGTACACACAACAATCATAGTTGCACCTGTTGAAGGCATGTGTTATCATGAAGTTATCAAACTTCAGATACCATTGCCTAGGTGATTGATTTAACCCATACAGAGGCTTTTTAAATAAGCAAATACAATCTTCTTTACCAGATGTCACATACCCTTCAGGCTGCTGCATTACAAATTCCTCTTGTAATTCACCATGCAGGAAGGCTGTTTTTACATCCATCTGCTCAAGATGCATATCTTGAATAGCCACAAGTGCAAGAATAATTCTGATGGAAGCATGTCTCAGTACAGGTGAAAATACTTCAGGGAAGTCAATTCCCTCCTTTTGTGTGAAGCCCATTGCCACCAGTCTAGCCTTAAATCTTCTAGGTTCAGCTCCAGGTATACCATCTTTAATCTTGAAGATCCATTTACAGCTTACTGTTTTCCTCTTAGCTGGTTTTTTAATCAATTTTCAGGTCTTGTTTTTTATCAGGGATGCCATCTTTTCATCTATTGCCATCTTCCATTCCAGCTTGTTTTTGCCTGTGATAGCTTCTTGATAAGTCTTAGGTTCATCATCATTCATCTCTTGAGCAGCATTCAAAGCATATGCAATCAAATCAGCCACTGCATATTTTTTAGGTGGTCTTATTGTCCTTCTCTTTCTGTCTCTTGCCAACTGATAGGTGTCCTCTTCACTTTCTGCTGATTCATGTTCAACGCCAGTTTCAGGTTCTGTTTCAGCACCCTCAGTTTTAGGCTCAAGTTCTTTCAAGTTTTGAGGCTCCACCGGAAACTTCACTTTATTAGTCTCAGTACCTGATTCAGTGTTGTTAATAGGGCTCCTTAGTTTATTCAATAACTCTTCTTCATGGAATCTTACATCCCTGCTTATGACGCGTTGTGGTGGTTTTGAGTCAACACACCACAATCTATAGCCTTTGACACCCTCTGGATACCCCAGAAACCTATATTTTAATGCTCTTGGTTTCAGCTTACCCTGCTTCACATGAGCATATGTTGTGCAGCCAAAAATTATGAGTTTTGCATAGTCAGCCATTCTTCCTGACCAAAGTTCCATTGGTGTTTTACAATCTATAGCAGTTGATGGGCTCCTGTTGACTAGGTAGCATGTTGTGTTTAAAGCTTCTGCCCAAAGGGTTTTTGGGAGCTTAGAATAGATTAGCATGCACCTTACCTTCTCCACCAAAGTCCTGTTCATCCTCTCAGCAAGGTCATTTTGTTGAGGGGTATAAGTGATAGTTTTGTGCCTCTGAATACCATTCTTTTCACAGAATTCTTCAAACAGCTTATTGCAGTACTCCAAGCCATTATATATCCTCAGAGTTTTCACCTTCAAACCAGTCTGGTTTTCAATAAAAATCTTTCAGTTTTTGAATTTTTCCCCAACCTCATCTTTATTTTTGAGTGCAAAGACCCAAACCATCCTTGAAAAATCATCTATAAAAGTCAGCAAATATCTACACCCACCTAGTGAATTCACTTGTGCAGGCCCCCACAAATTAAAGTGTATGTATCTTAGTTTCTCTTTGGTGGTGTGAGCTGCAATCTCAAACCTTAGCCTGGAAGACTTTTCTAGAATACAATCTTCACAGAACCCCAAAGCTCCTATCTGATCATTCCTAAACACCCCTTGTTTTTGTAACTCTCTCAAACCTCTCTCACTCATATGCCCCATCCTCAAATGCCACATCATTGATCTGTTCCCTCCACTGTCAGTTACACTTGCCTCCCCAACAACAGTATGTCCATCCATCATATACAGACCATTTTGTTTTAAACCTTTCATGATCACCATTGAGCCTTTAATCACCCTCAATACACCTTTTTCAGCCTTAATCACACAACCTGTTTGATCTAGCATGCCAATTGAAATTAAGTTCCTTTTTAGTTCAGGAACAAACCTCACTTGTGTCAATTCCCTTACCACACCATCAAACATTCTAAGGCTAACAGTCCCATTACCAACCACCTTACACATTGAGTTATTACCCATTAAAACCATACCCCCATCACATGGCTGATATGAAGTAAAACAACTTCTATTTGGGCACATATGAAAGGTACAACCTGAGTCAAGGACTCACTAACCTTGAGGTTTCTGACTTGTGGCAATGAGTACTCCAGTTGTTTCAAAGCTACGTTATTCTTCTGTGGCTATGGCTGCATTTCCAGTTCTTTCCTTCGTTTCTTTATTCTTGATCTTCCTTTTAGGGCAATCTCTTTTGAAATGCCCTTCTTTATGGTAGTGGAAACACTTCAAATTTCTCTATTTAGACTTTGATATGCCTTGTTTCTTTCCCTTGCTTTCTCTTTTCTCAGGTCTGCCTCTAGCCATCAGTCCCTCACTTGATTCACTTTCTGGATTATCTTGCTTATCTTTCAGCTTCTTGGTGCCAAGAGTAGATTTGACCTCTTCCAGGGAGAGTGTTTGCCTCCCATACAATAATGCTTCTACAAAGTGTTCATATGACTTTGGTAAAGAACTGATTAGTAGCAAGACTTTGCTCTCATCACTCAGTCCTTTATCAATAGTCTTCATTTCATCACAAACCTTATTGAACTCATTTATATGCTCATTTAATGATGCCCCTTCAATCATCTTCAGTGAGAACATCTTCCTTTTTATGTAATGTCTATTTGCCAAAGACTTTGTCACATACAGATTCTCCAACTTGGCCCATAAACCAGCAACAGTTTTTTCTTTAGCCACTTCTCGAATTATAGAGTCATCAAGACTCAGAATGATTGTGCTTCTGGCTTTCTTGTCAATCTCTGCTACTTGTTCTAGGGTCTTAGATGATGAAGCCTCACCTCCTTCAATCTATGGCTTCTCCCAGGCCTTGAGTAATCAACAAAGCCTCCATCTTGATCTTCCACATATTGAAATCATTCTGCCCCGTAAACTTCTCAAGATCCACTTTTGAACCTATTCTTGAACCTTGAAATCAGAGTTAAGGCTCTGATACCAATTGTTGTGAAATTAACCCTTTGATTACTAGATTAATCATACCCCAAGACCCAACTCAGACTCAAAGACTCAAGAATGAAAACTAAGCTGACCAAGAACAATAATCAGATCAAAGAACGCAACCTGAAGAACCAAGAACAACCAAGAACTTAAGTGGTTCATCACCTTTGAGGGTGCCTACATCCACTGGAGAAACCAACACAGGGAGTAACTTTATTAAGTTTCAAGGTTACAGAGTTGATAAATCACAATACAAAGATCACTCACAAAGCTTCACTCTCGCTATGGCTGCCTTATAAATCTCACCTTGATCACGCAAGATAACACCAGAACTAGCTCGTTTATATATAGGTTGTGCAGGTGTTACAGATCCATGTTTTTCCCTCTAAATCTAACAACCTTTTAACTGACCTATCACGAGCTTCTCACGCACTATTATAAAGCCTTCCTTAAACGACTGTTAGCAATGTCGTTTAAGTTTAAACCAGCCGTGCATTAGACACATGAGATTTAATGGTCTTGTACGACATTAACAATTTGTCAGCTCTGGTATCTTGCTCAACTGAAATGACACGTCACTCATCTTCACAACTTAAAACCGACACGTTGTTCTGATGAGTTTGAGTTCATTTCAATAATAAACTCTTCAATCTTGCTTGAATCTTAGGAAGAATCCAAAAGATTTTAGTTTGAGTATTTTTTTTGTCCAAAATCAAGTCTACTATCTCTTGAGAATCTATTTCAATAATCAGTGGAAATTAACTTGCATTTTTTTGCAAATTCTAAGCCAAGCCTTGTAGCTTTAGCATCTGCAAAAACTACACTTCCATGGATTATTGATGGTTTCATGGTAACTGCTATACATTTTCCTTATGAGTTTCTGATCAATACTTCCAATCCTACTTTATTCTGATCTTCTTTTATTGTTGCATCCACATTAGCTTTCAACCATCCTCTAGGTGAGGGGCTCTACTATTGGTTGTTGTAACTTTTCTTTCTAATGTTTAGTGTACTTATGGTTGTCTGACTTTGCTGTAAGAGTGCACCACAACTTCTGCTCTTACAACTAATATTTGTAAATCTTCTTTTTTGTTCTTAATGGTAAGAAGATTCTTTGAATAATATAATGTATTTATCAGTTCCTCATATTTGCTCCTCTTCTTTGCCATTTATAGCACAAATCTTAAAACATCTTTGCTATCCAACAATTTAATTTCAATAGCATGTGAGCTTCCATATTTTTTTAAGATACTTTACAATCAATAAGAGCATGAAATGTATTCTCCTCTTTTTTTTTCTACATCTTTGGCACCAATGATTTTGCAACAACCTTTTTTTTTTCCTAAAGATTTACTGTTGTAAATAGTAAGTTTTTTACTATTTTTCGTATAAAACTCTTTATTCTTGCTAGTAAGTCTAAAGTCCAGATAATATTCTATGAAGGTTGCTTACTATTTAAACTTCTAGGTCGATCTATAAATTTTAGCGTTAAAGCTGCTTGATGCCCACTCGTTAGTGAGTATTCTTTTTTTTTGTTATCAAAATATCATGGGGTGGATCTGATGCAAGACTCTTGTTCTTTTAAATTTGCGCACATCTTCTCCCATAAAGTCCTGTTCAATTAACAATTCTTTCCATCTATCATCATTAACTATGAACTCAAATACTATAGAATCTAAAGATAGTTCTGAAGGAGAGAAAGGCTTGAATGTTGTAGGTCTTGGTAACTAGCAATTGTGATATATCTTAAGACGCTTTCCATCTCCAATCTCCATCTCAATCCCTTTTGAATACCTTGTCTCCCCTGTAAATTGCTTCACCATATATAAGATAGTTTTGATCCCAATTTTACCTTAAAAAAATAAGTGCTTTTGAAGTATCTAGGTTGCAACACCTTTACCACTAAGGATTTGTGGTTTTGAATGACTCTCCAACCTTTTTTGGCCACTAAATTTTGATTCAAACTAGTTAGGTCTTTAAAATCCAACCCATCTTTGCACTTTGCCTCACACATTTTCTCCCACCTGGACTAATGAATTGATTTCTAATTAGATTTTGAATTCCATCTAAATCATGCAATTTCTTTTTGGATTTCTTTTCATAACTCTATTGCCAACTTAAACGTAATAATAACATAAGTAAGAATTGCCTGAGGCACTACTTTGATAAGCATTCCCATTCCCCCTCTTGAAAACATCTTAGTTTGCCAATTAGATATCTTGCCTAGGACTCTAAGCTTAACATCATTAAAGAAGGTAAGCTTTTTCCTTTCTACCATTGAAGTTAATCCAAGATAGTTTTCGGGTTTAGACACAATTTAGAGCCTGAAAACATTCTTAATTATAGCTACCTACATTGGTTGTGTACTTGCACTGAAGAACATAAACGATTTCTCATAGTTGAAGATTTGGCCTAATTCAATAGCATAGTAATCGAATATGTTTTTTTAAATTTGAGCAATCTTTAATAGCCGCTATTGTAAAAAGTAGGCTATCATCTCCAAAAGGGGGATGATTTATTGATAACTCTTTGTTGAATCTCAGTCTTTGGAACAAATTTTTGCTTTCAACTTGGATTAGAAGATTTGAGAAAACCTCTACACACAAAATAAAAAAGTACAAAGATAACAGACATCCTTGTTTTAAACCTATTTGAGGTTGAATTAGATCTTTACCTACTCTATTAATCAACACTGAGAAAGATATTATCAAATCTACTTATTAAAGAGAATCCTAATTGTTCCATTATATGTTTTAGGAAATTCTGCTCCATCTAATTCTAAAACCGCTAAAGCCTTTCTGTTTTCCTTTACTATGCCTTATTATGGGCAAACACTCATAATTAGAGTATATGTGGTTTGTTACGAGTCTATTTGGATTGAAAGCACTTTGAGTGGGTGAGATCATAAAACGCAGAATCTGTTTTAACCTATTAGTTATTGTCTTAGCTATTACTCTAAAAAAACTCTGTATAGACTGATAGGTCTGAAATCCAGCATTCTCTTATATTTTGCAATCTTAGGAACTAAGATAATGTAAGTGTGATTTAAAGGGGCAATTTTGCCTCTTTCATTTAAAATGTGTAGGCAGATGGATATAACTCCTTAGCTAATAGCTTTGCAGTGTTTTTGAAAGAAAACAACTGGTAATCCATCAGGACCCAAAGTTTTTGTAAGATGGATCTAATTTAAAACAACAATTATCTCCTCTACAGTGGAGGCCTGGTTCAATTGATCATTCATGTTTGCATTCACTTTATTTGGTATATGTTTGATTGCATTCTCCAACAGACTCTGAGTAGGGTGTATTGAAGAGAACAAAAATTTAGCAAAATATTCACAAAAGAGCCTTTCTAACTTATTTGTTTCAACTATCCATTTGTTGTTTTCATTAAAAAGCCCTTTGATTGTATTCATATTCTTCTTAGATAAAGCTTTGGAATGGAAAAAATTGGTGCTTTTATTGCCCTCCTGAAGCAATATTGCTCTAGACCTTTGCCTCTAATAAAACTTTTCCTCCAACAAAATGGCATATGTTTGTCTTTCAATGTGCTTGATTTCATTGCCGTCTACATATTGCTCATAGCTTTCTTTGATGCTTTGTAACTGATAAAGTAACTAATCAAGTTCCTTCTATAAAAATTATTCTTACTCAACAGCTTTAAATCGACCATCCAATCCTTTGCCTTCTTCTTGAATAAGGATATAGGATTCTTGCAATTCCATATACTATAGTCCACTCACTTTTATTTTACAATCTCTTTACACCTCTTATATTGACTCCACATATCCTCATATTGAATTGGTGAAGGATTTTCTACTGTACTTAACCCTTTTATCTTTCCTTTATTTCTATCAATATTGGATTATGGTCAGATGTCTATATCATAAGATTTGTAGCTGTACTTTCAGGGAACACAATTCCCTAATTCTTGCAACAAAAGAACTTATCTTGCCCTTTCTCTACAAATGAGGGCTACAACTCTATTAGACCATATAAAAAGGGTATCTTTTATACCTTAAATCATTTAAACTATAAAATATAATGGCCTCTTTGAATTCATTCCTTGCTATTACATTTCTATTATTCCTTATAAACTTTTATTGAAATCCCTAAAACAAAGCTAGGGCAGTGACAAGAGGCTTGTTAATCTATATAACATAGTCCCATACATGCGAATACATCTCCAATGATTTCCCATCCTCAACATGAACAATAGTGTCTGTATAATGCTTACTATATGATTTTATATCTACTACTATTTCAGAGTTTAGAATAATTTCTATATATTAGAAATAATTAGTAATATAATAATTAATAGAAGTAAAAATATTGAAAATTATTCAATATTAATTGCAATTCATTACTGAATAGTTTTTAATATTTTATTCCTATTAAATATTATATTACTATTTGTTTCTAACATATAGATATTTTTCTATTAATAATATAATTTTTTTTTTGCGTAACTTGCTATAAAATCTAGAGAATTCTGTACACATGCACTTGTTACACTATTCTACCAAGTTTTGGAGAATTTTAAGTATACACATGTGTGGAGGCTCCCAGCTAAGAGTACACGACGAAAATGGCACTTGTGCCTATAAGTCACTAAACGATCATTCACCAATTAGTCTATTATTGATTGATCATTTGTTGACCCCAAACCTAAAACCACTTTTTATCAATAGTAAAATAATCATCGAACTTTAAATCCTCACCTTTGTCCTTCATTTGCATAGAAATTAACTTAGTTCATTTGCATAGATATTAGCTTCGTCTTATATAAAGACATCAACTGAGGCCTATGTATATGGAGAACCTTGTTGGAATGCTCAGTCATTCCCTAATCTTGAACATTCTAACTTATGATCTTCATGGCTATCGGCGGGGCTAGTAATTAGCCGCCCCTGTTGATTCTTCCGTAAGCATAGATACAACTCCAATCTCTCTGTTCTCTATCACTCTGCATTTCTAACCTCAACTTGCACTTAGCATTTGGAGAGTCAGATAATTTTTGCTAAGTTGATGCCTATTTTTTTCCTTTTGTTTTTGGGCTAGTAAAAAAAAAAAATTCTCTGTTGGGCTTTTTTATTGTTTTTTGTCCATTTTTGAGCTTAATAGACGTTTCCGCATTTTTAGCCTATAATTTCCATGTAATTTTTTTGGGTTTAGTATATTTATCTGTGGCCTATCTACGTCTCTTATATCTGCTTTATTTTGGCCGGCATTTAGGCTTACTTCTGCTGAGACATGAACTTTTTTTAGGCTAAACATAATCACCTCCATTTCTCTTCTATTTAGCTTCTTGTTTGAAATTCTATTTAGCTTCTTGTTTGAAATTTCACTTTTAACTTCCCTCTTAATAGGTTTTTCACTTACCACCTCATCTCTCAACGTTAAATCAATACTAGTTGTCTCTAGGTGTTTTTTTATTTTGATTTGACATCTTTGGGATATTCCCATCCTGTGATGGATTTTGACTCATACCTAATATTTCCGAAATTCAGCTTACTCTTTTTTTTTTTTTACCGTATATTACCATGTTTGTTTTAAGGCTGCCGTTGTTTATCTGGTTCTGCTTTTTTAATTTCCTTTCCTTTCTATTCTTCTTTTGCTTTTGTGCCATTATGGGCTCCAGCCATAACCTATACGCCATTTTTTTCTCTCAGTTGTTCTTGCAATCAACATTCTCTTTATACTGATGGCGAATATAACCACAAAAATAGCAAAAATCTAGTAGCCTTTCATATTGTACTAGCATAGAAATCTCCTTTGCTTTCTTTCTTCACTTTTTTCTTCATCTTTTCCGTACTCATTCTCATATTTCTCCTACTTGTCCATTTTATTTTCATTCTCTTGCTTTAAAGAAAAATCTTTTTCAATGGCTGAGTGATATCTATAGAGATATAAAGCTGATATATTTGCCAAAATACACCCATGTAACATCTATGGTAACCTTTCAACCTTTTCAACAGCTTCACACAGCTCTTATATCATCTTAATAGCAACTTTCCTAACCTTCATATGCTTTGGTTCTTCATCCTACAACTATTTTAAATCCTTGTTTTAGTACTTGGCCTCATAAGTCTTTTTATTAATGTTATTGCAAGTTTTAACAATTCTGGGGTTCCTATTAAACTTGTATCTCTTCATCGTGGGGAGCCTGGAGTTTACTTTACCCCTGTTAAAGTTATTCTATGGCTATACCTTTTAAGCTCTCCTTAGTGGGTAGGTTTTTTTTTTTTTTTTGTCGCCCTTCGTTCGATGTGGTAAGGTTTTTTTTTTGGTTCATGGGAGTTAAAAGGGGATTACAAAGTTCCTTTATTGGACAATAGACATGTCTTAGTTAAGCTTCAGCTTGAGGAAGATTATTCAAGATTTTAGATTATGTAATCTTGGTATGTCAATGTCATACTATACATATTTTTAAAATAATCCACTATTTTTAGATTATTTGAAGAGTCTCTTATTGTTCTTTTTTGTGTTTATTTGCCTTATTTACCTGTTTATTTTATTAACCGTAAATACACACTTTTTTCGATTGTTGCTGTTATTGGTAAATCCTTGCGTGTAGATCATGTTACGACCTTTATTAAAAGACCCTATGCTGCTAGAATTTTAGTGGAGTGCGACGTGTCGTGGCAATAATGGATTGGTGAGGGTTACTCTACCTGCTGGCAGAGTATTGTGTTTGAGCGAGTTTTGTATTATTATGCTTCATGTAAGCGCCTAGGTTACTTTACTAATACGTGTTATGTGGCGAATCCTAGGCTTTGTAAGCCCCAACCACTTGTTGATGTGTAAAAGGAAAGTGTCATTTGGGATAACAAGAAGAATCCTTTGTTAGTAGTTGATGTTCAGCCACTAGTGGCTCTTGCCCTCACTTTGCTATTGTTGTTACAAATAATTTGTCCTACGGGCTAACCTTATAGACTTTGTTGATCTGAATATCTCCTCCCAAGCTATTGTGGATCAGGTTGAGATTTTAGATTAGCTTTGCTCTTGATGATAAACTTTTAAGCCATATTATTCATTTGATCGAAGCCTTAGATGATAGGCTACATTTTAAAGCCCAGGTTGAGTCCGTTTTGATTCTTGAGCCTACAGCTTATGATGATGCTAGTTTGAGGGATACTGTTGCTCTGAGTGCATACATTGGGAATGTTGTTCCTCTTCCTTCAATTTTGGATGATCAGGGTACTTGGAGGGTGTCCAAGTGCTCTACTTTATTTAGGACTATGGTGGATGATATTCACAATATAACAGTGGGTGTCCAAGTGCATCACTTTTCAATCTAATGAGGATTTTAGTTTTAATGGGAATTCTACTACTGATGATCTCTTTTCGTCTAAGCTTGAGGGTATTAGGGCTTAATCTTAGCCTGAACTTCAATATTGCTGGCTCACGTGCCTCTGGTTCTAAGAAATGTTTCATTTTACTCACTAGTTACAAGTATTACAGCAGGTACTCTTATTATGAGTTCTCTTAATCTTTTCTTGTTAGGCTTTAGTCTTAGTTTATTTTCTCTAATTTGTCTTGTTTTATTCTTTTGTTGCTTTCGGTAGTTTACTTTATTTCTTGGCTTGTAGATTTTGGCTCATGTTCCCCTCTAGATATATTTTTATTTATTTTTATTAATCGACAATAAGGGGGTGGTATGTGCAATCTCTAATGCTATAGATGTCAATGTGCAAGTGTACACAATAAATAATATATTGATGAGTATTTAGATCGTCTCCACAGAGATTGATGTTATCTGACTCGCTACAACAATCTTAACAGTGCAGTTTGTTATAAATTAAAATAAAGCAACTAATGAAACTAATAAACTAATTAAAATAAAAATGCAATGAATAAATAAAATTTTCACGTCAAGCACAAGGATGTAACCAATGGGAATAAAGTAGTTGAGTGAATAAACTCACTTAATGGCATTAACTATTTTTCAATTATAGTATCGCTGTTACAACATCTACTACAACACTGGGCAGAATCTCTCATGTATCCTCAGTTGTCACCTGTTGGATATCTAATATCTAATGTAACCTAATAGTGACCAATTGTTACGCCAACATTAAATATAACATTAATCGATCTAGGTCCTATTTACCCTACAAGGTGAATCCTCTATCTAGTTCATCACTAATTTTAGATCAAGCATGACCTTATTCAAATAGAGATTCACTCAACTTAGGAAACCCAATCTAAAACTAAGTATTGTCTTAATTAGATGCACAAGTCAGACCTTTTTTAGGCTCTTTCTTAGCTAGTATCCCTAAATGGGTGATCAGCCAAAATAGAGAATTAAATTAAGATCAATTAAGACAAAATGCTATAACAAACACAGAGCAACACTCGTATATCAGTCAAACATCCATTAAGATCATTTATTACTTAACCACAAGAGAATTTAGTTCATGATTTGCGATAGAAAAATAAATAAAAGAGTTCCAGCCATTAAATACATCCTCATGAATAAATAGAAAATAAGAAAAGAATAAGAAGAACTGATTTCCAATTAATCTCTGTGATTTCTCCTTTGTTTCAGCCTTCAATCTCTCTCTTGATTTTTGTTTTTCTTGTATTTTTCTCTCCAGTTTACTCCTTAGGTGACGACTTTTATAGCTTAGAATTAGGGCAATCGGAAGTCTAGGGCGCATATCTTCCATTTTTGGAAACTCCAGATCGCAATCTTCGAAGTATCTCGCGTGAAATCTTCTTTGTCAATTCTCTAGGACTGCTACAGCAACGACTGCTGCATGTTACTTAAAATTTAAGCTTCTGGTCACCTAAAATTATGCATATGATCAAAGAATAAATTAATCTAAAACAAATTAAATTTATTAAAAATAAACTAAAATGGATATTCATATAAAATATAACTAAAATGCAATAAAAATATGTCATTTACTCTCTAAGTAATCTTGATTTAAGTTTAAAAGTGTCATGATAACACTTATTTCATAGAGTTATCACATCCCAAACTTAAACCATTATTTGTCCTCAAGTAATGACAACAACATCAACACTTCAATCACACAATCATGCAAAAAATAACTTAGCTCTATCATCAAGTTTGTAAGGTTTGATAAACCCTCAGATCACTCTCTTAATCATGCAAAATTGTCATAACAGTTTAGTTCTAGACTTAGGCCTCATTCTATCCAACGTGTATGTGTGTGTTACTTTGATCAAATTTCAGAGGTACTGCAGCATTGCACAGACATTATATATAACTCAAAGGTGAAACATAAGCACATTCACATTTGGGGGAGCAGAAATCACAAATAAGCTCAAACTATGCTACAATAATTTTATTTTATTAGTCAAACTTTGTTCAATGTGCCATTGATGTTTCATGCGAAGGTCGATCACTTGTAATGATGACATCTAATTACTCAACCAATGCACAGATCAGAGTTGTTGCAGTATTAACATTTGAAAAGCTATAATATAGTCTTATCTAAAGACACCTTTAATTCAAGGCTGAACATGGGGCTCATGAACAGATCTGGCTATTCAATATCCTAGACAGAGGACTTTTTTTATATAGACATGTTGCTACATCAATGCTCATAGCTCTTGTTGCCTTTTAACTCAAGTTTTTATATGGGGTGCATACTTGACCCTGGTTACTCAGCAACTTAAGCCTTTAGAGTAGAATTTATTTCATTAGAGGCATAATTCAATAAAAAATTTACTCTCAAACTTGAGATATTTTCTTCCCTTTTTTGTTTTCCTGGCTCTGCTACGGCATTCTCATAAAACTCAACCTAAGCCTAAGTGTTGGAATAAAATTTCAACCTCTATTTATAAACTATCCCTACTTGGTAGTTCACAAATACTGAATGACACTCAATTTATCTTCATTAGGTTTTCCAATCCATACAAAATTACTAGATAACAGAGCTTCACATAACACATAACACAAACACATGCACTCACAAACACTTTATATCATAACGCAACCCCCAAACTTGAGCGGTGCTATGTCCTCACAAGCACACAAAACAAAACAAACCACACATGCATACACTTGTAAGAAAGAAATGCAAAATAAACAATTTAAAATTAAAGAAAAGTTTTAGAAATTGAAAAATTAAATTGGGTTGGCAGTGAACTGAAAAAAAGGTTCACTTCTTCTTAGTTGCACTTCGCAAACGTTCCTTAGGTGAACATTGTGTTATGGCAGCTGGCTGCTTCTTTTTCTTGCTCGGAGTTGGACTTATTGATAGGGTTCCAGCAGGTTTAATGGCTTTAAGCTGAGTTGGTCTTGTTCGCTTATGCTCTGGCTCTTCTAGTGTTGTAGCTCTTCTAGAGGTTTGTGTCTGTTTGTGTTTGCTGGATACCTTGGTTATTGTGGTAAGAGATTTTGTTGGAGTTTGTTATGTAGCAGCTGCAGTAGGTTCCTCAACAGTGATGCAGGAAATAAGGTTTTTCAGGCTGTTTTTTGCTTCCTCTATTCTAGCAACTCGGCTAATAGCTTACTTGATAGCTGCATCCACATCCACTTCCCAATCTGATTCTGACTTCTCTTTTTTCAAAATTTTCTCATTCCCTTTGCATGAAGGAGTCACCTTTGGGAGTTTTGCCTCTCTTTCCTCCTCTTCTGTATCTTCCTCTTCCCTTTCTAAGTCTTACAACCGAAGCAAGCAATTGTCAAGTACTGTCTATCGTAATCAATGATTAAGATAAGAATTAAATAAAACAATACTGTAATGCAATAACTAGGTTAAGTGTGTCCAAGGTTCAATTGAGATTATGGTAGTTGAATGATTAAACTCTCCTTTGGGGTTGACTATTTTTCATCAAGTTAGTTCCAGTTGTTACTACTAGTACTACATCACTGGGCAGAGTTTATCTGCATCCTCAGCTGCCGCATATTGGAAGTCTCATACCCTTAAATCTATTAACAATGACCAGCTGATAATCTACTTATGGTATGGCATTATGGTCTTTAGTCGTTCCACCCTACAAGGTGAACACCTATGTCTAGCGTGTCACAAATATTAACTTCAAGTATTGCCCTTATGGGATTCAAGTTAACTTAATCCAGGAAACTCGATTTAAGATCAAGTAATACTCTAATAATATCCGCTAAGACATGCCCTTTTGCTGCTCTATCTTAACTGAAACTATTAGATGGGTGGTCAACCGAAATAACAATTATATTCATAAAAATTACTAGAGTATAATGCTACAGCAATGCCATAACAACATATAAAAACAGTGAAGAACCCATTGAATTGCTTGTCACTCAACTACGATTATATTTAGTTCATATTTTGAAGGATAAAAATAAACATAAATACGTTGATAAAAGAATACATCAAAATAATTAAAGGAAGAAGAGAAATATAAGTTGAGCACGATGAAAGACAAATAATTCTGCACGATTCTCTAATGATAATTCCCCTTGCCGCCTTTCTATGTGGTGCACGCCTCCCTTTTATATTACAAATTAGGGTAAACAAAAGCCCATGAGCGTGCATGTGTTAAATTAGAAAACATGCGCTGACCCGCACCTAAGTTTTCTCCCACATTGCTCCCAGATTGCTACAGCACAGGCTGCTCTAACATCCGCAACAGTACTGCATCATTCCCGATTGAGCTTTTCTCTTTTTATGGCCATCCTCTTTCCTCCTCTTGCTCCTCTAATGTCTCAACATCCCCTTATGAATTAATACTTTCTGAGAACCTACAATTATGCACCTGTTTTTAGCATAAATTTATTTGATTTAAGCAAAACTTATTAAAACTCAACAAAAATGAATGTTTATGCAAAATGTAACCAAAATGTAATAAAAATATCTTATTTGTTCTCTAAGTGATCTTGATTCAAGTCTAGAATTGATGTAATAACTCTCATTTCCTAGAGTTATCACACCCCCAAACTTAAACCATTACTTGCCCTCAAGTAATGACATATACTAACACTTCCCGCAAATAATCATGCACACAACTTTAGCTCTTTTATCAAATTTGTAAGGAATCTTTCACCTTCAGATCATAATCCCAATCATACATAATGACCATAGTAAATAAGTTCTAGACTTAAGCTTCTTTCTGTCTATAGTGTGTGTGTGCTTCCTTTGATTGAATTCCAGATATGCTGTAACATCACCAAGGGATTGCATCAATTTCAACAGTGATGACACTTCATTTATAAATGGGGTAGCATAATTTCACATACTCAAACTGTGATGGTTTTAACATTGATAAACTGGGGAGTAATCAACCTCCTCACTGCAACATTCATCTTTCATGTGAATGTCAATTACTTGTAATGATGACACCCAATTACTCAAACCATGCCCAGATCAGAGTTGCTGCAGTAATATTTACAGTATAATCTTATTTAGAGGTATCTTTTACTCAAGGCTGAACATGGGGCTCATGAACAAACCTGGCTACTCAATGCCTTAGACAGAGGACTTTTTTTTAATTATTATTAGCTTTATTTGCTATAACATTGCTCATAACTCTCGCTACCTTTAACACAATTCTGCATATGGGGTACATACTCAAATCTGGTTACTCAACAACTTAAGTCATTGGAGCAGAGTTTATTTCATAGATATCACAGTCAATCAACTTGCTTCTCCCTCCAAACTTAAGATCTTTTCTATTCCTTAGGCATTGCTATATCAATCTCATACAATTCAACCAAAGTTTAAGTGTAAGGACAGAATTTCACTTTCATCTATAACTATTTATACTTGGCATTCTCACAAATACTGAATAACACTCAATTTATCTTCATTAGGTTTTCAAATCCAAACACAAATATTAGATAACAGAGCTTCACACAACACAAACATAAACACATGCATTTGGAAACACAATCCCTCCAAACTTGAGAGTTACTGTGTCCTCACAAGCATACAGAACAAAGGCACACGAACTGACAAAGATATGGAGGACCTTAGAAAATAGCACACAAATTGACAAACAGAAATGCAAACAAAGATATTTTTTTTAATTTTATAAGAAAGGAACTAGTAAGGAAAGAATACTCCCCTATGGTGGGGAGTGCAGCACATGACGGGATGCTATCAACGCTTCTTGGATGCACTGCGCAGCTTATCCTTTGGTGAAGCTTGTGGGGAAGTAGCTGGCAATGTGTTTATTTTTTTCGTCACGGGGTTGGGGTGAGGGGTTGTGGCTGAGGTTGCTGTGGCAGTGCCTTTAGACGTACTGTCTTTTCTTTTGTTGGATTTTCGTGGATTAGTGCGAACAGGCTGGCTAGGAGTTTGTTATGGATGAATTGGAGTTGATGCATCAGCTGCCTGGCCCTCAGCTGTGATGGCTACAATGATCGCAAGTAGTTGCATGGCTTGTTCAGATGCAGGCGTAACTCTGGCTGCTGCAGTAGCTAACTCGACATCAACTTGCTCTATTTCATTGTCAGAGGTTGAAGGCGTTGCCATTTTTGCTTTACCATTGTCTTTTCCCTTACCTGTAAGGACTGGAATAGACGATTCCTCTTCAAGATCTTCCTTCTCCTCTTCTTGAATAATGTGCTTTTTTCTGGTTTTGGGCTGGGCTGGGCTGGGATGGTTGATTCATAACGTTTTGTTGCCAAATTATCCTCTACCTCTGAGGGTGAGCTATTAGTCTCAGACTTGTCACCTTTGTCCTCAGGAGGGTCAGATGGTTTAGTATCTTTTGATTAAACCTCTAGTTACGGTTTAGTTGCAGCTTCTTCTGCTGGTTCATCTGTAGTAGTGGATTCTTCACTGGCTTCTTCTGGAGCACCTGTGGTGTTGGTGTCAAAATTGTACTGCTTAAACAGTGAATTAGGGAAGTTCCGGTGAGCGCGTTTCACATACAGAGCAAATTGGTGTAGTTGGTTGTCCAGGTGCTGTAGATAACTCCAAAACCAATTGTTTTCCCTTTCTTGAGCTTCCACACATTGAGTGATATTGGTGCTGAGTGCCTGGATGGTTTGTTCTAAGCCAATAGCTCGTCGTGCTTCTGTTACAGCAGCTGGTTCAGTGGTTGTTCCAGCACTCTCACCAGCAACTCTCTCAATGGTACGTGCCGTAAAGGCACCATCATTCTTGACATGGTCATCTCTTGCGTCAACATGAACACTGGAAACTATACAAATGTTGGTGATGAGTGAAGGAAATAGCAGGGCAGTAGTTCGGTGAGTCTTGACTGCACCATCTAGGATTTCCTTGGCGATGATGCTACCCACATCTATGGGAAACCCTCGAACAATGTCATATAACAAGACCAACCTCTCTTGCGAAACCATAGTAGTGTGAGTGGTGGGAATAAGCCTGAATTTCAGAAATTTCACCCACGCCTTAGCAATAGGTTTCAAATCTATCCTATTAACTACACACCCTTCCTCGTTAGCCCATGATGCCCCTTCTATTGTAAGAGTTGTGAAAATGGTGTTCCACTTTTTCGGGGTCAATTTATCACGCAACTTGGCATACTCACAATTAAGTTCAGCAGGTAAATTATAAAAAGTATTTATAACGCGGGAGTCTAATGGAAAAAATGTGTTTCTTACCCAAATGTTGTGCTGATTGGGGCTTACCAAATTGGTACAAAATTCTTTGACTACTTGAAGCACAGGATCACGAAGGTGGTTGCAAAATTCTAACCATCCTGGTTTTGCTGCAGCATTGTGAATGGTTTGCACAATTCCAGTGAGTGGTTTTGGAAATTGAAACGCTTTTTCTTCCAGAATCTTACGCGGCTCTATGAACTCCTCATATTTCTCTTCGGCGTGGTAGCTCTGGAAGCGTGATGGATCTTTGAGGCGGCTGGCTGTTTTCTTATACCTCGCTATTGCTGGAGCAGTAACAAATGGAAACTAATGTTCCTGAGAGTAAAATGAGAAGAATAGGGTAAGACTTAGGAGATGGGGAATAATGTCGTAGAGCACTAAGCACAGTGACTCCTTTTTATAGTAGACTTTAATTGAAGATTAATACTGTAACTAGAGATAAATGAGGGAAGAAAATATTTTAAATTGAATGTGCATATCCCAAAAACATCGGCTAGTGAAATTAAGGCATTAATTTTGGATATTTGTTCGCAATTTCTATCCACATCCCTGTTTCCATCTGTCATGGTTTATCTCCAACGGTAAGCGAGAGGCTCTATCTTTTAATTTACTGTAACAGTACAATTGGTTGCTGCAACACCCATTCGCTTACTCTAGCAACGGTTACATATTCCACACTAAAGCCTCTAACACGTAGCTCACCTCTGCACTATGCCATCATACAAGCTCACTTGTCAATATGGAATTTAATTGTCACATATACTTCCCATAAACTAAAATTATTTCTAAAATTACAATTAAATAAATCAAATGATAGCAAAAGTAAAGAATGCAATACTTTTTTTTGAAAAGATAAAATTTAATAGCTAGAATGAAAGAACAAAATTAATTAAAATGGTAAGGAGGGGGAGCTTGTAAACAAAACCAAAGGATATCAAAGTTGGTATGAAGTGGCTGTCTTCGCAATGGGTTGCCTCCCATTGAACGCTTGATTTAAGGTCCTTCAGTTTGACCTTCTTTCATTGTTTAATAGATGGGTTCTGTAAAGAGTAACACCTCCTTTGAAAAATCTGCTGCTAGATGTATGTAATGCTTAACCGTGTGTCCATTAACTTTGAATTCTTGACCTGTTTGTTCATCTAGAAGATCAACAGCTCCATGAGCATAAAATTGTAACAGCTTAAACAGGCCAGACCATCATGACTTGAGCTTTCCCGGAAATAATCTTAGTCTTGTATTGTAGAGCAACACTAATTGACCAGGGTTGAATTGCCTGTGCTCAATATGCTTGTCGTGCCGGTGTTTTGTCCTTTCTTTATAGATTCTTGCATTTTCATATGAAAATAGCCGTAATTCATCAAGCTCACAAAGTTGAAGCTTCCTTTGTTCTGCTGCAGCATGAATATCCCAATTTAATTTCTTCAGTGCCCAGTGTGCTTTATGCTCTAGCTCTAGTGGCAAATGACAAGCCTGTCCATAAACAATTTGGTAAGGGGACATGTCAAGTGGAGTTTTGTATGCTGTTCTGTAAGCCCATAGAGAGTCATGCAAGTCTAAAGACCAATCATTTCTTGTTGGGTTCACCATTTTCTCTAAGATCTTTTTAATTTCTCTATTGGACACTTCAGCCTGACCATTGGATTATGGGTGATATGTTGTGGCTACCTTGTGTCTGACTCTATATTTTACCATTGCTGCAGCAAAGACTTTATTGCAAAAATGTGTACCCTCGTCACTAATAATTGCTCTAGGAGTGCTAAATTTGAAAAAAATATTTTTCTGAAGAAAACCCACCACTGTTTTAGCATCATTGGTAGGTAATGCTGTAGCCTCTATCCACTTGGAGACATAATCCACTGCAACAAGGATATATAAGTTCCCAAAGGATGGGGGAAAAGGTCCCATGAAATCTATTCCCCAGACATCAAAAACTTCCACTTCCAGGATGTTGGTAAATGGCATTTCATGTCTTCTAGTTATGTTCCCTGTCCTTTGACACCTGTCACAGTATTTAACAAATTCATAAGCATCTTTAAAAATAGTGGGCCAGTAATAACCTGATTGTAGAACTTTAGCAACTATTCTGTGACCACCATAATGTCCTCCATATGCTGCCGCATGACATGACTCCAGTATGTGGGGAATCTCTCCTTCTGCAGCACATCTTCGTATTACTTGATCTGGGCACAACTTATATAAATGTGGGTCATTCCACTGATAACTTCTAGCATTATGAAGAAATTTCTTTTTCTCTTGGAACTTCATCTCAGGTGGTAGCAACCCACTTACTAAATAGTTAGCAAAGTCTGCATACCATGGAGATTCTGAGTGCTGCAGCTTCTGTGCTTGTTGTACCACCAACAGCTATTCATCAGGAAAAGTTTCAGTGATGGCCTTCCTTGTCAATGTGCTTGTGTCTGCTTCCAGCCTTGACAGGTGGTCTGCTACTTGATTCTTGGTCCCCTTTCTATCTTTAATTTCCAGATCAAATTCTTGTAACAATAAGATCCATTTGATTAATCTTGGCTTGGCATCTTTTTTTGAAATTAAGTATTTGATGGCTGCATGGTCTGTATATGCAGTCACTCTAGTGCCCACCAAGTAGGCTCTGAATTTTTCAAAAGCAAATACTACTGCTAGCAATTCTTTCTCTATAGTAGTGTAATTGATTTGAGTTTGAGTAAGAGTTTTGCTTGCATAGTATATGGAGTGAAAAACCTTATCCCTTCTTTGCCTCAATACTGCTCTCATAGAATGGTCACTAGCATCACACATTAGCATCCAGTCTGGAGATATGATTACTGGAGCAGTGATCAGAGCTTTCTTTAATTCTCCAAATACTTGATGACACTCTTTGTCAAAGTGAAAGGTCTTGTCATGCTCCAGCAATGAGCATAATGGTTTAGCTACCTTGGAAAAATCCTTAATGAATCTTCTGTAGAATCCAGCATGGCCTAAAAAACTCGTAATGCCCTTTACTGAAGTTGAAGGTGGTAATTTATCTATTACCTCTATCTTGGTTTTGTCTACCTCAATGCCATTATTGGATACCTTATGACCCAACACTATTCTTTCTTGCACCATGAAATGACATTTTTCCCAATTGAGTACTAAGTTGGTCATCTCACATTTTTTAAGAACTTCTTCCTGGTTGTGTAAACCATCATTGTATGTTTCTCCAAAAACTGAGAAGTCATCCATGAAAACTTCTAAAGTCTGCTCTACCATATCAGAAAATATAGACATCATGCATCTCTGAAAAGTTGATGAAGCATTGCACAACCCAAAGGGCATTCTTTTGAAGGCAAATGTTCCATAAGGACAAGTAAATGTAGTCTTCTCCTGATATTCTGGAGCTATAGCAATTTGGTTGTAGCTTGAATACCTATCTAAGAAAAAATATTATTGTTTTCCAGCAAGTCTATCCAACATCTGATCTATGAATGGAAGTGGGAAATGATCTTTCCTTGTGGCTTTGTTGAACTTCCTGTAATCCATACATACTCTCCATCCAGTCACTGTCCTTGTAGGGATAAGCTCATTCTTCTCATTAGTTATTATTGTTATCCCTCTTTTCTTTGGAACACATTGAATTGGGCTTACCAATGAGCTGTCTGATATTGGATATATGATTCCAGCATCCGACCATTTGATGATTTCCTTCTTCACCACTTCTTTTATAATAGGGTTCAACCTTTTCTGGTGCTCCACCGAATTTGCTGGAGCAATCTTCTAACAAGATTTTATGCATGCATATTGATGGGCTTATCCCCTTTATGTCTGCCATGGTCCATCCAATTGCTCTTCTGTATTTTCCAAGCAAATCTACTAGACTATGTTCTTGACTTGCATCCAAAGTAGAAGAGATGATTATAGTGTATTATTTTGCCCAACATAAGCATACTTCAAATGTGAAGGTAACAGTTTTAATTCAAGACTCGGAGGTGATTCAATAGATGGTAAAGTTGTTTTTACTTCCCTATCTGAAAGATTCAGATGTTCAATAAACCTGTTGTGCCTATTAGATTGCTTTTCTTTCATCCAATCTGTCTGAATTGCTGCAACATCTTCCTCTTCTACATCATCAAAGGTAGTGACTTTGTCAAATGCCTTACTACAGCATCTGTCCATTCTGTCTGCTACAACAAAATCCACTACACTCAGGAAATTGCAGTCTTCTACTTCATCAGGGTTCCTCATAGCCTCTAGGACATTAAATGTGACTTGCTGATCATTCACTCTCATGGTGAGCTCTCCTTTCTGCACATCTATCAGAGTCTTCCCAGTTGTTAGAAAGGTCTTCCAAGTATAATGAGTACCTCTTTATCAACTTCAAAATCTAGTACAATGAAATCCATTGGAAAGATGAATTTGTCAACCTTCACCAGTACATCCTCTATTTTTCCTTCAGAGTATGCATGAGATCTGTCAGGGAATTGCAAAGTGACTGTTGTTGGTCTGCATTCCCCTACTCCAAGCTACTAAAATACAGACAATGGCATCAAATTAATGCTAGCTCCTAGGTCACAAAGTGCTCTGCCAGCATATCTAGTTCCTATAGAGTAAGGTATTGTAAAACGCCCTGGATCTTTCACTTTTGCTAGAATCTTATTTTGGAGCATATGACTGCTTTCTTGTGTCAAAGCAACATTTTCAAACTCTCCTAGCCTTCTTTTTCGTGCCAAGATATTTTTAGAAATTTCACATAATTTGGCATTTGCTCCAAAGCTTCCACAAAAGGTATATTTATGTGTAATTTTGCTTCAACACTTCCAGGAATTTACTGAACTGCTTGTCTTGTTTTTGCTTCTGGAACCTTTGTGGGAAAAGTGGTGGAAGTCTAGATGGCTGAGTAGCTTCAGGAGGTATCAAACCCTATTTGGTTGGTTTGATGCTGGTTGTGGCTACTGGTGTTGCAACTTCTTTGTCAGCATGTTTTGGTTGAATTTCTTTTGCAGTTGCTATAGCTTGGCTCATGTAACCAATGTCTTGATGGATGGCTTGTTGTAACATGCTTCTCTTTTGAGGTGGTTTTTGTGCTAAATTGCATTCCATCCCATTTTTGGTCACATCAACTGGGATATCAACATTCTTTCCAGATATCAAATTAATTACTTTGCATTGTTCTTTGCTCTCTCTCCTAGGGTCTTCTGTGTTGCTAGGTAAGCTTCCTTGAGTTCTACTACTCATTGCTGTGGCCAGTTGGCCGATTTAGTTTTCCAGGTTTCTCAAGGATACAGCTGGACTTTCCACTATTGCTTCATTCTTTGCAATATACTCCTTAATCAGTGCTTCCAGTGAAATGATTGGATCTTGACTGATATGCTTCTGCCCTTGACTTTGCTGATGAAAATCAGGTGGTTGTGTGTTTCTATTTTGTCCATTTAATGCTGGAGCATTTCGATTCTGACTGCTCTATGAGAAATTTGGGTGTTGTTTCCAGCCAAGGTTGTAAGTATTAGAGTATGGGTTGTTTTGAGGTTGTCGATTGAAATTGTCCACATAGTTTACTGAAGTTGGATTCCCAGGACAATTATCAAAGTCATGTTCTTCACCACAGTATACACAAGAAAGTTCAGCAACTTGCTTTACTATTGCTGGAGCAGATGTCATAGTTTTTACCATGTTAGTCAATGAGGTTACTTGTGCTGATAAGGCTGTAATTGCATCTATGTTATGTACCCCTGCTAAACCTCTTGCTGCTGGTTGCCTGGCTGAAGGCCACTGATAATTATTATTGATAATTCTCTCCAGAATTTCATAAGCTTCAGTGTAAGATTTGGATAACAAGGCTCCATTTGATGAAGCATCCACCATTAACCTTGTACTTGGATTCAACCCATTGTAAAAAGTTTCCAATTGAATGCAGCAAGGAATAACATGATGAGGACACCTTTTGAGCAATTCTTTGAATCTTTCCCAAGCCTCGTACAAACTCTCATCTTCAAGCAGATGGAAGGAGGTAATCTCATTCTGCAACTTTGCATTTTTTGTTGGTGGAAAATATTTCATTAGGAATTTATCAGCTAACTCATTCCATGTAGTGATGGAATCAGATGGTAACGAATTTAACCATGCTCTTGCTCGATCTCTTAAGGAATAAGGAAAAAGCCTCAGCCTTAAGGCATCTTGTGTTGCTCCAGCAATCTTGAAAGCATCACTTACTTCCAAGAATAATTTAAGATGGAGATGAGGATCTTCATTTGGCAATCCATTGAATTGACCAACTGTTTGGAATATTTGAAACATCATTGGCTTCAACTAAAAATTTACAGCATATACTTCAGGTCTAATGATGCCAGGGTGCACAACTAGGGGAGTTAACACAACATAATCTCTTATAGCTCTGTCTCTGTCATCAGCCATGTAAATAATATTGTTATTGCCTGGATGTCTCCCGTTAGCATGTTCATTATGCTCTTCTTGAATGTTGACTGGTTGTAAGGGCCCGTGAGGATTCAGATTTCCCGCATCCTGTAAATTATTCATGCTTAAAGCAGTTTTTGAATTCCTTTGTTCCCTTCGCAATCTCCTGACAGTCCTTTCAATCTCAGGATTGAATTGAAATATCACAGATTTGTCTTTGCGCATGCATGTACCGATCTGCCAATAAATAGAATAAATCAAATCAAATTTGGCGCTCTCAAGATTTACTTCACACTTCAAAAATAAACAATCAATCCCCGGCAATGGCGCCAAAAACTTGTTGATTCTTTTTATAAGCAATTACTATCAATGCCAATGTGCAAGTATACACAAGTAATAAAGTTATAAGTATTCAAGATTGTCTCCATAGGGATTGATGTTACTCGAAATGCTAAAGCACTCACAATAGCGCAACTCAACTTACAACCGAAGCAAGCAATTGTCAAGTACTGTCTATCGTAATCAATGATTGAGATAAGAATTAAATAAAACAATACCGTAATGAAATAACTAGATTAAGTGTGTCCAAGATTCAATTGAGATTATGGTAGTTGAATGATGAAACTCTCCTTTGGGGTTGACTGTTTTTCATCAAGTTAGTTCTAGTTGTTACGACTAGTGCTGCAGTACTGGGTAGAGTTTATCTGCATCCTCAACTACCGCATATTGGAAGTCTCATACCCTTAAATCTATTAATAATGACCAGTTGCTAATCTACTTATGGTATGGCATTATGGTCTTTAGTCTTTCCACCCTACAAGGTGAACACCTATGTCTAGTGTGTCACAAATCTTAACTTCAAGTATTGCCCTTATGGGATTCAAGTTAACTTAATCCAGGAAACTCGATTTAAGATCAAGTAATACTCTAATAATATCCGCTAAGACATGCCCTTTTACTGCTCTATCTTAACTGAAACTATTAGATGGGTGGTCAACCAAAATAACAGTTATATTTATAAAAACTACTAGAGTATAATGCTACAGCAATGCCATAACAACATATAAGAACAATCAAGAACCCATTGGATTACTTGTCACTCAACTATGAGTATATTTAGTTCATATTCTGAAGGAGAAAAATAAATATAAATATATTGATCAAAGAATACATCAAAACAATTAAAGGAAGAAGAGAAATATAAGTTAAGCATGATGAAAGACAAATAATTCTGTATGATTCTCCAATGTTGCTGAAACAACACTTCTTCAATTCTGATCTTCTTCTTCTTTTCCTTGCAATTGTTCTAATGATAATTCCCCTTGCCGCCTTTTTATATGGTGCACGCCTCCTTTTTATATTGCAAATTTTAATAAACAAAAGCCCATGAGCGTGAATGTGTTAAATTAGGAAATATGCGCTGACCTGCGCCTAAGTTTTCTCCTGCATTGCTCCCAGATTGCTACAGCACGGGCTATTCTAACATCCGCAACAGCACCGCATCATTCCCGATTGAGCTTTTCTCCTTTTGTGGCCATCCTCTTTCCTCCTCTTGCTCCTCTAATGTCTCAACATCCCCTCATGAATTAAGACTTTCTGAGAACCTACAATTATGCACCTGTTTTTAGCACAAATTACTTTGATTTAAGCAAAACTTATTAAGAATCAACTAAAATGAATGTTTATGCAAAATGCAACCAAAATGTAATAAAATCATCTTATTTGTTCTCTAAGTGATCTTGATTAAAGTCTAGAATTGATGTAATAACTCTCATTTCCTAGAGTTATCACCTTGGCTATGGGTTTTAAATCGATTCTATCAACTATCCGTCCTTCTTCATTCATCTACTCATTACCCGGGATGATTAATGTTTTGAAGACTTCCCCCCATTTTTTAATGGACATATTTTCAGCAAATTGGGTACATTCACATTCAATAGCAGTGGGTAAATATTAAAAGACATTAATAACCCTTGAGTCTAAAAGAATTTGGACTTGCCTTATAAAAATATTGTGTTGATCCTGCTGCAGCATGTTGGAGTAGAATTCTTTAACAATCGAGACGGTTGGGTCTTGAGGGTGAGAGCAAATGATGACCCATCCTTGCCTTGCTACAACATTATTAATATTGCTCATTACACCCATGGGTTGCTTAGGGAAGATAAAGCTCTTTTCTTTTAATATCCTCCTTGGCTCTATAAATTCTTTAAATTTATCATCAGCTTTATAATTATGAAAGCATAAAGGGTCCTTTAATCGAGCAGCTCTCTTTTTATACCTCATCATTGCTAAAGTAGACTGAATGGACTTGTTTAGTACCTAACAGAGAAGTAAATCGTGAAAGGGATTGCAAATAATGGTGAAAATTGTTGACGGGAAGAGAAAGAATTTGGGTGAGAGTCAAAGACGCTATAGGAAATCCCTAATTTATAGCTAGATAGAAAATAGAAAAACGAAGGTAATTAAGAGGATCAATTGGAAAGAATTTTTTAAATTTAAAACAAATCCAATTTTAAAAAGGAAAGGATATTTGTCATGGATATTTAAGGATTGTACAATCCTTCCTTATTTATAATTATGCTTTGCTGACATCATCATGACAAAACTCCCAACAGTAAGAAAAATTTTCACGGCTGTGTCACTACAGCGGTAAAAATCGTTGCTGCATCTATGAATCTAGTGTTGCAACAAGAACAATACTACAAGGACAATACTGTAACGTTGCAACTACTCATGTCAGTTTTGTAGCCTTTTTGTTTTTTTACATACTGCAATAAAGTAAAAGAAAGAAAAGAAATTAAATAATCAATTCAAAATGATAAAATCCATAAAGAAAAACATGCAAAATTAGACTTAATGAAAAATTGAAATAACTCCTCTAATCATTGGGTTGCCTCCCAATTACCGCTTGATTTTAGGTCCTTCAGCCTGACCATCCTTAATTTCTCATGTTGGAACCCTTAGAAATAGATCCTGTTTTGGGTGATCCACAGTAGCTCCCATGTAATGCTTCACTCTGTGTCCATTAACTTTGAATTCTTGACCTATTTTTTCATCTAAGAGGTCAACGACTGCATGATGATATACTTTAACAAGCTTGAAAGGCCCTGACAATCTAGATTTCAATTTTCCAAGAAAGAGCCTTAATCTTGAGTTGTAAAGCAAGACTTGATTGCCTCAGATTAGTTCCCTCTGCTGGATTCTTTGGTCATGCCATTGTTTAGTCTTCTCTTTATAAATTCTTGCGTTTTTATAAGAGAATAACCTGAACTCCTTTAACTCACAAAGTTATAATTTCCTTTGCTCTGCTGAAGCAGACATTTCTATGTTCAATTGCTTGACTACCCAATATGCTTTGTGCTCTAACTATAATGGCAAGTGACATGCTTTTCCATAAATAATTCTGTATGGTGACATGCCAATTGAATTTTATAGGTTGTTCTTTAAGCCCATAAGAAGTAATTTAATCTAATTGACCAATCCTTTCTGTTAGGACTCACAACTTTCTCCAAAATCTTTTTTATCTCTCTGTTGGATACCTCTGCATGTCCACTTGTTTGCGGATGATATGTTGTAGCAACCTTATGCTTGATTCTATACTTGGCCAATTTTGCAACAAATGTTCAACTGTAAAAATGTGTTCCTTCATCACTAATAATAGCTCTTGGAGTGCCAAATCTTGAGAAAATGTTCTATTAAAGGAGCGTCACTACTGCCTTAGCATCATTAGTTGGTAATGCTATAGCTTCCACCCATTTGGAGACATAGTCTACAGCCATTAATATGTATAGGTTGCCAAAAAAGGGTGAGAACGGTCCTATAAAATTTATCCCTCATACATAAAAGAGCTCCACTTCCAAAATGTAAGTAAGTGACATCTTATGTTTTTAAAAAATGTTTTTTTCCCTTTAAACACATGTCACAACATTTAACAAACTCGTAAAAATCTTTAAAAATAGAGGGCCAGTACTAACCTGATTGAAGAGCTTTTGTTGTTGTCTTGTTCCTTCAAAAGTGTCATTCATATGCTGCAGCATGACAAATTGCAGGATGTTTGAAATTTCTTCATCTGGTACATATCTTCTGATCACATGGTTTGAACATGCTTTGTACAAGTAAGGCTTATCCCACTGATAGCTCTTTACATCATGAAGAAACCTTTTTTTTTTCTGCTAGTAACTCAAATCTGGTGGTAATACCATGGGAACCCCAATTACTGTAGCATATGAGAGTGTTATAGCATCAACAATTGCTCATTCGAAAATGTTTTTGTTATATCTCACTTGGTCAGAGTGCTTTCATCTGCTTCCAGCCTTGAAAGATGATCTATTACTTGATTCCCAGTGCCTTTTCCGTCTTTGATCTCCAAGTTAAACTCTTGTAGCAATAGGATCCACTTAATCAACCTTGGTTTGGCATCCTTCTTTGAAATCAAATACTTTATAGCTGAGTGATCTATGTAAACCGTCACTTTGGTGCCAACCAAATAAGTCCTAAATTTATCAAAAGCAAAAACAACTGCCAGCAACTCTTTTTTAGTGGTAGTATAATTGAGTTATGCATTAGCTAAAGTCTTGTTAGCATAATAAATGGAGTGAAAATTTTATCATTTCCTTTGTCTTAGCATTGCTCCAACAGAGTGGTTACTGACGTCACACATCAACTTAAAAGGCATACTCTGATCTAGTGCTATAACAACTGGTGCTGTAACAAGAGCTTTCTTCAACAGAGTGGTTACTGACGTCACACATCAACTTAAAAGGCATACTCTGATCTAGTGCTATAACAACTGGTGCTGTAACAAGAGCTTTCTTCAATGCAACAAAAACCTTTAAACAATCTTCATCAAATTTGAAAGGTTTGTCTTGTTCTAGCAACATGCATAAAGGTTTCGCTATTTTTTAGAAGTATTTAATGAACCTTCAATAAAACCCAGCATGTCCTAGGAAACTTCTGATGCTCTTTATTGAAGTAGGTAGTGGAAGTTTATCAATCACCTCTATTTTCGCATTGTCCACCTTTATTCCCTTGTCCTCTTTCATTCCCTTTCTAGAGACTCTATAGCCTAGGACTATGTCTTCTTATATCATAAAATTACACTTTTCCCAATTCAGCACCAAATTTGTCTTCTCACATCTCTTAAGCACATTTTCTAAGTTATGTAAACAATCATCATATGATTCCCTAAAGTGTTTGCTCTACCATATCTGACAAAATAGACATCATGCACCTTTGGAAAGTTGTTGGAGCATTGCACAAACCAAATGGCATCCTTTTAAAGGCAAAGATGCCATAAGGTCAAGCGAATGTTGTCTTCTCATGATCCTCTGGTACTATAGCAATCTGGTTGTAGCTTGAGTATCCATATAAAAAACAATAATATTATTTTCCAGTAAGTTTGTCCGGCATTTGATGCATGAAAGGCAGTGGAAAGTGGTAATTCCTTGTGGCTTTGTTTAGCTTCCTATAATCCATGAAAACTCTCCATCCAGTCATTGTTCTTGTGGGAATGAGCTCATTCTTCTCATTACCTACAACAATCACTCTATCTTTTTGTGGAACACATTGTACTGGACTTACCCATGAGTTATTTAATATGGGATAAATAATTCCAGCATCAAGCCACTTAATGATCTCTTTTTTGCAACTTCCTTCATGATGGATTCTATTGTCTCTGTTGCTCTACCGAGTTGCTATACCAGCCTTCCAGCAGAATCTTGTACATGCATATGGATGGGCTGATTCCCTTGATATCTGCCATAGTCTATCCAATAATCTTCTTATATTTCCCCCAATACATCCACTAAGCTCTTCTCTTGACCTACATTCAAAGAAGATGAAATAATTATCGGGAGTGTATTATTGTCACCAAGATAAACATATTTTAAATGTGAAGGTAAAAGTTTTAATTATAGAGCAAAAAGTGACTTAATAGAAGGAACAAATGGTTTCACTTCCCTATTTAATAGGTCTAAAGATTCAGAATGTCTGTTAGCCCTCACATGTTGCTTTTTTTCTACCCATGCTATATTAGCTGCTTCAGAATTTTCATCTTCAAGTTCTTCAAATGTTATAGCCTTGATTTCCTCGTTACTATAGCAACTGTATAACCTCTCTATTACATCAAAATCCATAACACTGATAAAGTTACAGTCTTCAACCTCGTTAAGACACTTCATAGTATCCAACACATTAAATGTAACTTGTTGGTCATTCACCTGCATAGTCAACTTTCCTTTTTGCACATCAATTAAAGTTTTTCCTGTGGCTAAGAAAGGTCCTCCTAGAATGATCGGCACTTCTTTATCTATTTCAAAGTCTAAAACAATGAAATCAACTGGAAAAATAAATTTATTCACCTTCACCAACACGTCTTCAATCTTTCCTTCTGGATAGGCGTGAGATCTGCCAACAAATTGCAAAGTCACTGTTGTTGGCATTACTTCTCCAACTCCCAATTGCTTGAACACTGATAATGGCATAAGGTTGAAACTAGCCCCCAGATCACAAAGTGCCCTACTATTATATTTAGTTCCAATGGAATATGAAATTGTAAAGCTCCCTAGATCCTTCAACTTCTGAGATATTTTCTTCTGAAGCGTATGGTTGCATTCTTATGTTAGAGCAACTGTTTCAAACTCTCCAAGCCTTATTTTTCTTGCCAAAATATCTTTCTTGTTTGAGAGCTTTTACAAAAGAAATTTGATATATAACTGCTTTAACACTTCTAGAAACTTGCTGAATTGCTTGTCTTGCTCTTGCTTCTGAAATCTTTGAGGGAATAGTGGTAAGTGTCTAAACTATTGTGTTGTAGCGGGTTGCACAAGCTGCTTCTCTTTTGCCATGTTCTAGGCTGATGTGCTTGGAACTACGGCTTCTTTGCCAACAAGTGTTGGATCATCATTTGCTGCTGATGTTGTAGTTGCGCTATTTAAATCAGTGGGCTAAAAAGTGGGCTGTTGTGGTTACTCTTCAATATGAGTTTCTTCTTGGATTGGAACGAGTTCTATTCTTCTCTTTGGTAATCCAACTAAAATATGAACATCTTTTCCAGATCTTAAGTTAATCACCTTGCATGCTCTTTTTTTTTTCTCTTCTCAAATCCTCTGTATTGTTAGGTAAGCTACCTTAAGGTTTGTTACTCAATGTTGTAGCTAGCTGTCATATCTAATTCTCCAAGTTTCTTAGAGATACAACTTGTCTTTAGGCAACCGCTTTATTCTTCACAATATATTCCTTAAGCAAAGCTTCAAAGGAACTGAGTTGATCATTGTTGGTGCTTCTTTGCCCTTGATTTTGCTGATGAAATCCAGGTGGTTGAGCAGGTCTGTTTTGTCCACCAGATGTTGCAACATTCCGGTTCTGATTGCTATATGAAAAGTTTGGATGTTGTCTCCATCCAGGGTTGTAAGTGTTTGAATATGGATTATTCTTGTTCTATTTATTAAAGTTGCCCACATAGTTGGCTGAGGCTGGATTTCCAAGACAACTGTCAAATAAGTGTCTCTCTTCACAATAAACGCAGGATACTTCAGCAACTTGGTTAACAGTTGCTGGAGTAGTAGTCATAGCCTTCACAATATTTGTTAATGAGGTTACTTGGGCAGAAAATGTTGTCAAGGTGTCTACATTATGGACTCATGTTGTTCCTCTTTTTACAACTTGGCTAGTTGATGGCCATTGATAATTATTGTTGGGTATCATATCCAAAATCTCATAAGCCTCATTGTAAGACTTAGATAATAAAGCCCCATTTGCTGAAGCATCCACCATTAATCTAGTGCTTGGGTTGAGACCATTATAAAATTTTTCCAACTGTATGTAGCAAGGAATACTATGATGAAGACATCTCATGAGTAACTCCTTAAATCTTTCTCATGCATCATATAAACTCTCATCTTTACATTGATGGAAATATGTGATCTCATTTCTCAAATTTGTATTCTTGGTTGGTGGAAAGTATTTCATCTAAAATTTATTAGCCAAACCATTCCATGCAGTGATGGAGTTAAGTGGTAAAAAGTTCAACCATGCTATTCCTCGATCTCTCAAAAAAAAGGAAAAGTTTGAGCCTCAATGCTTCTTGTGATGCTTCAGTAATCTTAAAAGAATCATTCACTTCCAAAAACAACTTAAGGTGTAGATGAGGACCTTCGAATGGTAACCCATTGAATTGCTCCACTCTTTGAAGCATCTTAAACATCACCGGTTTAAGCTCAAAATTATTAGCTTGCACCTTGGGTCTAACTATTCCAGGGTTTATGGCATGACGAGTCAATACTGTATAATCTCTAATGGCTCTTTCTCTATCATCTGCTATATGAATAATGTTGTTATTCCCTGGTTGCCTATAAATATTCTACCCATTCTGACCTTCTTAACCTCCTTGTGCATTTACTAGTTGTATTTCTCCTTGGGGGTTCAAATTCCCTATATCTCGAAAATCATCGATTGCTACAACAACTTTTGAATTTTTTGCTCTTTTCTTAATCTCCTTGTAGTTCTTTCAATTTTTGGATAAAATGGAATTCAACAGGTTTATATTTGCATATGCAAGTTACTGTCAATAAAATAAACAAACAAAAATAAAAATTTAGCACTGTTTAAGATTAATTTCACAAATCACAATGAACAATCAAATACACAGCAACGGCACTAAAAACTTGGTGTATGCAATCTCTAATGTTATGGGTGTCAATTTGCAAGTGTACACAACAAGTAATATATTGATAAGTATTCAGATTGTCTCTACAGGGATTGATGTTATCAAATTTGCTATAGTAATCTTAACAACACATTTTGTTATAAATTAAAATAAAACAACTAATGAAACTAATAAACTAATTAAAATAAAAATGCAATAAAGAAAATTTTCACGTCAAACACAAGGATGTAACCAATATGAATAGAGTAGTTGAGTGAATAAACTCACTTAATGACATTGACTATTTTTCAATTACAATACCACTGCTACAACATCTACTACAGCACTAGGCAGAATTTCTCATGCATCCCCAGTTGTCGCTTGTTGGATATCTTATATCTAATGCAACCTAATAATGACCAATTGTTATGACAACATTAATTATATCATTAATCGATCTAGGTTCCATTTACCCTACAAGGTGAATCTCTATATCTATTTCATCACTAATTTTAGATCAAGCGTAGCCCTATTCAAATTAAGATTAACTCAACTTGAGAAACATAATCTAAAACCAAGTATTGTCTTAATTAGATGCACTAAGTCAGACCTTTCTTATGCTCTTTCTTAGCTAATATCCCTAAATAGGTGGTCAACCAAAATAGAGAATTAAATTAAGCACAATCAAGATGCTATAGCAAACACAAAGCAACAATCGTATATCAGTCAAACATTCATTAAGATCGTTTATGACTCAACCACAAGAGAATTCAGTTCATGATTTGCAATAGAAAAATAAACAAAAGGCTTTTAGCCATAAAATACATGCCCATGAATAAATAGAAAAGGCTAAATAATTTCACTTTATTTAGCTCAAAGATTATTTGACTTATAAATGTAGGGACACTGTGACATAAGCAATGAACCTTCTCTGGGTTTCAGTATAGACATTAATATTTTTTCCATGTCAGTAGAGGGTGCCATGAATGGTACTTCCATTTCTTTTGCTCCCTATGCTCATAATTCGACATCCTCAGACTAATCTAGACCAACACATTTAGTCTCCTTTGCCAACTCAAAGGACCACGTGGATAGTGATCGACTTCCTTCATTTTTTATTTCTAGAGATAGCCTATCTAAGTTTGATGTAATTGACAGAGAGTTTTCATCAATCGAAGATGCTGAAGAGTTTTACTTCGCCTATGCAAAGATCATCGCTTTCAGTGTTCGGAAAGATATTAAAAGAGCAAACTCAAAATGCAATGTCACAATAAGAAGATGGGTTTGTTCAAAAGAAGGTACGAAGTCCAAGAAGTATCTGAATAAAAGTGATCGAAAAAGGGTAGCCAAACTTTTAACAAGGGCATCATGTCAGGTTGCTTTTCGCATTAGTTTTAATAAAGCTAAAGGTGTTTGGGTTGCCTGAAAGTAGGTTGACACTCACACTTATGCATTAGTGCCTCCTATTCAAGTACAATTTCTTCACTCTTATCGTAACATAGCAGATGTTGATTATTATACTACTTTGGAATGAAACCATCTCGGATCCATGAGCTAATGGTAGAGCATTCAGGTGGAAATGAGCATATTGGATTCATAAGAAATGACCTGGGAAATTGTTTATATACTGGCCGTCGAGAGCAAATCGTTCAAATTGGCTCAGAAATAATGCTTTCAATGCTACGTAGAAAACAAGACATGGACACTGGATTCTATTATCAATATACTATTCACTCCAAAAATAGGTTGTTCGATATATTTTGGTGTGACTCTTGAATGCGAGCAAATTTCCACTATTTTGGTGATATTCTAACATTTGACTCTACATATAAAACTAATGCATATAATAAACCTTTTGTCTTGTTAGTTGGTGTAAATCATCGTATGAGGAGTCATTTACTGAAGACAAGTACATTATTTTACTTTGCACTGCTTTGTAGTAAGACTGATGACTAGTACATATGGCTCCTTCGCACTTTCACCTCGGCAATGGATGGTAAAATGCTTGTGTCTGTTGTCACTGATGAAGATAAGGCAATTCGTAATGCTATACGAACAATGTTGTCTGATGTTTCTCACAGATTATGTTGTTGGGACTTAGAGCACTGAACAGAATCCCTCATGTATCCTCAATTGTTCCCTGTTGGATATCTTATATATAATGCAACCAAATAATGACCAATTGTTACGCTAACATTAAATATACCATTAATCCATCTAGGTCCCATTTACCCTACAAGGTGAATCTCTATGTCTAGTTCATCACTAATTTTAGATCAAGCATGACCCTATTCAAATTGAGATTCACTCAACTTGAGAAACCCAATCTAAAACCAAGTATTGTCTTAATTAGATTCACTAAGTCAGACATTTTTTAAGCTCTTTCTTAGCTAGTATCCTTCAAAGGGTGGTCAGGCAAAATAGAAAATTAAATTAAGCATCATTAAAACACTCTAGCAAACACAGAGCAACACTCGTATATAGTCAAACATCCATTAAAATCTTTTATTACTCAACCACAAGAGAATTTAGTTCATGATTTGCAATAGAAAAATAAATAAAAAAGTTTCAATCATTAAATAAAACCCCATGAATAAATAGAAAACAAGAAAAGAATAAAAAGAATTGATTTCCGATTGATCTATGTGATTTCTCCTCTGTTTCAGCCTTTGATCTCTCTCTTGATTTCTATTTTTCTTGTTTTTTTCTCTCTGGTTTATTCCTTGGGTGACGACTCTCTTTTTTTCTTTGTGTGTGTGCTCCTTTTTTATAGCTTAGAATTAGGGCAACCGAAGGTCTAGGGCTCGTATCTTCCATTTTTGGAAACTGCAGATTGTAATCTTCTAAGTATCTGGGGCAAAATCTTCTTTATCAATGCTCCAGGATTACTACAGCAACGGGTGCTGCATGTTACTTAAAATTTAAGCTTTTGGTCACCTACAATTATTCATATAATCTATGCACAAATTAATTTAAAACAAACTAAATTTATTAAAAACAAACTAAAATGGATATTCATGCAAAATATAACTAAAATGCAATAAAAACATATCATTTACTCTATAAGTAATCTTGATTTAAATCTAAAAGTGTCATGATAACTCTTATTTCATAGAGTTATTAAAGGGTCCCACCTAACCTATTGCCTTATGATGGTCTTTAATAAAAAAATATTCCCTAAAATAACCCTGTAACACCGGTCAAGGCAATGGCCCAGGATCTTCTAATAAATTTGAAAGTTCCAACATTAACACCAGTAAATATCCCAAAGTTATTTGCCAATTTCGTGAGAAAAGAGGACATTTTACTCGTCAATGTTATGATGCGAAGAAGATAATCTTGCAAGAACATCTTCCAATTGCAAATCACACTACAACTAGCATTGGCTATTTACTAAATTCGTTTATGTACATTGCTGCTTTTCAGATATGATTGTGTATACCAATAACTTATCACTTCACCAACCTACGAAGGCTATGATGACATCATCATTGGTGATAATATGGGCTTAAATACTATATCGATTCCTTTAAACTCTCTATGCAACAAAATCTAGTCTCTGTGTCTCAATTTTGTAATTCATTAAAATATCCACTGAATTGTTTTCCTTCTTATTTTGTTATGAATTATCTAACATAGGGCCAATCTCGTTTGAGGGCGGAGCAGGAATATCTATCAGTGGCCAACCATATAGGAGAAATAGAGGATGGTTCAAAGAGCTTGTGTAGGTTGAATTGAGTCAAGTCAATAAAGTTTTTCCATTGAGTCATGTCAATCAAGTTGTTCATTTTTTGTGATAAAAGTCAAGGTTGAATTTTTGTGTATTGTCTTTTTTAAGCCGTGGTCCTTTGAACATAATTTACATTAATGTATGGGGACTTTCCCTAATTCAATCAATAGATAGCTTTTCTTATTATGTTAATTTGTTGACTATTTCACAAAATACTTATGGCTTTTTCCTATGCACAAAAATTTGATATCTTTTCTAGCTTTGCTAAATAAAGAGTAATAGTAGAAAAATATTTTAAAACATTCATCGTCACTATATATTTAGATGAGATGGAAAATATCGTAGCCTTAAATCTTTGATTTAATCTCATGGTATTCAATATCTATTTTCCCTACCTTATATACCTCATCATATTAGTTCTGCAGAATGAAAACTTTGTCATGTTATTGAAATTGGATTTTCACTTTTACATGAAGTCTCCATCCTTCTTTCATTTTGGTCACATGCTTTTCAAGTAGCTATGTAGTCTCTTTTTCAATCATTAACTCCTATAATGCCAAATTACTCTAAGTTTAATATTTGGCTTTATTACCTGTGATTATATTTATACACTAATCATGAATTATAACCTTGTCCTAAAACTTGCATTTTTTAGATTACTCTAATTTTTAAAGTTCTTACGGATGCTTTGATCCCTCCACCACAAAAAAAAAAAAAATCATCTCAAGACATGTTTAATTTGTTAAAGGCAATTTTCCATCTGTAGCTTCCTCCACAAAGCAAGTTCCATTTAACTATTACCTTTCTACTTCATATTCCACCAAATCATATTCTTTCCTAAATAAGTCTACCATATGTGCTTCTTCCCCTTTATATAGTCATTATCCCATGCAAGATTCTCGTGACTCTATAATAATTGAGGATTCTTCATCTTTGACAACTCCTCCTATTTGCAAACTCTTCAAATAAATTCTCCCTCTATCACAAGATCTTCATTTAATCTTAAATATCATGGCCATCAAGAAATATGAATGACATGCCAGCAATAAGAAATAATGACAAGACTGTAGAGACTAACCCGTGGGGAAGCGTTTTTCAAAACCAAGTTCAATTGATTCCTTGTATATGTGCTTTTGCAGTAGGCATTAAACGCAGTCGAATCTTGAATGTAAGTCGGTGGTAATCAAGCTGAGTTGGTGATTTACAACGTAGCCAGCCTATAGAGGTACTAGACTATTAGATATTGCTACTGTTTTAAGGTTGTGATATGTGTGTGGTCTTTCACTTTGATTGTTAATACAACTTGCTATTTGAATTAAGCCAATGAAAAAAATTAACCCGCGCACTAAATGTGAAATTGTCAGTATAACCAGCCATAATATCTTATTTTAGTTTCGAAATTGTTATTATTATTCTTTTCTGCAGATACATACTTTGCCAATAATAATCGTAAAGTCAATTTATTAATTCTTTACAAAAGTATGTTTCGTCCATATCAATTTAAATGATGATTATATTTTAAGTCTTAATTTTTATTAGTTACTTCACTTATGAATTAGTTCTGACCGCTTCAAATGCCAGTAGAGTCCATCTTACTTATTCATCTCCTATTTTAGCTTCAAATAGGAGATTTTGTTTAAATTTCAGGATTTTGCCCAAATTATTATTGTTATTCATTGATTTATCGGGGCATTTATTAGTTCTCTATAATTATAAATTTATTACTGAAGCTATAATCATAAAACTTCAAACATCTGAAATTAATAATGCATTTTAATTAAACTTAAACTAACACTACATATAAGAATAGGTCAAAATATTTCAAATGGACAGAACTTGGATAACTTGTGATAGATTGTCTATAGAGTATCATATTAGAGTTGTTGATTTCTTAGATTTTCCCATTTTGAATACTGAAAACTACATGTCAATTAGATGTCCTTGCACCTTTTGTGTAATATAAAGTTTTATACTCCTCAATAGGTGAAGGATCGTTTATTTGAAAAAGATTTTCTTGCAAAATATATAGTTTAGACTTGGCATAGTGAGACTGACCCTAATTCTACATCTACAAAGTGCCAAGATCCTCCATATAGTCAAAGATTTAGATGTCATAATTACAATGACATAATTGACATGGTCAAAGATCCTTACGAGTATTGTGATAGAGATTCTAGTTCTTTTGATGATATGCTCAAAAAGCTACAAAGACTTTATACCTAGTTGCAAAACATTCAAAGCTATCTGGTTTAATGACACTTTATAATGTGAAAGGCAACTATGAGTGGTCTAATAAAGGGTTTTCTGCTTTATTAGAAGTATTGCTAATATTTTTCCAAATAATAATAATCTACCTAAGTTAATGTATGAGACTAAGAAAACAATGAAAGTGATAGGCTTAGAGTATGAAAAAAATACATGCATGCCCAAATGACTGCATTTTGTATAGGAATAAATTTGTTGATCTTACTAGATGGCCAAATTGTAGAGCATTTAGGTGGCAAAGAAAAAAATAATGCTAAAAAATTTAAGAAAGGGGTTCCTAAAAAGGTATTACAGTATTTTTCACTTATTCCTAAGTTGAAAAAATTCTTTTGAGAGCGAGATGAAAACTTGTAAAGATCATGTTCGCAATCGCTACCGCCCTGAGGGTTGTATTGCATAAAGTTATATTGCAGAAGAAGCACTTGAATTTTATGTTGAGTGCCTCTCAGATTGTGAGGTTATTAGACTACCTACTGGTTGTCCAACTGATTTTTCAATTGAAAGGCCTTTGGAAGATGCAAACATTAAGGTGGTTAATGATCTTTTATTGGCGCAAGCAAACCAGTGCATTCTAATGAACACCCATGAAATCTAATCATATATCGAGTAAGTTCTTAATTTTTTCCAATAAATGTTACTATTGTATTATAAGATTATTATACTACTTTCCAAGTCTTAATATGGTCTAGTTGTAGAGAGCATATGCATTATTTGGCATCAAGAAACCCCTATAAGGCAAAAAAAATCTATGATTCCAAAATAAACACACTCGAACCTTTTCTGGTTGGTTATAAAAGAAGGTCAAAATTATATCTTAACTAAATACAATATAGGATACAAACTTAACTTTAACAAGATTTTTTTCATGTAACTAATTACTATACTTTTTAATTTTAATTATAGATAGCACATGATAGAGCAAATAATGTGTCAGTTGAGAAAATAATGTGGTCGTTGGCAAACAAACCACGCTTAAGTGTGGTGACCTACCCTGGTTACCAAATCAATGGCTTCAATTTTACAACAAGAGATTAGGACAATAACTGTATATCCCAAAATAGTGGTACTAGAGTTGTCGCTAACACTCTACATATTTCAAGCTCAAAAGATAAAATCCTTATGTTAGAGACATGACTTTTTATGGTATCATTGACGAGATTTGATAGCTTGATTATCTGATGGTTAAAAAAATACTTTTTAAGTGTGATTGGATAGATAATAAAGGGGTTAGTGTTGACAATTTAGGTTTCACTGTAGTTGATTTCAATCGGATCGGCTATAAATCTGATTGCTTTATTCTAGCTTGTCATGCTAAGTAAGTGTTTTATGTAAAGGACTGACTAGGTAATAGTAAATCAATAGTTTGTTTAGTGAATGAAAAAACTTATACGTTAAATGGGGAAAGATGTGAAGACTTGGATGTATTTTCACCATTATCCAACAAACTTCTAGTATGTGATTTGGATGAAAAGGATGACAAAGGAATTTACGACAGAAAAGATTGTGATGCTATTCCAATAGGTAAATGCATTGTTGTACCTAGTTTCGAACACCATTTTTGATAGTTTTTCAATGGGTTATTTATTTATTTGATTATATGCTATTACTCTTGTAGTAACTTCTTAATTTAATTAATGTACTTATCAATTTTAATCATTTTTAGGATTATAAAAGATGGCTAAAGATGATAAGTTTACTCTTTCAGAACTCGATGGAAGACCAAGAAGAAGAAAACAAACAAAAAAGAAAGGCTTGCAAAAAAAAGCATTTAGTAATAAAGTTGTAGTTGAGTACAATTGTTACAATGTTCCTGTTGGAAAAGGAAGAAATGATCTTAGGAGTCACATTGTAGTCATCGTACGTGAAACAATTTCGATCCTACTTGATGATTGGAGGCGTGCGCCACTAGAAATGAAGGAAACTCTGTGGGTTCATTTTCAAGTTTTCTTTACTTGTTTAATAGTATGTTTAATGATTTTATTTAACATCTAGATTTATTTAAACTTGGTGCTAATCCATGTTATAAATCTACAGAACAATTTCAAATTAAACTTGAAATGCAAAAGCTAAGTGTTAAAATGGATGGGTGTTGCATCAAGAAACTTTAGAAGTAAGTGTTGTGCAAATTTTATTGAACTCGCAAGTGCACGAATCTATTGTAGAATAGATTAATGGTGACAAGTGTCAATCCCACGAGGAGGTAGATTTTAATTATATGTAGAATTAATTTTGTATGAGGGTGGTTGGATTTGTGGTGAAAGTGACGTAGATTATCCTAAAATTGGAATTGAAATGGCGAAAATAAATTGAAGAGAAATCTATTGAAATGACGTACTTGGGTATCTGGATCTGTATCAACATGCACCATGGGCTAAATATTCCATATTAATGTCAATTAAATCATGAGGGGGGAATGCACACCTCATGAACCACACTTTAATCAATATGGTCCTAAGGGCTTATCGTGCCAAATAATAATAATCGTGTACTAGGGAGCCGGTGAAACCAGGGCGGTATCTAGACAAGATTATTATTATTTGTCTACGAGAAGTCAAAACATCCACAAAAACTAGAGGGGAAGAGAAAATAAATTTACCAAATAAAGCCCATGACACATGTTAAGACTTCACATTTAACCCAAGCTTGAAAGAAAATTAGCTACTCATAATTGAACTAGGGGAAAAATAGAAATTTATTAAAATATGTAGAAAATACAAGATGGAGAAGGAATTACAGAAAATGGAGTTCAAAAATAGATTCAGAGATATTAAATTAGGGGGAGGCCCCATTTTTATAGGTACATTGAGTAAATTATAGCCATCGGATTAAAAACAGTTTGGACGCTCAGGATTGCGCCACGTCATCAGTTAACAGTACGCGGTTTGACCACGCAATTTGAATAGTGACACAGTTTGACCTGGCTTAAAAAGTAACGCGGTTTGGTTGAAAATAATCCTGTGTATATGCATGTACCGTACGCGCAATTTTTGGTCCACTAACATGCTGTCACGTCACTAATCAACAGTGCATAAGAATTTTAGTCCAACAGGATCATGACACCTCATCAGTCATACCACATCTTCGGTCAATGCCACATCATCGATCCGTCTATATGAACAGTGTCGTGAACCGTAACATAGACAGTACCGTACATGTGAATAGTACCGTACATGTGAGCAGTGTCATTTTTCCTTTTATGCTCCTCCTAAGGTTTTCGACCGTCTTGAGTTCAAAAGTGATGTCTGTTTTGCCGTCTTATCTCTCGTTCATTGTGAAATGATCATAATGCCTCTAAAATATATAAAATACTTAATTAAAATAAAACACACGTAATTAAATCACAAGAAGCTTAAATACATAAAAGTAAGGGTGTTAGTAAGACTTGAAGTGTAAAATGACGATTTTTTCCTTTATAAATATACATTTTCTAACACTCAACACACCTTTTAACCAGCTTATTGTTAGTCCCTAGCAAATAAAGCAAAAACAAAATTCAAATCCAAAATGATTTTTTTTTTAACAATCATGTTTATTCAATCAGACTAATGATAGTAATCAAATAAAAGTATAAGCATTATCTCCAGTCTAAAGAAACATCACACCCACATCAACCATCCACATGAATCAGCCCAGTAGACTTTGTCATAACTACTTTCAAGAATGACATGTCAAACCCCAAAATCTCAATGGAAGTAGTGACACTCTCACAAAAAAATTAAACCCAATAAAAATAGTCACTCCAATAAATAGTAATTGAGAGAAAATAATAAAGAAGTAATATCACATGCTCTTACCAAGATAAAAGAAATATGCCCTTAGCTTAGAAATAATACGATCTCAAGTCAAATAAAAATGCTAGTCAACCCAATTTATTTATTTTTTATGCACCACTACATCTTTTTAGCCCATATAACTAGCTTCTATTTCAGACTATAGTTCCCTAAAATCAAGAAGGACTTTTATTAGGACGTAACGTAGGCTAGGGACACGGCTAACAAATGAGGAGAAATAAGTAAAATAAAGTGTATGTTTGAGAAAAATGTAGAGAGATTTTTTGGAAGTTGCAAGGTGGATTTCACCTATTATTGCTATTTTAATTTTTTTTAACAGTTTTTTTTTTTGCTTTTGTTTGGCACAACTTCACTGAAAAAAATAATTATTTACATTTTTCTCAAACATAAATAGATGATGAAACTTATAAGATATCCGATAATACTCCAAATCGGAGTGGGTCAAGATGATAAGTTTGACAAAGAAATTTTTTTTTTTAAAAAAAAAAGGCTCAAAAGGGTCAACTATAGAATTTCATAAAAGGGATGACTAAAAAGGCTCAAACGGATCAAAGATGGCCTTTCCATCGTCTTTTAGGGCTCTAAATAATCTTTCATATCTACTAGTTAGATGGGCCTCCAAATGTAGCAACACACATTTTTCTTTTTTTTTTTAGGGTTAACTCAAAATAAATCTAGAGATCGTGTATAAAGAATGGGCAAACAAGTTACTCTCCAAAAAAAATGATAGTCTCAAAAACTCGCTTGGTACTTATTATGACATGTTCATTCCTTCAAGCAACTCATATTTGTCTCCGACATCAACATGTAAAGTAGCAAACATAACGTAACATCACTTAAGACCAAAGATAATACAAATACTAAAATTTGAAATTAATCATGTCATCCAACGTTAAAACAAATCACACAATTTTTTTTTTAAACAACATTCTACCCCTCAACCTATTCTAAATATGAAAGGAAAATATGCATGCAGAAATGTGAAAATGATGCAGAAAAACTAATTAGAAAAGTTACACTCAAAATGATAGAAAAAGAAATATTTTTTTAAAAACTAAGAAGATGCGTTTCTAGAGGCACTACACTCCATATTCAGCCATCTTCGACTTAAAAAATTTGAAAGTGAATATTTATAAAGGAGAAATTAGAAAGAAGAAGAAAAGTGATTGTAAAAAAATTAATAAAGAAAAAGAAAATATCAGAAATTTTTTTTTAACGAAGAAGATGTGTTTCTAGAGTAACTACACTCTATATCCAGCCATCTTCAACACAAAAAGTTAGCAACAATTAGTTTCTACAACAAAAAATTGATAAAAACTTAACCAAGATTCCACAATTGTCGACTATTCCCTCCCCCGAACCAGAACGAAATATTGTCCTCAATGTTTTAAAGGAAAGAAGTAGAGTTTAGAAGACATCACCTGGGTGGTGCAACACAAAAGAAAATATTTACAGGCGAAGAGTTAAATCTAATTTTTACTTCTTACTGCGGCTACTATTACTGTCATTATTTAGACGCTCCAACACAAAGGTCCAGGGGTCTAGCTCCAGTTTATAAGCTTGTAACAGATCAAGTAGCTCATTAGCAGTGTGAGCACAAATAAAAAGCTTTTTCGCTGTGGAAAGAATGAAATAGTTTTTTATTGCATGGTTAAGAAATGCGATGAAGCCATTATAAAAGTTATTGACATTTAACAAACCGATGGGTTTCTGGTGAATGTGCAGATGGGCCCAAGATGCTAGTGTGATAAGTGCCTCTAGTGTTGCAAGATCTCCTCGAAGGAAAATAAAAACATCAGCATGATTAAGCATTTTAGTTATTCTTTCTAGCATACTTGAGATGACTAACTCTTCTCCAGTCGGTGAGTCAAACAAACTGCCCAAAGGTTTTAGGGCTCTTGGGATGATGCCTAACACTTGGCTTCCTCTAACAAAAGCAGCTTCTGAAACCAATTTTGATAACCAAAGGTTACCTCCTCCATACACCAAGTGTAATTTTCTCTCTGTTATGCTTCGATCAAGATCTATGGCTGCCTCAACGAACTCTTTATGTTTGCCATAGTTAAATCCAGAAAGCACACAAATGTTCTTGAATTGTCTATTGGGAGTAGCTGCCATTGGAATATTTCTCAAAAACAATTTGTGAGTGCTTAACAAAAAGTCATATTTAAGAATCTTGGTGACAGTGGGTTACAACTGTGTATGAGGTGCATGTCAGTGTCAAATAACGCGTAAAGCACATAGATCACGAGTCAAAAAGGAAACAGTAAAAAGAAAAAGAAACAATGATAAACTAAAATTATTAAAGACAATAATGGAAAAGATAAAATAACAGTGAAATAAAATAACGGTGAAGTAAAAGGATATTTACAGGTAGTTGCGACTGTGGCTCACATCTTCCTCTGGTTTTACGTCCAGAAACGGCTTGAACGCCCTCTATGGGTCGAGGATAGGCTTCCCATCCAATTTTCTTATAAACTGGCAAACAAGATCGTTTATAGTCAGATTTCCGAGACTAGATCGTGCATGCTCTTTCTGGAATAATGGTCATAACTGGAGAATCGCTCCTTGCATATGTCCCATGGGATGCGTTTCAAGAGACCGAAGGATATCATCCAATGACTCCTTATTCAAGGCATCCCTAATGAATTGAATCTTATCTTCCTTGTTATCAGACACCATTCCTTATTATCAAACACCATTCCTAAAGAACAAGTGTTTTTATTGCATCTCATTCTAGCACACTTATAACAAGCAACAAAAATTTTTCGAGCTCTTCGTTTTCTTACATAATTTCCTTTACCACAACCAGGCATGTATGCAATAAATTTTGGACGTAACTCACCTGCCAATCGTACTTTAGCCTCGATTAACCAACGGATGTCAGCAAGTATATTATTCCTCATGAGCAATCGCATGCGTTCGGACCGAGCTTTATAGATTGTAAAGAGGGCATTCTGAGGAAGTGAAGCGAATCGATTGTGAAGCTTTGATAGAATCTCATTTCTGTCCATACCTTCGCCTCAGAATATCAGTTATTATGGGAAACTGAAGTAACCGACTTGATTGTCACGGAGTACCGTTATCCGCCACTTCACCGGGGTAACAAACTAAAGCACACAAACAGAAAAATAAATTAAAACACACAATGAAAATTAAAACCGTCCTCTTATTAAATTTACCTCAAGCTCCAACTGGATGTTATAGACACTTCTCTTAATGTCTCTGAGTTGGCTTTCTAAATCCTGAATATAGGATACTAACTCTGGTGATTGCAGAGCCCAAATACGATGTGTTTTACAAAATCAAATCTGCCTTTTGAGATGAGATTTTACACGTTGAAGTGGTTTAAGAATGTCCAGGAGGAACTGTTTAGCTATGGCACTCATGATTAACAATGATAAAAGAAAACTTAATGGTTAAACAAACACACTTACGCAAAAATAATTTCAATTAGCAAAAGAATAATAAAAAAAATCAAATCACCGAAAAGAAAGAAAAAACTCAATTCAAATCTGGTGGGTCACTCAAATTTATTTCGGTGTCCTCTCCATGTGGTTGGTACTCTAGATATGACTTTAATGTTTGACCATTAACTTTAAACGTGACACTGCTCTTTGGGTCCTTAATTTCAATTGCCCTATGTGGAAAAATAGTGTGAACAATAAATGGGCCAGACCATCGAGAGCGTAACTTACCTGGGAATAAGTGCAAGCGAAAATTGAATAAAAGCACTTTCTAACCTAGAGTGAAAGATTTTCTCATAATTTGCTTGTCATGAAAGACTTTCATTCGCTGCTTGTAAATCTTGGCATTTTCATATGCATCATTGCGAATTTCTTCAAGTTTCGCCAGTTATAATCTTCTTTCTGTGCTGGCTTGCTGCATGTCAAAGTTGAATTTCTTGATGGCCTAATATGCACGATGCTCGAGTTTCACAGGTAGGTGGCAAGTTTTTCCATACACTAGCCTGTAGGGTGACATCCCAATCGGGGTCTTGCAAGCCGTTCTATATGCCCATAATTCATCATCAAGTCTTAATGACCAATCTTTTCTGTCTGGCCTCACCGTCTTTTCTAATATGTGCTTTATTTCTTGATTGGAGATCTCAACTTGGCCACTGGTTTGTGGATGATATGGGGTTGCTACTTTGTGAGTAATGGAATACTTTGTCAAAAGTGCTTTGAATGCTTTGTTACAAAAGTGGGCACCACCATCACTGATCATTGCTCGAGGGAATCCAAAGCGTAAAACAATATTACTTTTCAAAAATCCTATCACCACCTTGTGATCATTGGTTCTACATGGAATTGCTTCTACCCATTTCGATACGTAGTCAACAGCAACCAATATATATTGATGGCCAAAAGAAAGGGGAAAGGGTCCCATGAAATCGATACCCCATACATCAAAAATCTCAACCACTAAAATTAGATTTAGTGGTATTATATTCCTTCGCTTAATGCTCCTCATTCGTTGACACCTATCACATGAAGAACAGAAAGTGTAAGCATCTTGAAATATAGTTGGCCAATAAAAACCACATTGTAAAACTTTAGTTGCTGTTTTCTTAGCACTGAAATGGTCTCCAAAAGCTTGTTCATGGCAGAATGAAAGGATATTCTGAATTTCACTTTTTGGGACGCATCGTCTAACAATTTGATCTGCACAATACTTGAACAAATAAGGGTCATCCCAAAAGAAATTCTTTATTTCTACAAAAAATTTGGCCTTGTCTTGCTTAGTCCAATGCTCTGGAAGTTGACCTGTAACAAGATAATTAACGATATCAGCATACCACGGTAATACTTCCACACTCATCAATTGTTCATCTGGGAATGACTCATTCAATGTTAATGGCTCTGTAATTGTGTCAAAATGGAGACGAGAGAGATGGTCAGCCACAACATTCTCTGTGCCTTTCTTATCTTTAAATTCCAAGTCGAATTCCTGGAAAAGTAACACCCAACGAATTAATCTAGCTTTTGCATCTTTCTTTGTGAGAAGATATTTAAGAGCAGTGTGATATGTGAATATAATTATTTTACAACCAATGAGATAAGATCGAAATTTCTCCAATGCAAACACTACTGCTAGCATTTCTTTTTCAGTATTTGAATAGTTCAACTGTGCATCATTCAATGTCATACTAGCATAGTAAATAACATGGGGAATTCGATCAACTCTTTGTCTTAACACTGCTCCTACTGCATAATCAGATACATCACACATGAGTTCAAATGGTAAGCTCCAGTTTGAGGGCTGAATGATGGGTGATGATGTCAACAATTGCTTTAGTTTTTCAAATGCCACAAGACATGAATCATCAAAGATAAAAGGTACATCTTTAGCAAGTAAATTGCATAAGGGTCTAGAAACTTTGCTAAAATCTTTAATGAAACGTCCATAGAAACCAACATGCCCAAGGAAAGATCTTACTTCTCTAACTATTTTGGGTGGAGGAAGATTAGAAATGAGATCTACATTGGCTTTGTCAACCTCAATACCTTTGCTCGAAATGATGTGACCGAGAACAATACCTTGTTTTACTATAAAATGGCATTTCTTCCAATTTAAGACTAAGTTCTTCTCGATACATCTCTGCAGAACTAGTGTTAGATGATGTAAACATTGATAAAATGAATCACCAAAGACAAAAAAATCATCCATAAAGACTTCAAGGAATCGTTCAACCATATCAGAAAAAATACTTAACATGCACCGTTAAAATGTGGCAGGTGCATTACATAATCCAAATGTCATCCTCCTATATGCAAATGTGCCAAAAGGCTAAGTGAAAGTGGACTTCTCTTGATCTTTTGGTGCTATGGGAATCTAATTATATCTTGAGTAGCCATCTAGAAAATAATAAAATTCATGGCCTACTAATCTATCAAGCATTTGATCGATAAATGATAAAGCAAAATGGTCTTTACGTGTGACAGAATTCAACTTTCTATAATCAATGCATACACGCCATCCTGTAGTTACTCTAGTTGGTATCAATTCATTATCAGCATTGGTAACTACTGTAACTCCTGACTTTTTAAGGACAACTTGTACAGGACTGATCCATGAACTATCAGAAATTGGGTAAATGATACCTGCATCTAATAGCTTAAGGACTTCAGTTCTAACAACTTCTTTCATGTTAGGATTTAACCGACGTTGCATTTCCCTAGTAGGTTTAGCATTTTCATCGAGGTGAATGTAATGTATGCAGTCTACTGGGTTTATACTTTTAATGTCTGTTATGGTCCATCCTAATGCTCCTTTGTACTCTTTTAAAATATCCAACAACTTACTTTTTGTTCGTCATTGAGGGATAATGAGATGATTACCGGCAGAGTACTTTCTTCTCCCAAAAACGCATATTCCAATGTGTTGGGTAATGGTTTAAGTTCAAGTTTCGGTGGTGAGTCTGATGATGGGATGAGTTTCTTCTCTGATAGTGCTAGTTGTTCAACTCTTGACTTCCATTTATTAGTGTCCATAGATGGTGCTGAGTCAAGTAGAGCGTTGACCTCATCGACTGATCTGTCAATATCAAAATCCAAACCAAAAGGAGTTAAACATGTTTGTAAAGGATCATCATTAAGGTTTGAAACAAAAGTATTATCAACTATTGTTTCTATTAAATCCACATCAACAATTCCATCATCTGCATTGTGAGGTTTTTTGGCAATGTTAAAAATGTTTAGCTCCATAGTCATGTTGCCAAAGGACAACTGCATATTTCCAGTTCTGCATTGAATGTGAGCATCGGCAGTTGCCAAGAAAGGTCGGCTTAGAATAATGGGGATATGCTTCTTTGAATCCTGTATTGGTTGAGTGTCAATTACAATGAAATCAATAGGAAAATAAAACTTGTCTACCTGGATAAGCACGTCCTCCACAATACCACGAGGTATTTTTGTGGACCGATCTACAAGCTGTAACACCACTGGAGTTGGGTGTAATTCTCCAAGTTCAAGTTTCACAAACACTGAATAAGGTAACAGATTTACACTAGCTCCTAAATCTAACAAAGCATTCTTAATTGTGTGGTTCCCTATACTACATGAGATAATGGGGGAGCCTGGGTCTTTGCATTTTAGAGGAATTTTGTGTTAGAGTATAGAACTAACTTTTTCTGTTAAAAATGCCTTCTTTTGAACATGAATATTTCTCTTTTTAGTACAGAAGTCTTTAAAAAACTTGGCATAAGATGAAACTTGTTTTATAGCATCAAGTAAAGGGATGTTAACACTTACCTATTTGAAGATATTAAGAATCTCACCTGTGGATTTTTCCTTCTTTCCTTTAGTTAACCTCTAAGGAAATTGACCTTTTTGGAACGTATTCTCGTGGGTTGGTTTCTTCTTTCTCTTCCGATGGTGAGTCCTCAACATTCACAGGTACAATTTAATTTTCTTTTATCACTGGCATTTCCACTTTATTGTCGACTTCTTTTCCTTTTCGCAAGGTCATGACTGCTTTGACCTCTCCATGCTGCTGTGGTGAACTGGTACTTGCTTCATGTACTCCTTTAGGATTAGGCACTGGTTGGCTTGGAAATTTACCTTTCTCAACAGTCATTGCCAAGGTCTGAACTGAATAAGCAAGTTGTCCCATCATCTTCTTGAGGCTTGAAACTGATTGGGCTTGTGAGTTGAAGCCTGTTCTCATCTCATTTCGTAGTCCATCAATGGTGCGGTTCTATTGCTCAATCGTAGAGTGAGTAACATTCTTGAAATTCTGGAATGCATCCTCTCATGGTCTGGGTTGAGAGTAGTTCTGGTTCTAATTGTATGGTCTAAATGGTGGCTGAGAGGCTTGAGGAATTTGAGGAATTGGTTGCATTGGTGGAGCTGGAGCTGCTGGTCCATTCTATTGGAATCCTTGAGACTATGAAAAATTGCGGTGGTCTCTCCATCCAGGGTTATATGTGTTGGAGTATGGGTTGTAATTAGATGGTTTTCTCATTACACCTATGGCATTGGCTTGATCTGAGTATGAGTCATGGTCATGTGGCTATGTTGATTTAACAGTCGATAACGATCCTATTTGTCGAGAGAGGCCTTCAATTATTGCTTTGACTGCGTTAATTTCTGAACTTGACTTGCCAATGTGAACCTCATTTACTCCCTTAATTCTTCTAGTATTCCTGAGTGATCAACTCTGTTGTTGGGAATTATCCGTTTGTCGTTGGAAGAATTCCTAAATCTCTGATGCACTTTTTGACATTAGCTCTCCTCCACTTGTTGCCATTAGCCATTCTTCCACATTCGGCAATAATCTCTCCAAAAAGTATTGGCATTGGTGCTATTTCTCTTACCGATGATGTGGACACTTCAAGAGTAGTCCATTGAATCGCTCCTATATTTTGAAAAACTGCTCGTCTTCTCTCTAGGTAAACTCTAAAATTTCCCTGCGAATAGCATTGGTTTTATGCACTGGGAAATATTTATTCAAAAATTTAGTTACCATTTATTCCCATGATGTGATGTTATTGGCAGGTAATGTATGGAGTCATGAACGAGCTCTATCTTTTAAAGTCAATGGGAATAGTCTAAGTTTAACATCATCATTTGAAAAATTCTCATATCTAAATGTTTGACAAACAACATGAAAATCATTCAAATGATTATATGGGTCCTCATTTCCTAGGCCATAGAATGTTGGGAGACAATTTATCACACTAGGTTTTAGTTCAAAACTCCTAGCAACTACATTTGGGTATTTTATGCATTATGTGCTCAAATTAGCTAAGGGACTAAAGTAGTCCTTAAATGACCTCTCATGCGGTGGTGCTTGTTGTTGCAAATCCATTTTATTTTTAACGCGTTTGTGTGTGCGCAGTGTTTTTTCTAATTCATGGTTTATAGGCTCAAGATTAGGTAATAATGACCTACGACCATGCATGCAAAGAACACAAAATAAATAGAAACAAAATAAATAAAGAAAAAGAAAAAGGAGAAATTACGGTACTAACCTTATTACGCTGTTAAAATCTTTCTATAAAAAACACACTAAAAAACATTCGTAAAATAAATTAACGAAAATTAATTAATAAGATAAATAAAAATTACAAAGAAAAACAACTTAAAAATTAAATTGCAGAATTGTAAAGAATAGAGAAAGAAAAGAAATTATTACCTCTAAATGCAGATTCGTTTTTTCTTTTTTTTAATAAATAAAATACAAGAAAACAAATAAAAGAAATTATTCACAACAAATAATTCTACGAATTAAAATAACTTACCTCCCCGGCAACGGCGCCAAAAACTTGTTGTGCAAATTTTATTGAACTCGTAAGTGCACGAATCTATTGTAGAATAGATTAATGGTGACGAGTGTCGATCCCACGAGGAGGTAGTTTTTATTATATGTAGAATTAATTTTGTATGAGGGTGGTTGGATTTGTGGTGAAAGTGACGTAGATTATCCTAAAATTGGAATTGAAATGGCGAGAATAAATTGAAGAGAAATCTACTGAAATGACGTACTTGGGTATCTGGATCCGTATCAACATGCACCATGGGATAAATATTCCTTATTAATGCCAATTAAATCATGAGGGGGGAATCAACACCTTATAAAACCACACTCTAATCAATATGGTGCTAAGGGTTTATCGTGTCAAATAATAATAATCTTGTACCAGGGAGCCGTGAAACCAGAGCAGTATCTAAACAAGATTATTATTATTTGTCTACGAGAAGTCAAAACATCCATAAAAAATAGAGGGGAAGAGAAAATAAATTTACCAAATAAAGCCCATGACACATGTTGAGACTTCACCTTCAACCCAAGCTTGAAAGAAAATTAGCTACTCATAATTGAACTAGAGGCAAAAATTGAAAATTTATTAAAATACATAGAAAATACAAGATGGAGAAGAAATTACAGAAAATAGAGTCCAAAAATGGATTCAGAGATATCAAATTAGGGGGGGGGGAGGCCCCCTTTTTATACATACATTGAGTAAATCATGGCCATCAGATTAAAAATAGTTTGGACGCTCAGGATTGTGCCACGTCATTAGTCAATAGTACGCGGTTTGACCACGAGGTTTGAACAGTGACATGGTTTGACTCGGCTTGAACAGTAACGCGGTTTGGTTGAAAATAATCCTGTGTATATGCAAGTACTGTGCGCGCAATTTTTGGTACACTAACATGCTGCCACGTCACCAATCAACAGTGTATAAGAATTTTAGTCCAACAGGATCGTGACACCTCATCAGTCAATACTACATCATCGGTCAATGCACGTCATCGATCCATCTATGTGAACAGTGTCGTGAACAGTAACGTAGACAGTACTGTACATGTGAACAGTGCTATTTTTCCTTTTATGCTCCTCCTAAGGTTTTTTACCGTCTTGAGTTCAAAAGTGATGTCTGTTGTGCCGTCTGATCTCTCGTTCATTGTGAAATGACCATAATGCCCCTAAATATATAAAATACTTAATTAAAATAAAACACACGTAATTAAATCACAAGAAGTTTAAATACATAAAAGTAAGGGTGTTAGTAAGACTTGAAGTATAAAATGACGATTTCCTTCTTTATAAATATACATTTGCTAACACTCAACAGTAAGCTAGAAACTAAATTCGTTCTATCTTACAAGGGCGACGTAAAGTCACTGTGATTGCCTCCTATTGAGTATCCGAGCATTAAAAAAGAAGATTGGAACCTTTTTGTCGACAACATTTTATCTGAAGAATTTTAGGTGTGTTGTTTGTTAATATTACTTGATTTATTTGTTGCTAGTTACTAATAATCCGTGGTAACTCTTTTGTTCTTTGTTATACTATTCGTGTAGGAAAAAAGTAAGAAAGCATAAGATAAAAGAGCAAAGAATGTCTACAACCATCAATTGGGTAGCACAGGATATGGTGGCATGTTATATAGAAAAGTGTGTATGGTAAATAATTTAATATAGTTATGCAATATAACCCAACTAATGCATATAATATAATATAATCAATTCTTTTTGTTTTCTGTCAACTTGTAATAGAAAACGAAGAATGAAGTTTTTGAGTGAGAGATTGACTGTAGTGAAGCTTGGTTAATGGCATGAGCGGATCGAGATGCAAATATGCTTCTAAAGTGATGCCAATTGTTGAGAAAATAGTAAGTCACTTGTATACTTAATTCTTATGTATTTTAACTAATAACTTGTAGATTTATAATTGTCATTATTATTAATACAGATTTCAAATTTTGTTGTAGCTCAATAACTGCGATTGTTATGAATTCCATTTATAGTATGTGCATGTGTGTATGTATGTATGTATAATACATTTTGTAATAACTGTCCAATAACATTTACAAGTGACATAAGCTCAGTAATACTTTAACAAAACTAACTTCTTTGCATATAAAAAGGTTAAAACTTGTGTGCATGCATATTTGTGTGTATAATGAGAGAGATGTCTAAGAGATCAAGCACTTGTGTGAAGTACTATCTTGTAATATTTGCTTTAATTTTAGTTTGAACTTTATACATACCTGCTCTATTTTAAAGATTTAAGAAGGATATTAGTTTAGATGATAACAAATCTTCTTGTCCTCTATGGAAAATATGCATATTTATATATATATTTTTAATGGTAGAATGAGCTGAAGAGTCAAGTTGAACAAGGAATATTCCAATTACAAGGTGAAGCCCTTCAGAAGCAGCCAAATGGAAGCAGAGTGCAAAGAGTGGGACAATCATCACCTCATCCATCTACGTTCATGTCCTTAATGCTATTGAGTTGGCAAGAGAAAGAAAGATGTATCAAAAGAGCTTTCAATTTATGTGTGCTCCACTAGAACACATGAATGCAAGGTTGAATGCCTACAACAATATTGAATTAGTAGTTTTAATTTGCCTAAGCCCAAACCTCCTTCTAGTGTTCGGATTGACAATGATCAACAATCCCTTGAAACTTTTAGAAAAAGAAAGTTTAGTACAGAGAATATTACATGTCATTATTTTATTTGTATTTGTATATGTATGTATTACTACTAATGGTGTGCGCGTATATTTTGATTATTTCATATGCTGATTTCACATCTGGTAAGTCGACTCCAAAATCTGTTAAGAGTAAAATGAAAAATACTACCACCATAATTTCCCAACCAACTCCTCAACAAATTCTAAAGAAAGTAGAGTTTGAAATTACTTCAAATCCTACACTAAGAAGATCTCCTAGATTAACTCCTAAAGTATTTAATGTGCAGCTCTCCTGTGATGAGAAAGTACCAAAAAAAAGAACCATTGGTCATCAAACCAGCAGTAAAAAACCTCAAACAGAGAGTGAAGAATTCACGGGCAGCTGCACGGTCAAGAAAGAATGATAAGAGTGAATGTATGAACATGTTTACTATGTTTATTGAGAATTCCTTACCTCGGTTGATTAGAATTAGGCATGATACAACAACTTCTGGTGAAATTTGGTAAACACACTTGGATAAAATGATTTGTGATGAAATCATCGAGTTTAAGGAGGTCTCAAACTGTATTTTAACATATAGATCAAGTATGGTAAATCATAGCTAATGTTTTATTAAACTTAGAGCTATTATTTTGTTTTCTTTATTCAAACTTACTTCATTATATATGTTTCTTTTCTCTTCGACACTTCTATAAGGAGATAGAGAATAATGGAAATACCAAGCTAGTTCAGTTTGGGCTTTTTGGGAAGGTATATCTAAAGGCCAGCTTCAAAGACAGAACTCATTACATTTCAAAACTATTAGGCATAGCAGAGTTAGGACAGATCATCGTATTCCCATATAAACCTGGGTATAATCTTTTTCATTTGCTGACCATATTCTTTATTGAGTAAATTAATCATGTAAAAAAATTTTACTTGTGATTCATGTCTTCAAACAATTTTTATTTTGTTTAGTGGCCATTGGGTGTTATTCGCAATTGATATGGTGAGACGTATAGTCTACTATCTTGATCTCTTGGAAGGTAATCATGATGAAGAGACGATGCAAATTGTGAACTAGTTAAGTTTATTATTTGTATATTTGATCATGCTATTTTATTTTCCTGTTTTATGTTAATTATTTACTAACATTGGCTATGTCTTTATTGTAGTGGGATTGGAATACAGCAGACTTTAAAGTTTAAAACAAAGGTCAATGTTCAATGGGCCTCCGTCAAGGTAAAAATGAGACGAACCTCAATAATCATTGTTTATTTTAGAAAAAAATTTACGTAATTTTTATTTTTTAGTGTCCAAAGCAACCTAGCAGCTTTGAATGTGGTTACTACATGATGAAACACATCCAAGATATTGTTACAAATGTGAATATTCTGAAAATAATGTAAGTATTGAAAACAATTTTTACAACACTGCATCATATTGTTTTAATACATTGTGAAATGAATAAGCTCAAAGACCTATTGTGTGCTTCTTGATTGTTATCTTTTTACCACATATTGTATGTATTTTGTATATTGTAAGTAAAGGTACTTATAATGGTGGGTATACTGCATATTGTTGAATAGATTATATCAATAGCTATAGAGACATGAATTAGGACTTGGGATATACACAATGTATTGTATATATATGTGGGGTAGGGGTTGTAAGATGTACAAAACAATTGTATGGGTTGCAAAGTTGTTATTAGTGGGGATGTGTTATAGTGTTGTTGCTTGTACTTTACTTTGATGAAAATATCATGATTAAGGTTTTGTATCTACATTCATATTTGCATTAAATTGGTTAGTGTTGGTGTTCACAAATTGCTTTGGTTATCAAACATTACTGTATATGTTGATTAAAAAGTAGTAATTGACAAAATAAGTACATGAACGCTTGTTGAAATGTTTTTTTTTTCTTTTAAATTAGCATGATCATAATGTTCAGCATTTACCTGTATAATTTTAGATACAACAATAACATTGTTGGAGTTCATTTGTTGGAGTTAATTGTTATCACATGGATATATTTAAATGAATAAGAATTAAGTATTTTAGTCAAAGATTTTTGATAAATAACTTGTTGTTTTGGAATTAAAGTTTAAGGTAATTGATGAATATGAAATACAAGTGTGCAACCCAAGAGGGGGGGTGAATTGAGATTATAAAAATTATTTGATTTTAAAACAAATTATCAAGCAAATCTAAAATGAATTTAATGGAATAACAGTTAAATCAATTACAATATAAAAAGATAAGGGAAGAAAGATTCAAACACGAAGATTTTTTATGTGGTTCGGCCAATCTCGCCTACGTCTACGCCTCCAAGTTTTCCGGGATTGAGGATTTCACTAAGCAAGCCTCTAAGGCTTCAAATGCTTACACTTGACTTCCAAGGTGTCAATGAACCTTTACAACAAGAGATTATCTCCAATCTCTTAACCCAAGTCTATCTCAACACTTACAATCACTCAAAGTAAAAGATTAAACATTGTTTTTCTCTCACACAATATTTAAAGTTACAAATCAATGCCCAATGTGTGAATAGATGAAGCAATAATGTGTTTTAAAGATCTATGAAGATTGTATTTTCGAATATAAGCTCAATGGTCGTGTTGTGATCAACCTTGTTTGAATTTGAATGAGTTTATTTATAGTTGGAGCTAAAAAACTAGCCGTTATAGACTGTCTGCTCGAAAACGGTTCCCTGTTAGCCATTAACGGTTAAACGTTTAGTCCGGTCAAAAGTTACCGTTTGGCCAAATTTCAGATAAACGGTTTTCTGTTTAAGCTTACCTGTTAGCCGTTAAATTCCAGAGACCTGCAAGATAAACTTCAGTTTATTAGTTCATACTACACGGTTAAAGATTTATACGAAATGTATTGCAGTATTTAATATATTATATATTTTGAATTTTCTTTTAATTGTAAAACAATCAAGAAAAAGGTATTTAAAAAAAACTAGAAGCAGTATAGCATCAAAAATACTAACACTAACTATTTAAAATGGCATTAATAATTTTTGATTTTATTAAGTCAGCAGGCTCCTAATACTGTAGTCACGTAAATTACTGACATGTAAATAGTATCGTTAAATACTAATGCCATTATGTCATTAATTTAGTGATACTATTGTGACACGAATTAGTAATATGGAAATAGTATCATCTTATACTAATGACATGGTGTCACTATTTAGTGACACGAGGTACTAACATAAAAGTTATTTTGGCTTGAGCATTATTAAATTAACAAGTGTAATGAAAAGTAATTACTGACACTAACATGGTGTCAGTAAAACCCATTTTTCTAGTAGTGAATTTTATCCTAAAACTATCCTACAAGTTTGAAATGACCAAACTCCAAATAATTTTAGTGATTTTCAAATAATTTTATTTGACTGCTCATTTGAATCTTATAAAAGGAAAGAGATTGCAGAAGTAATTTAGATTTTACCCAGTATATATGGCAATGTAATATTAGAGGCGATACATGGTGCCTTCAATTAAAAACTCCTATACAAGTGGTTAAAAAATGAAGTTGTGGGCATACGTTCAATTACAAATATGTATTGTAGATTAATCATATATGTACTAAAAATAGAACAAAATTAGTACAAAAGAATGCAAAAAACAAAGATAATACAGTACAAAATTTAGTATAAAAGACAAAAATGGTGTGTTATTTTTTACGCATATATTATTATTCTATAGATAAACCATTTCTTAAATAAAGCCCAAAATCTGCCAAATCACAAACACTTTAATCATGCAAGGAGAAACAATATGTGGTTTTCAATCAAACACGTGCTTAAAAAATTAATTGAAAAAGAAAATAGTTCATCAAAGAAAATTTTTGGTTTGTACCGGAAATCAAAAGTTTTTTCTTCATTTGCATGACAGTTAGGCAATCCTTGATAATGTGTAAGGACATCACAAAGCATGTACAAAATTTGAACAAAATTAATGGCCTTGCAACTTTGTTATTTGCTTTCTTGCTTCTAAAAACAACAGTTAATAGTTTATCCTTTTTTTTTCTTTTCATTTTTTGTTTGTGATCTTGTTTTCTATTGGAGTGTAGTTTTTATTTAAAATAGATGAGTTGGAAAATAGGTAGACTAGGCTAAACTCATAAAATTTCTCCAACACCAACCTCATAAAATCTTTTTTTTAGAGGAAAGTATAGTTTTCATTAGATCATAAAAGAGAACACATGCTTAATCTCCGGAGGGAAGTTTCCCTTCCAAACAAAAGAATCAATCTTACCTAGAGCTATTTTCGCTAAATAATGAGCACAAGTATTACAAGATCTAGGTATATATTTTGCCACAAAACAACTACTGATTCATTTAATATCCGAAATGATCTAGTATATCTTTGTCCTATTGCCCCCATTGTTGTTGATCAAATTTGCTAATGCTTGAGAATTAGTTTCCAGAATTATTGACTGCATGCCTACCTCCTTTGTAATGCAAACGCCCCATTCAGTTGTTTCTGATTTTGCATACAGAACATCATCCTTAAAAGTGGCAGTTTTAATGGCTCCTAATCTAGAGCATTGTCTCTTCGCATCAGTGCCTGCATGAACATTGATTTTTAACCATTTTGGAGGTGGGGGAACCCATTCATCTTGTTTCTTCTTTTGCAAGAGTTTTCTATTCAACATGTCTGGGAATTGGGTTCTTTTATATGCCTCCTTTACGGCTTCAGCCTTGGCCATTGAAATACCTAGATCTATCTTCGTCCTTTCAAACATAAACTTATTTCTAGCATGACAAATAATCTAGAACAAAATCATGAGAAGTTCAAAGTCATCTTTATTCAAACTCCTTTGCAGCTTTGTTAACTCTCTTAGGAGGTCTAAATTACCCATTTCATGAACTGCATTTGCCATAGGAGAGAGTTGCAAAACCTTTTTTGCTGCCTTGCAAGCCACCAACACATGCAAAATGTTTTCCACTTTATTTCCACAACGCTTGCAGCGAGCCTCCTGAACAATTCCATGCTTACAGAGATTCTCAACTGTCGGCAATAAATTTTTTGTTGCCTTCCAAATGAAAATCTTAATCTTCTCAGGGAGGGTAAGCTTCCAAATAATACTCCAATTACTGTTGTTGCTGCTCGAACATCCTAAGGGGTCTGGGAATTTCTTGTAAAGGGCCACTTGGTAACTAGTCTTAACAGAATATTCTCTTTTTTTTTTCATAGTGCCAAATCATCTGATCTTTTTCTTTTCTTCTTGGTAGTGGAATGCTTAGAATTGCCTCTGTATCTTCCTTTGAAAACATCTTCTGAATTAAGTCTGCCTTCCACTTGTTTTCATTATCTATTAACACTGTAACTGTGGCATCAGATGGTAAATTTGGTGTGGAAATAGGTTTAGATGTAGATGGTCTTGTGATCCAATTGCCTCTGAAACTGAAATATTTTCACCATTGCCAATTCTCCATCTATACCCTTTGAGTATCACTTGTCTTTCCTATATTATACTTCTCTGAATGTAAGAGGGGTTTGAACCTATTAAGGCATTTAAAAAATCAATTTCTGTGAAATACCTTGCCTTTAGCACTTTAGCTACTAATGAGCTTGGGTTTTGAATCAACCTTCATCCTTGCTTTACTACTAAAGCTTGGTTGAAGTTTGCTATATCTCTAAACCCCATGCTTCCTCGACTTTTAGCTTGGCTCATCTTTTCTCATTTTGTCCAAGAGATACCCTTATTCTCCTTTTTGTTACTCTACCAAAACCTAGCGATAACCTGTTAGATACCGTCACACAGCCCTAATGGAATCTTGAAGGCACTCATCGCATATACTGGAACAGCCTACGCAACTGCCTTGATTAAAATCTCTTTTCTTCCACTTAAGAAACACTTCTGCTACCAACCAGAAATCTTGGTATGAACCTTGAGCTTCACCTCATTGAAAACATTCTTCTTTTTCCTTTCGATCATAAAGGGCAGCCCCAAGTACTTCTCATGCTTCGAGACTACATTGAGCTGGAAGACTCTCTTGATGGCTGAAATTAAATTTTCCTGGACATTACCACTAAAGAACATACAGGACTTGTTGAAGTTACAAATTTGTCTAGAGGCAGTTGTATAATAGTCAAATATGTCCTTAAAATATTCACAGTCTTTTATTGAAGCTCTGGAAAAGATCAAACTATCATCTACGAACAAGAGATGAGAAATAGATATGTGATGTCCAAATCTCAGCCCCAGTATTTTTATTTATGCCTCTCTGCCTGTTTTAGAAAATTAGAAAACTCTTATGTGCATATTATAAAGAAGTATGGAGGCAAAAGGCATCCTTGTCTTAATCTTCTTTGAGGATTGATCATACCCTTAGGAGTCCCGTTGATGATTACTGAGAAAGATGAGGTAGTAATACAATCCATTACTAATCTTATCCATTTATCCTTAAAGCCTAATTTGCTTATTATCTGCCTTAAGAAAGCCCACTCCACTCTATCATATGCTTTATTGATATCAAGCTTCAGTGCTACCAGAACATTTTTTTGACCTTGCTATGTCTAATTTTGTGGAGGCATTCATACCCAACAATAATATTTTTTGTTATTAATCTATTGGGAATGAATCAATCACAGTGTGAAGGATAGTTTTTTAGTCTATTTGCCATGGCTTTTGTGACAATTCTATAGATGACATTACATAGACTTATTGGTCTAAATTCAGTGACTTTTCTAGGCTTTGTTGTCTTAAGAATTAAAGCGATGTAATTGTGGTTTAAGGGAGCAATGTTACCTGCTTCGTTAAGTTTGTGAAGACATGTGGTGATTACTCCTTCTTTAACTGTTGTCCAATGCTTTTGATAAAAGGCAGCAGGTAATTCGTCAGGTGCTAAAGCTTTGGTTGGGCACATTTGAGCTAAAGCTTCTGTGATTTCCTCCTCTGTGAACGGCTGGCATAAATACTCATTGATTTTTCGTGATACTTTAGGCATCATTCCTCTTAGACCTCCTCCATTTGAGCTTGAGTAGGGCTAGAAGTAGCGAACAACTTCACAAAATACCCGCATAATTCTTTCTCTATGTTTTCATTCTCCTTTGTCCATTCTCCCTGTGCATTCTCTATGCCCCAAATTTTATTCTTCCTCCTCCTAGATGAGGCTTGGAAGTGGAAGAATTTTGTATTTTTATCTCCCTCTTTAAGCCAATCTGCTCTTGACTTCCGCTTCCAGAAGATTTCTTCATCTAGCAGGAGAAAATGGATTTGTCTCTCGATACTCTTCAATTCCTCTCCACATTCATATTGTCTACCATGATCCTAAAGCTCTTTTATTCTGTGCATCAGCTTTTTTAACTTTTCTTTGCTCCCCTTAAAAGTTTCCTTACTTCAGTGCCTCAGCTCTGCAAGCATAGCTATGCTAGTTTTCTTAAAGATTTGGATTGGATTGCTCCCAAACCATTCTCCCTTTCTAGACCACTCATGCTTAACAATATCTTTACACTCATCATAAGAACTCCACATATCCTTGTAATGGAATCTTGACAACATCCTTTTGCTATAGCATACTTCCTTATTCTTGCATATCACTTCAATCATCAACGGGTTATGATAAGAACACCACGTGATTAAGTTCTTTGCTGCATGATCTTGAAATTTTGTGTCCAATCCTCACTTCATAGAAACCTATCTAACCTTTCTTCAATAAAGTGTAGGCCAAATCTCATGTTCGACCATATGAAAGGGTGACCTAAACAACCCAAATCCCTTAACTTACAGCCCTTAATTGCCTCTCTAAAATCATTAAACCAATTAACATCTTTGTCATTTCCTTTATTTTTCTCTTCCAAGTGCAATATTTCATTAAAATCACCAAAGCAAAACCACAGAGAGGAAGAAAACCTGCCAACCAACAAAGCAAAGTCCATGTGTGTTTTTTTTGGATCACCTCTGGATATCCATACACCCCTGTGCATCTCATATACTTCTCATTCTCCACTTCTACTTCGGTATCAATGTGGTGGCTACTAAAAGAGGTATTATCCACCTTTATTTCTTGAGCCCATGACATAGCTAGGCCTCCACTCTTACTATTACTGCTAATAGCAAAACAACTTTCTGGCTTTAACTTTATACCAACATTATTCATTTGCATAGTCAACAATTTAGTTTCATATAGGAATGCCAACTGAGGCTTATACAAAATGAGGAACTTTTATAGAGCTTTAAAAGTCTGGTTATTACCCATTCCCCGAATGTTCTAGCTTAAAATTATCATGGCTATTGGTGGGGCTGATCATCAGCCACTGTCGATAGAGGTACAATTTAAGTGGTTTCAACTGGTTCCTCTGTTTTTGAGCCATCCCAGCTTAGTTCGTTTCTATATGAAAATAGATGGTAGGAAATTGTTTTAGCTACAACAAATTTATAAAGGCTTTAAACCCGTGGCTTCTTGTGATTTGGGCTTGCTGTTAACAATTCACCACCTAACCTTTTCCCTACAAATGGCCTATCTTTCATATGCCCTTTAATACATGCCTTTCCAACTTATATCTTCCATCTCTTTCTCTACGGCCTTAACGTGCTTTCTCTTGGCCCATTATCTATTACTTCGTCCGGGCTTGAGTTTCCTTGGGCTTGGCTTTGGCTTGTATTTGAAAATTGCTTTGGCTCCAAATCAGGTGCCAAATTGTCATTCCCTCCCAATCCTTTGTTCCCGTTTCTTCTTGGTTATAAACCTTCAGTCTATCAGCTATTTTTTTAGCTGCTGTTTTGCTAGATTTCTTCTGACTATTGATTTGCTGCTTCCTCGATTCCAGAGTCATCAACATTAATTGCTCGCCAGTCTTGATTGTTTGCCCTTTGTTCTCACCTGAAATGGATTGATTTGGCCCCGACCTATTTTCAACTTGGTCCATACCCATTTGTCTTGACTGGTTTCTTCTATGATGTTCAGAATCTGTGTAGCCATTGGTGGTCTGCTCAAACTTTCTATTCTATCTCTCTTGTTGTGCAAATTTTAATGTACTCGCAAGCGCACGAATCTATTGTAGTATAGACTAATGGTGAGGAGTGTCGATCCCACGAGGAGGTGGATTTTAATTATATATAGAATTCATTTTGTAAATGGGTAGTTGGATTTATGGTGGAAATGATTTGGAATATGCTAATACTTAAATTAAAATGGCAAGAATAAATTCTAAAATTGGAATTGCAATGGAGAGAATAAATTGAAGAGAAAATCTATTAAATTGACGTACTTGGGTATCTGGATCCGTATCAACATGCATCATGGGCTAAATAATCCGTATTAATGCCAATTAAATCATGAGGGGGGAGTCCACACCTCATGAACCACGCTCTAATCAATATGGTGCTAAGGGCTTATCGTGCCAAATAATAATAACCTTATACTAGAGAGCCGGTGTAACCAAGACGGTATCTAGACAAGACTATTATTATTTGTCGACGAGAAGTCAAAACATCCACAAAAATTAGAGGGGAAGAGAAAATAAATTTACCAAATTAAGCCCATGACACATGTTGAGACTTCACTTTCAACCCAAGCTTGAAAGAAAATTAGCCACTCATAATTGAACTAGGGGTAAAATGAGAATTTATTAAAATACGAAGAAAATACAAGATGGAGAAGGAATTACAGAAAATGGATCCCAAAAATGGATTCAGAGATATCAAATTAGGGGGGAGAGGCCCCCTTTTTATAGATACATGGAGTAAATCATGGCCATCGGATTAAAAACAGTTTGGACGCTCAGGATTGCGCCACGTTATCAGTCAACAGTCCACGGTTTGACCACGCGGATGAACAGTAACGCGGTTTGACCCGGATGAACAGTAACGCGGTTTGGTTGAAAATAATCCTGTGTGATGCATGCACCGTACGCGAGATTTTTCGTCCACTAATATGCTGCCACGTCACCATCAACAGTACATAAGAATTTTAGTCCAACAGGATCGTGACACCTCATCTGTCAATGCCACATCATCGGTCAATGCCACGTCATCATCCATCTATGTGAACAGTGTCGTGAACAGTAACGTATACAGTACCGTACACGTGAATAGTGTCATTTTTCTTTTTATGCTCCTCCTAAGGTTTTTGACCGTCCTGAGTTCAAAAGTGATGTCCGTTTTGCCGTCTGATTTCTCCTTTATTGTGAAATGACTATAATGCCCCTAAAATACATAAAATACTTAATTAAAATAAAACACATGTAATTAAATCACAAGAAGGTTAAATACATAAAAGTAAGGGTTGTTAGTAAGACTTGAAATGTAAAATGACGGTTTTCTCCTTTATAAATATGCATTTTCTAACACTCAACACCCCCCAACCAGCTTATTGCTAGTCCTTAGCAAATAAAGCGAAAACAAAATTCAAATTCAAAATGATTTTTTTTTTTTAGAAACACTCGTGTTTATTCAATCAGATTAATGATAGCAATCAAATAAAAGTATAAGCATTATCTCCAGTCTAAAGCAACATCACACCCACATCAACCATCCACATGAATTAGCCCAGTAGACTTTGTTATAGCTACTTTCAAGAATGACATGTCAAACCCCAAAATCTCACAAATAAATTAAACCCAATAAAAATAGTCACTCCAATGAATGGTAATTGAGAGAGAAAATAATAAAGAAGTGATATCACATGCTCTCACCAAGATGAAATAAATATGCCCTCAGCTTAGAAATAATACGATCTCAAGTCAAATAAAATGTAAGTCAACCCACTTTATTTATCTTTTTTTTTTAATTATGCATCACTACATCTTTTTAGCCCATATAACTAGCTTCTACTTCAAACTATAGTTCCCTAAAATCAAGAAGGACTTTTATTAGGACGTAACGTAGGCTAGGGACATGGCTAACAAATAAGGGAAATAAGGAAAATAAAGTGTATGTTTGAAAAAAATGCAGAGAATTTTTATTTTTTTTTTTTGAAAGTTGCAAGGTGGATTTCACCTATTATTTTTATTTTTATTCTTTTGAAACAACAATTTTTTTTTCTCTTTTTTTTTTTGGGCATAACTTCACTGAACAAAATAATTATTTATATTTTTCTCAAACATAAATAGGTGATGGAACTTATAAGACATCGGGTAATACTCCAAATCAGAGTGGGTCAAGATGATAAGTTGACAAAGAAAAGGTTTTTTTTTTTTTTATTTTTTTTTTTTAAAGGCTCAAAATGGGTAACTATGGATATTTAATAAAAGGGATGGCTAGAAAGGCTCAAACGGATCAAAGATGGCCTTTCCATCGTCTTTTAGGGCTCTAAATAATTATCCATGTCTACTAGTTAGATGGGCCTCCTAATGTAGCAACACATTTTTTTTCTCTTTTTTTTTATTTTACAATTTTTTTTTTTAGGGTTAACTCAAAAGAAATTTAGAGATCGTGTATAAAATAATAAACTGCTAAGCTGTATAGAGAATGGGCAAAAGGGTTACTCTCCAAGAAAGTGATAGGCTCAAAAACTCACTTGGCATTTATTTATGACATGTTCATTCCTTCAAGCAACTCATATTTGTCTCCGACATCAACATGTAAAGTAGCAAACATAGCGTAACATCACTTAAGACCAAAGATAATACAAATACTAAAATTTGAAATTAATCATGTCATCCAATGTTAAAACAAATCACACAATTTTTTTTTTTAAGCAGCATTCTACCCTCTAACCTATTCTAAACATGAAAGGAAAATATGTATGCAGAGATATGAAAATGATGCATAAAAACTAATTAGAAAAGTTACACTTAAAATGATAGAAAACGAAAATGGTTTTTTTTTTTTTAACTTAGAAGATGCGTTTCTAGAGGCACTACTCTCCATATTCAGCCATCTTCGACTCAAAAGTTAGAAAATGTATATTTATAGAGGAGAAAATAGAAAGAAGAAGAAAAATGAACATCAAAACTTAATAAAGAAAAAGAATTTTTTTTTTCCGAACAATGAAGATGCGTTTCTAGAGTAACTACACTCCATATTCAGCCATCTTCAACACAAAAAGTTAGCAACAGTTAGTTTCTACAACCAAAAATTAGTAAAAACTTAACCAAGATTCCACAATTGTCAACTATTCCCTCCCCCCAACCAGAACGAAACATTGTCCTCAATGTTGTAAAGGAAAGAAGTAGAGTTTAGAAGACATCACCTGGGTGGTGCAACACAGAAGAAAATATTTACAGGCGGAGAGTTAAATCTAATTTGTACTTCTTACTGCGGCTACTGTTACCATCATTATTTGGTCGCTCCAACACAAAGGTCCAGGGGTCTGGCTCCGGTTTATAAGCTTGTAATATATCAAGTAGCTCAGTAGCAGTGTGAGCACAAATAAAGAGTTTTTTCACATTAGAAGGAATGAAATAGTTTTTTATTGCATGGTTAAGAAATGCGATAAAGCCATCATAAAAGTTATTGACATTTAACAAACCGATGGGTTTCTGGTGAATGTGTAGATGGGCCCAAGATGCTAGTGTCATAAGTGCCTCTAGTGTTGCAAGATCTCCTGGAAGGAAAATAAAAGCATCAGCATAATTAAGCATTTCAGTTATTCTTTCTTGCATACCTGAGACGACTAATTCTTCTCCAGTTGATGAGTCAGACGAACTGCCCAATGGTTTTAGGACTCTTGGGATGATGCCTAACACTTGACTTCCTCTGATAAAAGCTGCTTCTGAGACCATTTTTGATAACCCTCGATTACCTCCTCCATACACCAAGTGTAATTTTCTCGCTGCTATGCTTCGACCAAGATCTATGGCTGCCTCAATGAACTCTTTATGTTTGCCATAGGTAAATCCAGAAAGCACACAAATGTTCTTGAATTGTCTATTTGGAGTAGCTGCCATTGTGATACTTCTCGAAAAACAATTTGTGAGTGCTTGACAAAAAAAATCACATTTAAGAGTCTTGGTGACAGTGGGTCACAGTTGTGTATGAGGTAACATGTCAGTGTCAAATAATGCGTAAAGCACGTGGCTCGCGAGTCAAAAAGGAAACAGTAAAAAAGGAAAAAGTAAACAGTAATAAGAAAAAAGCAAACAGTAATAAAATTATTAAGGACAATAATACACACAATAAAACAATAATGAAATAAAATAACAGTAAAGTGAAAGGATATTTACAGGTAGTTGCGACTGTGGCTCACATCTTCCTCTGGTTTTACGTCCAGAAACGGCTTGAACGCCCTCTATGGGTCGAGGATAGGCTTCCCATCCAGTTTTCTTATAAACTGGCAAACGGGGTCGTTTATAGTCAGATTCCCGAGACTATATCGTGCATGCTCTTTCTGGAATAATGGCCATAACTGGAGAATCGCTCCTTGCACATATCCACTGGGATGCGTTTCAAGAGACAGAAGGATATCATCCAATGACTCCTTATTCAAGCCATCCCTAATGAATTGAATCTTATCTTCCCTGTTATCAGACACCATTCCTAAAGAACATGGGTTTTTATTGCAACTCATTCTAGCACACTTATGACAAGCAACAGAAATTCTTCGAGCTCGTCGTTTTCTTGCATAATTTCCTTTACCACAACCAGGCATGTATGCAATAAATTTTGGAGGTAACTCACCTGCCAATCGTACTTTCACCTCAATTAACCAACGAATATCAGCAGGCATATTATTCCTCATGAGCAATCTCATGCATTCGGACCGAGCTTTATAGATCGTAAGGAGGGCATTCTGAGGAAGTGAAGGGAATCGCTTGTGAAGCTTCGCTAGAGTCTCGTTTTTGTCCATACTTTCGCCTCAGAACATCAGTTATTATGGGAAACTGAAGTAACCGACTTGATTGTCACGGAGTACCGTTATCTGCCACTTCACCGGGGTAACAAACTAAAGCACACAAACAGAGAAACAAATTAAAACACACAAAGAAAATTAAAATCGTCCTCTTATTGAATTTACCTCAACCTCCAACTGGATGTCGTAAACACTTCTCTCAATGTCTCTGAGTTGGCGTTCTAAACCCTAAACATAGGCTACTAACTCTGGTGGTTGTAGAGCCCAAATGCGTTGTGTTTTACAAAATTGAATCTGCCTTTTGAGATGAGTTTTGACACGTTGAAGTGGTTTAAGAATGTTCAGGAGGAATGGTCTAAGTATGAGACTCATGATTAAAAATGATAAGAGAAAACTTAATAGTTAAACAAACACACTTATGCAAAAATAATTTCAATTAGCAAAAGAATAAAATAAAGAAAGAAAAAAAAATCAAATCACTGAAAAAAAAAATCAATTCAAATTTGGTGGGTCACTCAAATTTATTTCGATGTCTTCTCCATGTGGTTGGTATTCTAGATATGGCTTTAATCTTTGACCATTAACTTTAAACGTGACACTGTTCTTTGGGTCCTTAATTTCAATTGTCCCATGTGGAAAAACAATATGAACAATAAATGGGCCAGACCAACGAGAGCGTAACTTACCTGGGAATAGGTGCAAGCGAGAATTGAATAAAAGCACTTTCTGACCTGGAGTGAACGATTTTCTCATAATTTGCTTATCATGGAAGACTTTCATTCGTTGCTTGTAAATCTTGGCATTTTCGTATGCATCATTGCGAATTTCTTCAAGTTCTGCCAGCTGTAATCTTCTTTCTGAGCTGGCTTGCTGCATGTCAAAATTGAATTTCTTGATGGCCCAATACGCACGATGCTCGAGTTCCACAGGTAGGTGGCAAGCTTTTCCATACACTAGCCAGTAGGGTGACATCCCAATCGGGGTCTTGAAAGCCGTTCTATATGCCCATAATGCATCATCAAGTCTTAATGACCAATCTTTCCTGTCTGGCCTCACCGTTTTTTCTAATATGTGCTTTATTTCTCGATTGGATATCTCAACTTGGCCACTAGTTTGAGGATGATACGGAGTTGCCACTTTGTGTGTGATTGAATACTTTGTCAAAAGAGCTTTGAATGCTTTGTTACAAAAGTGGGCACCACCATCACTGATTATCGCTCGAGGGAATCCAAAGCGTGAAACAATGTTGCTTTTCAAAAATGCTATCACCACCTTGTGATCATTGGTCCTACATGGAATTGCTTCTACCCATTTTGATACATAGTCAACAGCAACCAATATGTATTGATGACCAAAAGACGGGGGAAAGGGTCCCATGAAGTCGATACCCAATACGTCAAAAATCTCAACCACTAAAATTGGATTTAGTGGCATCATGTTCCTTCGCGTAATGCTCCCCATTCGTTGACACCTATCACATGAAGAACAGAAAGTGTAAGCATCTCGAAATATAGTTGGCCAATAAAAACCACATTGTAAAACTTTAGTCGCGGTTTTCTTAGCACTGAAATGGCCTCCACAAGCTTGTTCATGGCAGAATGAAAGGATATTCTGAATTTCACTTTCTGGGACACATCGTCTAACAATTTGGTCTGCACAATACTTGAATAAATATGGGTCATCCCAAAAGAAATTCTTTATTTCTGCAAAGAATTTAGCCTTGTCTTGCTTGGTCCAATGCTCTGGAAGTTTACCTGTAACAAGATAATTAACTATATCAGCATACCAAGGTAATAATTCTACACTCATTAATTGTTCATCTGGAAATGACTCATTCAATATTAATGGCTCTGTAATTGAGTCAAAATGGAGACGAGAGAGGTGGTCCGCCACAACATTTTCTGTCCCTTTCTTATCTTTGAATTCCAAGTCAAATTCCTGCAAAAGTAACACCCAACGAATTAGCCTAGCTTTTGCATCTTTCTTTGTGAGAAGATATTTAAGAGCAGCATGATCTGTGAACATGATTATTTTACAACCAATGAGATAAGATCGAAATTTCTCTAATGCAAACACTACTGCTAGCATTTCTTTTTCAGTAGTTGAATAGTTCAACTGTGCATCATTCAATGTCATACTAGCATAGTAAATAACGTGGGGAATTCGATCAACTCTTTGTCCTAATACTGCTCCTACTGCATAATCAGATGCATCACACATGAGTTCAAATGGTAAGCTCCAGTTCGGGGGCTAAATGATGGGTGATGATGTCAATAAATGCTTTAATTTTTCAAACGCAACAAGACATGAATCATCAAAGACAAAAGGTACATCCTTAGCAAGTAAATTGCATAAGGGTCTAGAAACTTTGCTAAAATCTTTAATGAAACGTCTATAGAACCCAGCATGCCCAAGGAAAGATCTTACTTCTCTGACTGTTTTGGGTGGAGGAAGATTAGAAATGAGATCCACCTTGGCTTTGTCAACCTCAATACCTTTGCTCGAAATGATGTGACCGAGAACAATACTTTGTTTTACCATAAAATGGCATTTCTCCCAATTTAAGACCAAGTTCTTCTCGACACATCTCTGCAGAACTAGTGTTAGATGATGCAAACATTGATCAAACGAGTCACCAAAGACAGAAAAATCATCCATAAAGACTTCAAGGAATCGTTCAACCATATTAGAAAAAATGTTCAACATGCATCGTTGAAATGTAGCAGGTGCATTACATAATCCAAATGGCATTCTCCTATATGCAAATGTGCCAAAAGGGCAAGTGAAAGTAGTTTTCTCTTGATCTTTTGGTGCTATGGGAATCTGATTATATCCTGAGTAGCCATCTAGAAAGCAATAAAATTCATGGCCTGCTAATCTATCAAGCATTTGATCAATAAATGGTAAAGGAAAATGGTCTTTACGTGTGACAGAATTCAATTTTCTATAATCAATGCATACACGCCATCCTGTAGTTACCCTAGTTGGTATCAATTCATTATCAACATTGGTAACTACTGTGACTCCTGACTTTTTGGGGATGACTTGTACAGGACTGACCCATGAACTATCAGAAATTGGGTAAATGATACCTGCATCTAATAGCTTAAGGACTTCAATTCTAACAACTTCTTTCATATTAGGATTTAACCGACGTTGCATTTCCCTAGTAGATTTAGCATTTTCATCGAGGTGAATGTAATGCATGCAGTCTACTGGATTTATACCTTTTATATCTGCTATGGTCCATCCTAATGCTCCTTTGTGCTCTTTTAAAACATCCAACAACTTACCTTTTTGTTTGTCATTGAAGGATGATGAGATGATTACCGGCAAAGTACTTTCTTCTCCCAAAAATGCATATTCCAGAGTGTTGGGTAATGGTTTGAGCTCGAGTTTCGGTGGTGATTCTGATGATGGGATGAGTTTCTTCTCTGATGGTGCTAGTTGTTCAACTCTTGACTTCCATTTATTAGTGTCCATAGATGGTGCTGAGTCAAGTAGGGCGTTGACCTTATCAACCGATCTGTCAATATAAAAATCAAAACCAAAGTGAGTTAAACATGTTTGTAAAGGATCATCACTAAGGTTTGAAAGAAAAGTATTATCAACTAATGCTTCAATTAAATCCACATCAACAATTTCATCATCTGCATTGTGAGGTTGTTTGGCAATGTTGAAGATGTTCAGCTCCATAGTCATGTTGCCGAAAGACAACTGCATATTTCCAGTCCTGCATTGAATGTGAGCATCCGCAGTTGCCAAGAAAGGTCGGCCTAGGATAATGGGAATGTGCTTCCTTGAATCCTGTATAGGTTGAGTGTCAATTACAATGAAATCAACAGGAAAATAAAACTTGTCTACCTGAATAAGCACGTCCTCCACAATACCACGAGGTATTTTTGTGGACCGATCTGCAAGCTGTAACACCACTGGAGTTGGGTGTAATTCTCCAAGTCCAAGTTTCACAAATACAGAATAAGGCAACAAATTTACACTAGCTCCTAAATCCAACAAAGCATTCTCAATTGTGTGGTTCCCTATACTACACGAGATAGTGGGGGAGCCTAGGTCTTTGCATTTTAAAGGAATTTTATGTTGGAGTATAGAACTAATGTTTTCTGTTAAAAATGCCTTCTTTTGAACATGCATATTTCTCTTTTTAGTACAAAGTCTTTAAGAAACTTGGCATAAGATCGAACTTGTTTAATAGCATCAAGCAAAGGGATGTTAACACTTACCTGTTTGAAGATTTCAAGAATCTCACCTGTGGATTTTCCCTTTTTTTTCCTTTCGCTAACCTCTGAGGAAATGGAGCTTTCGGAACGTATTCTCGTGGGTTGGTTTCTTCTTTCTCCTCCGGTGATGATTCCTCAACATTCACAGGTACAATTTGATTTTCTTTTGTCACCGGCATCTCCACTTTGTTGTCGACTTCTTTTCCTTTTCGTAAGGTCATGACTGCTTTGACCTCTCCATGCTGCTGTGGTGAACTGGTACTTGCTTCATGCACTCCTTTAGGGTTAGGCACTGGTTGACTTGGAAACTTACCTTTCTCAACGGTCATTGCCAAGGTCTGAACTAAAGAAGCAAGTTGTCCCACCATCTTCTCGAGGCTTGAAACTGATTGAGCTTGTGAGTTGAAGCCTGCTCTCAACTCATTTCGTAGTCCATCAATGGTGCGATTCTGTTGCTCAATCGTGGAGTGAGTAAGATTTTTGAAATTCTGGAATGCATCCTCCCATGGTCTGGGTTGAGAGTAGTTCTGGTTCTGATTGTATGGTCTAAATGGGGGCTGAGAGGCTTGAGAAATTTGAGGAATTGGTTGCATTGGTGGAGCTGGAGCTGCTGGTCCATTCTGTTGGAGTCCTTGAGACCATGAAAAATTGGGGTGATCTCTCCATCCAGGGTTATATGTGTTGGAGTATGGGTTGTAATTTGATGGCTTTCTCATTACACCTATGGCATTGGCTTGATCTGAGTATGAGTCATGGTCATGTGGTTCTATTGATTTCGCAGTTGATAACGATGCTATTTGTCGAGCAAGACCTTCAACCATCTCCTTGACTTCTTTGATTCCCAAAGTTGATTCGCCAATTTGAACCTCATTCACTCCTTTAATTCTTCTAGTATTCCTGAGTGATCGACTCCGTTGTTGGGAATTATCTGCTTGTCGCTGAAAGAATTCCCAAATCTCTGATGCACTTTTTAACATTAGCTCTCCTCCACTCGTTGCCATTAGCCATTCTTGCACATTTGGTAGTAATCCCTCCAAAAAGTATTGGCATTGGTGCCATTTCTCGTACCCATGATGTGGACACTTCAAGAGTAGCCCATTAAATCGCTCCCATGTTTCAAAAAATTGCTCGTCCTCTCTCTGGGTAAACTCCGAGATTTCCCTGCGAATAGCATTGGTTTTATGCACTGGGAAATATTTATTCAAAAATTTAGTTACCATTTGTTCCCATGATGAAATGCTATTAGCAGGCAATGTATTAAGCCATGAACGAGCTCTATCCTTTAAAGAAAATGGGAATAATCTGAGTTTAACATCATCGTCTGAAAAATATTCATATTTAAAAGTTTGACAAATGGCATGAAAATCATTCAGATGATTATATGGATCCTCATTTTCTAGGCCATAAAATGTGGGGAGACAATTTAGCACACTAGGTTTTAGTTCAAAGCTCCTAGCAGCTACATTAGGGTATCTTATGCATGATGTGCTCAAATTAGCTAAAAGACTGAAGTAGTCCTTAAATGGCCTCTCCTGTGGTTGCAAATCCATTTTATTTTTAATATGTTTGTGTGTGCGAAGTGTTTTCTCAAGTTCAAGGTCTATAGGTTCAAGATTGGGTAATAATGACCTACGATCATGCATGCAAAACAAATAAAATAAAAATAAAGATGGGAACAAAACAAATAAAAATAAAGAAGAGGGAGAAATTACGATACTAACCTTATTGCGCTATTACAACCTTTCTATAAAAATACACAAAAATAAATACGTGAAAGAAATTAACTAAAAATTAAATTAATTAAAATAAAATAAAAAAATTACAAAGAAAAATAAATTGAAAATTAAATTACAGAATTTTAAAGAAGAGAAAAAGAAAAAATACTAACCTTTAAATGTAGATTCACTTTTTTTTTAATAATAAAAAAATACAAGAAAACAAATAAAAGAAATTATTCACAAAAAATTAATTTTACGAATTAAAATTACTTACCTCCCCGGCAACGGCGCCAAAAACTTGTTGTGCAAATTTTAATGTACTCGCAAGCGCACGAATCTATTGTAGTATACACTAATGGTGACGAGTGTCGATCCCACGAGTAGATGGATTTTAATTATATATAGAATTAATTTTGTAAATGGGTAGTTGGATTTATGGTGGAAATGATTTGGAATATGCTAATACTTAAATTAAAATGGCAAGAATAAATTCTAAAATTGGAATTGCAATGGAGAGAATAAATTGAAGAGAAAATCTATTAAATTGACGTACTTGGGTATCTGGATCCGTATCAACATGCATCATGGGCTAAATAATCCGTATTAATGCCAATTAAATCATGAGGGGGGAGTCCACACCTCATGAACCACGCTCTAATCAATATGGTGCTAAGGGCTTATCGTGCCAAATAATAATAACCTTATACTAGAGAGCCGGTGTAACCAAGGCGGTATCTAGACAAGACTATTATTATTTGTCGACGAGAAGTCAAAACATCCACAAAAATTAGAGGGGAAGAGAAAATAAATTTACCAAATTAAACCCATGACACATGTTGAGACTTCACCTTCAACCCAAGCTTGAAAGAAAATTAGCCACTCATAATTGAACTAGGGGTAAAATGGAAATTTATTAAAATACGAAGAAAATACAAGATGGAGAAGGAATTACAGAAAATGGATCCCAAAAATGGATTCAGAGATATCAAATTAGGGGGGAGAGGCCCCCTTTTTATAGATACATGGAGTAAATCATGGCCATCGGATTAAAAACAGTTTGGACGCTCAGGATTGCGCCACGTCAACAGTCCACGATTTGACCACGCGGATGAACAGTAACGCGGTTTGGTTGAAAATAATCCTGTGTGATGCATGCACCATACGCGAGATTTTTCGTCCACTGATATGCTGCCACGTCACCATCAACAGTACATAAGAATTTTAGTCCAACAGGATCGTGACACCTCATCAGTCAATGCCACATCATCGGTCAATGCCACGTCATCATCCGTCTATGTGAACAGTGTCGTGAACAGTAACGTATACAGTACCGTACACGTGAATAGTATTGTACACGTGAATAGTGCCATTTTTCCTTTTATGCTCCTCCTAAGGTTTTTGACCGTCCTGAGTTCAAAAGTGATGTCCGTTTTGCCGTCTAATTTCTCCTTTATTGTGAAATGACTATAATGCCCCTAAAATACATAAAATACTTAATTAAAATAAAACACATGTAATTAAATCACAAGAAGGTTAAATACATAAAAGTAAGGGTTGTTAGTAAGACTTGAAATGTAAAATGACGGTTTTCTCCTTTATAAATATGCATTTTCTAACACTCAACATCTCTCTCCTTCAATTCAGCATAGTTTTCTCAACCTTAGACAACGCCTTCATATATGTTCCATAAGGCAATTTATCCTTAGGTTGCCCCTTGTCTGTTTCACACTCCTTGAACTGGTGTCCAATAAGCCTACAACAAAAGCAAAAATCTGAAAGTCGTTCATACAACACCGATAGCTCCACCTCATCATCATCTTTAAGCTCCAAGAAAACCATTTTCTATAACGGTTTCATTATGTCAATGGATATTCTGACTCTTACATATAGGCCAATGCCCACCTTCATCATCGGTTTTTACTTCCAAGACCTCTCCAATTAGTTCTCCAAGCTTTTGAACACTTTCTTGCTCTATACAACCTATTGGTACATTATGAAATTGAATCTAGAATGTTGCGTGTATGAACTTCTGTTTCCTTATATTCCCAACTCCACTGGGTTCCTCCAGCACGATCAAGGCCCTGTCAAAATGCCATGGCCCTCCAGCCATCACTTTTATCTTATCAACCTCCGAATCAAACTTGAACAAAAAGACACTGCTTTCCAAGTTTTCAATCTTCACCTCTTTGTTTGTCCACCATGCTTGCACCAATGTTGTCCTGATTTCTTCCGTGTGTATACTTCTTGCTAGTAGAATCTTACCTACTAACAAATTGGCCACTATATGTCCTCATTTTTCTTTCATTATGCTTCTATAGGAGAGCTTACTCTCACTACCTTCTTGGATAGAAATAGCTTTGCACTTGCATATTAATTCCTCTGTGTCCATGGATGGTGGGCACAATAATTGCTTCCCTACTAACTACCCTGTGTTTAAAACCCCAATGTTTTAATCACCCTTATTCTCCCTCTTAATTTCACTCCCCACTTTAGTGGACTAACAATAGCACTACAAAACACTCAAACACATGAGTGAAGAAGTGGAGTCATTATAGCTCCAACCTACTCCATTCTTTTGTTCTCTTTCAGAGAGAAAGAGAGCATCGCTTAGAAGGAGACTAACCCAAACCCAATCTCATACAATCTTAGTTAGGAAAGTCCTTTTCCTTTTAGTTAATTCAAATTTGTAACCAATAACTTGGTTTGTTTATTACTAGGTACTAGGCCCACGTTTGGTTGGAAGAAATGGTAGGAAAGAAGAGGAATGGAAAGTAAAAAGCGAGAGAAAATAAGTGAAAAAGAGAGTCAAAGTATTATCCTAAGTATTGTATTGAAGTTAATATGATCTTATATTTAAGCACAATGCAGTCTGTATTGTTGACTATTTTTCGTTGTTTTAATGTAAGTTATTAACCCCCCCCCCCCAAAAAAAAAAAAAAAAGCAATTGCGTTTTTAATATTTGGCAGAAGTTCTTCATTTAGAAACATAGCTTTAAACATGAATCATGTTATTCGTTTTTTGAACTAGAGTTAGTTTTTCTTTTCCGTTTCCTGACAATCAATTCTAAACAAGTAGTTCCGGTAAATCTCAAGATATAAGAAGAATCTCGTTAGGAATTTTTGAAGATAATCATAGACATCACTTAAGATATGTGTGACCCAAGAGATCTTACAATTGATCCTTTTCAAAGATAATGTAGGGTCTTAATATTTTCGGCTTTTAAGATATGCTTGTGACCAAATCATTTTCGTTTGACTATGTGCATATACGTAGTCATTGAAAATGAAACTGACTTTTTAACTGATACCCTTTCAAATGGAGCATCTAAAACATGAAAATATTCTGCAACATGCAATTGATGGTATATGTCGATGTGGGTTCCGAATTTCAAAGGTATTAAATATTTTGTGAAATGGAAGCATCTGAATGGGTCATTTCATTATGTTTCTTGAAAGTGTTATTGGCCAATTGTGCTTAGAGAAAGAGTGGCTTTAAACAGCTACTAAAAGGCGTTCCTTTATCAAGTTTTGATGGTCCAGCTTGTAAGGAAGCAGCAAAAATAAATTCCTTGTGCAAACATAAATGATAAATACCAGGACTATTACTGTCAATATATCCTAACGAATGCGGCAATTATTGAACTGGAATTAGGTTGAATTTAAGGTCAGCTACAAGTTTTACAGCTTCTGTGGCACCTGGGCAAGTTATTATGGTCTACTTTACTAAAGAAAGTCAGGAAGACACTCAGGTGGTCACAATAAGAAATCACTAATGTAACTGGAAATTGTATCTTGCAACAAAAATAATTGAAAATGTTCTATAGCTGCCCTTGTTTTTTAAAAATAACAGTCATTTTGCTAGTTTAGGCATTAGTAAACTTTTTCCCCTAATTTTTTTTTTTTTTTTTAAAGACAGATTTGATAGGGATGTCGTTTCAATTGAAAATGCTGCCAACGTTGCTTAATCATCTTTTGATAATGAGAGCAGAAAAAGGCATAGACCCACATCTTTTATCTTCTGTGGGCACAAACATGAGCATTGAAAAGGAAAATACGTATGGAATTGGCCTACGTTACTAGAAAAAGATTGGCGCAAAAAGAACTCCTCAAACAGATGGCATCCTTTGTTGCTGGGGACCCTATCAAACCAAAGAGTTAATTAAGCTCACATTCATCACTTTTCAAGCAAATCAGCTACACAATACATTAATTTGTTAGTTGTTTTAAGTGGATTTGAGTGCAAGAAAAAGGGACAAAATCTCACCAAAATAATGAATTTATTTTTGGGATTCAAGGCATCTCACTTAATTGCGTTATAGAGACTGTTCTGGGCTTCAAAGGAGGAGAAGAAGAGTGGGAGAGGGGCTGATAATAGTCAAAGGTCAGATGTGGGGAGAGAGGACTTGAAAGAATGCCTTTAAACCTGCAAAACAACAAAAAGGAGGTTAGAGGTGGAGTCGGCAATGGCCGGCGACTACATCCGAAACTCAAGTAAGCTAATTGAACTTTTTAAGGTGATGAGAGCTTGCAAGCTCTTTAAAATAGTGGCTAGAAGTTGAATAAAACTTTAGTCTTTTTTTGTGTGTTTTTGTAATGAGTTTAAGAAAAATAGAACCTTATTGCCTTTATATAGTACACTCTAGGTACCCTTACCACATGACACATCTTTAGTGGTGATTCTACTGTCCTTTCTAAGATTCTCGTCCTTTTTACTTTTATGGTGATCTTTGGGCGATTAGGGGCATGCTTACGAAGCAAAGAGCACGTTATGATGCGTAAGTTGTTTTCTTGCACACATGGTATACGCTGCAATGTAGTCCTGGAAAACTTTGCAAAAGCTATGTCCTTTCTAAGATTCTCATCCTTTTACTTTTATGGTGATCTTTGGGCGATTAGGAGCATGCTTACAAAGCAAAGAGCACGTTATGATGCATAAGTTGTTTTCTTGCACACATGGTATATGCTGCAATGTGGTCCTGGAAAACTTTGCAAAAGCTATTTGGGCAGTTGTAGGTGTGACAGTTGAGTATCATTGTACTTGGCGTGCCGCTTTTTGCAGGTGTGATGGCCAACAGTCCCCTCTTTTCCAACAAAATATTATTTATTTGATTTTACCAAATCAATATTCTCTTTAGACGATGGAAATAGCACGTATGGTGAATATTTTTAGATATTTTCTTTAATACTATAATTTTGTCATGGCGTTCCCTGTGTTCCAACTCAATTGGCAGGTATACTTAATATAGATCGAATACCTCCCCAAAATAAATTATAGTCACATAACCTTCACGTTAATGTGTGACGCTTTATTTTTAATATTTTATTTATTCCCCAAACATTAGCTATTAACAAATTTGTAGCAGGAGACTTGGGTTTATTTAAAAGTGATGTTGCAACCAATACAATCTGCTGCAATCTACATTCTGCAGTTCGCAGGAGAGATATCCCTTTTGCCGTATGGGAATAGAATACTCAACGCCAACTGAAAAGCAGGGAAAAAAAAACGTACTTTGTCTCCTAGAACGATAATATCCATGGTTGAAGTTGACATTTTAGCAAAGATAGAAAATTCCAGTCTCAATGAACACAAAACAAAACCCAACAACACTTTAGTTTCAAAACTCAATCCACAAATAGTATCTGCAATGTGAACTTAAGCCAAAGAGACGAAGCCAACTTTTTTAACGGAAAATGTCCACATGGCTCCAGACAAACAAACATAATGAATGAATGCAAGACTAGTCAAGAAAGATATAAAATGTTAAGAGGCAAGCTTTATTTGATTCCAACAGGAGTGGCTGATCATCCTTGGAGTGAGGGGATCTATCAAATGCCTTCTTTTAAGTTCTAAAGGACAATTAGATTTCCCTTGCATAATAAAGATTTTTTTTTTTTTTTTTGGGCCGTTGACCAAAACAATACCACAAAAAGTGATGAGTTCAACCCCACCAGAGCTCGAGCTTGTGGCTATAGGGAAACGAAACACCCTCAAATCAAAATTATCATTCATTCAGTCTTTTCCACCCTTTCATATTTTACTTTTGCACCAAAAACAATTTTTTTTGAAAACTTGCCGGGTACTATTTCTCCATCACACAATTCTTGAATTTATAGAAGAAAATTGATGCAACCCATGTACAAGAAAACAACCTACAATGAAACTATCACAACAGAAAGATAAATAGATATAGGGTGATTGGTTAATTGGGGATGCAGAACAAAGAGATAAACTAAATTCATGTTTGAATCTGAGATAACCTGAGAACTTAGATAGTAAAACATCATTGATTCCATAGGGGTAATTTTTAAAAACCTCTCCTGAAGTTTGGATTTGTTGCAAGTAGATAGCGAAAATTTGTTTATTTGTAAAAAATCCCCTACCGTCAGTTAATTTTAACATTGACCGTTAGTTGACTGTGCAAAGACAATATTGCCCTTAACCATAGTTTGTAGACTAACATAACTAAAAAAAAAACTAAAATTGTTGGCGTGAAAAGTACAAACCCTATTTTTTGACAATTTTATCCTTGTCAATTCCAAAGATTTACAATATCATAGGTAAAAATTATGACTATTTCATTTTTAAGTTTTTAATTTTATCTTTCTTGTAGGAACTTTAAGAAAATATCAATAATTTAAAGAGGATTTTTCAAGTTTTTAATTTTATTTTTTTTATAAGAACTTTAAGAAAATATCAATAATTTAAAGAGGGTAAAATAGCCAATAATTTTGATTTTTTTTTAGCTACTTCCGTCTACAAACTATTGTTAAGGGTAATATTGTCTTTGCACAGTCAACTAACGATCAATGTTAAAATTAACTGACGGTAGGGGGTTTTTTATAAATAAATCAATTCTCGCCATCTACTTGCAACAAGCCCAAACCTCAGGGGAGGTTTTTAAAAATTACCCATTCCATAGGATACCAAAAAATAACAAAATTCAAAAACTTACACTTCAATTGAAAATAATCAAGAACAACATATTATGTCTCTCTCTCTCTCTCTCAAGGCGCTATAAAAGAGGTTATCTAAGTTACACTAGAAAACATACTTTACTACGAGTCATACCTAAACAAAAATACAACTCAAATAAGAAATACGTAAATAATAAAATTAAAACACAAATTAAATAAAATGTTCCTAAAATCTATCAACTTCAAATTTAATTAGGAATTCCTCCGTTTTTTGACTCTGCATCAGAAACATATAATTTGTTCACCTAATATTTTTCTAAATTATAGACTTGACAGTAACGAATTGCTTATGAATATTCAACCATACTACAAAAACATTGTAAAATCATTCCACATAGTTTGCAAGTGCTCAAGATAGCAGCAATAATTCGCCATTACAGTTGGAGCAGTATGAATTGATGCCTACTAGTAAAGGTTTCATGTACATATTCAAAGAGGATTTCCTGTAATCACATTCTATGTAACATCAAAATCCACCTTCTCTGTTTGTTCCTTCAGGTGAGCAAGTTTAAAATTCACCAACATTTTTAAAATTATATATACAATTATTGTATAAACAAGCTTCAATGTAGTAAGATACCCTTACGTTTCATCGTTTCGTCTATTTAAAGTTGATCACTTAAAACATGGAATCACAAATTTTGTCAACATGGAGTAAAACATATACCTAAACATTGCCCAACACTAATGAAGATGAGAGATTTATCACATTTCATAACACTGAAAGTTCTATAAATTCAATTATTTCTCGTATAATTAACTAAATAATTCTCATACAGTAATCATGTAAATGTCAAGATCCCTCAAAAACTCGTCCACACTTCAAAGCATCAAACTGCTGCAAAAATGTATACTCACAATTTTATAGAAAATAACTCCAATCTCATGCATCCCTTCACTTTGCTCCCACAAATCCTGAATGCTCCATACATGACACTATAATGTAATGAATCCTGATATGTCTGCATAAACACAAACACTCTGACAATACTGGGGATCCAATAGAAAAGTTTGTAAATGGCAAAATAGGATAAGTGTGACATACCTGCCTTGAAAGTCACATTCTATGTGGTGATCTGGGAGATGACTGTTTATCTATGCTTAATGCAAAGCTTGCTGAGCAGGTAACCTATACAAAACAATACCAAGCTTGCTGATTCAGAGATCATGTTTATGTAGAACATGATAGCTTAGAATTTCCAAGCAACAGAAGCCAATAGATAAGGCTTGCCTGCAAAGTAATAAAGCCTACTGACAATTCATAAGCAAGCGAAAATTTCAGGCCATTAAAATTAAAACTTCTTTATAATGTAATTTGCATTAGTACAATGGTGAACTGGTAAGCCACAAAAGCTCTGCAGCTTTACATGGTAATACGTGATATCATCAAGTACATAGCCAAAAGCAACATTAGTGACTATCACAGCGTCCAATCTAACTTTCAACGAGACTCCTGAATTTTACACGTCTTTTAATGCTACCCATCCTATCATATCCAACACCGATCTTACTATGCATCAATTTTATGGCCAAATCTGCATTGCCTGCTTTCCTTAAAGCATTTATTAGAGCTGTACGGATTTTTCCAGGAATTTCTCTTTCCCTATCAACAATCCCATCAGCCAACTTACAAGCCTCTTTGATACGACCAGCTTTGCACAAGCAAGTGATCATATCTTCAAATGCTGTCTCCGGAATTATGCCCTTTGGCGCCAGCTCATCCAAAATCTTACAAGCGCGTGCTACTTTGCCTGACAGACAAAGTCCAATTGAGAGAGCCCTAAAAGAAGCTGCAGTTGGTGTGATACCCTTATCAATCATCATATCCCACAGCTTTAATGCTTCCTCATTTCTGTGTTCCTTGAACATTCCATTGATGAGTATTGTGTATGTGTAAACTGTTTGATCACATCCTTCATCTTCCATCCTCTTAAAAAGTGCTAAAGCCTCATCAAGCTTTCCGCACTTAGCAAGGGCATCAATAAGGACATTGTAGCAATATGAGTCACGCGGGCATCCCTTCTCAACCATCTCCTCAAAAAGTTCCTCAGCTTCATCAACTCTTCCAGCCTTCCCTAGGCCATCAATGAGACTGGAATAAAACATGGCATTAACTGCCACCCCATTAGCTCTACAGAACTCAAAATACTGCATGGCCTCCTCCAATCTCTCATTCTTACACAAACCACCTACAATAACTCTATAAGTAACATCATCTGGTTCAACTCCCTCATATTTCATCCTCTCAAAGATATTTATTGCCTCATTCATGCTACCAAGTTTTGCATAGGAATCTATCAAAGCTGTATAAATAGCCACATTTGGTTGACAACCCCTTCTAATCATACTCTCAAAAATAGCATGTCCTTCTATACATTTTCCTACTTTACAAAGCCCTCCAATCACTAAATTATATGCATGAGAGGGAATTTCAATCCCCTTTTCATCCATTTCATGATATAAACTCAAACAAGAATCAAAATCTCCCTCCAAATAACAAGCTTGTATCAAAGTCATATAAGTAATCTTATCTGGCTGCACATTTCTAGCCTCCATAGCCCTAAACTTCTCCATTGCCTTCTGTGTTTTTCCTACCTTACAATACCCTTTAATCATCGTATTATAAGTCACTCCATCAGGTCCAACTTTCCCGTTCTCCATAACCTTAAAAACCAGCTCAGAAGATTCAATAAACATTGAATTCACCAAACCATTCATCAAAAAATTATAGGTATACAAACTGGGCTCAATTCCATTCTCCTTCATGCTTCTCCACACCCACAACAATTCCTCAACCATTCCTAGCCCCCCAAAACTCTTAATCAAAGAATTTGCAGCTGAAACCGTCATCAAAAACCCCTTCTCTTTTAACTCATTAAACACTAATCTAACTCTATCCACGTCCCCACACAAAGCTAAACAATCAATCAAAGAAATATAACATTCAAGGTTATGAGAATACTTCTTTTGCCTAGCAGCCCAAGTAAAGAGCCTTAAACCGACATTAGGCCGTTTACTTACATCATGATTTCTTAAAACAAATGAAACAAAATTTGGTGACAACTTGATCAAGAACTTACGACAAAAGGAGTCTAAATTTGCCTCCATATCAGAAGACCCATCTAAAAGGTTCAAAATTTGCCTTACCCACGGAGATGGGTTCAAGTTTTGTGGACATGAAACCAAGTCAGAGACGTCATTGAATGGCTCTACCCATTCTGGAGGAGGGAAAGAATTGGCGGACCTTGGATTTGAGATGAAACTGGCCAAAGGACCCATATTTCGCGGTGACCCAACATTGTTGCCGGTCTTGTAAGGTGGCAATTTTAATTTGGGTGGAGATTGAAGAAGAGTTGCAGAGAAAGGTCTCCGTAAGACTCTTCTCATCTGGGTATTTGGGCTCTTCTAACCAACAGTAATCTTCTCGGTGAATTAGGTAAGTTGGTGTGCATGAAAATAACGTTTATTTATAAAAAATGTTGGCAGATCTAGAGTTATAATGTTCCGCGGTCTAGCATTCAGAATTTTGGACTCTGAATCCAACGATCCGAGGTCAAATCCGGTCGGTGAGACCTCTTTTTATTTGGTTTATAAATTTTAACTAACAACTTAAGAGATTACGACTAAATAATTTAAAGAATTATTTTCTTTACTTAATGATAACTCAGTTTTATAATTTTACCATAAAAATGGTAAATCTATTAATAAATTACTGATATCACATTAGTATTTTAGAAATTATGGATATTTTAAAAGTTTCACAAGTTATAAAATTTATAATTTTATCAATTAATTTTTTTAAATATATAAAATAATCAATAATGTTTTCAGTTGTTTAAATTTAGAGGTTAAAATATACTTACTATAATTTCTATAAAAATTCTATTAACTTTAACGGTTTGATAGTAAAACGATAAAAACTAAAATATTAAGTAGAAAAAAAGCATTATCTGAAAATTTTAGTGGTAGAATGATATTTCAAAAAGTATTAAGTGATAAAATAATAATATCTCCTTCTCTAATTATATTGTAAGAGATATATATTATATTTTTTAATGTGGTGAACTAAAGCCCTCCTTTAAATAAGGTAAACTCGAGTCCGCAAATACTAAATATACAAGGGATTACTGATACAATCACAAGTATTTATTGTATAAATAATGTTGTACAAATTAATGTGACGTAAATATATGAATTATCAACATAGTAGGACTCACAAGATTTATATATGGTAGGATTTACATAATTTATTTATATTATTCATATGTTTAATGAATCCTTCTACACATATTTATATTAATTATATCTTACCAAATCAGCTTGTGCAACAATATTTTTTTAGAATAAACTCATTGTATCCCACATAATTAGTTTTTATTTAATCTATTTTAATCAACCAATCATATCTTATGATATCAATTTGTACAAGATTAATTTTACATTTTTTTTTAATTTCTTTGACTTGATTATTGCTTGAGGGAATTGGGTATAAGAGGGGAGTTGGTTATTTCTTCATTGGATGAGGGTTTGTCAAACTCTTCTTTACTCTCTAAAATTAACTTCTTATTAATTTCACAAGGACAAAGAATGTGTTTTTCAACAACTTTACCATCATAAAAGGTTATAACTAATTTGACTTAACTTATGTTTTAGTTTTCTCAGCTACCCATTTATCAGCATTGTTGACTCTTGGATTTGGTTTTGATTGAGAAGAAATTTTTCTTTTTCATGAATGGTGAAGGCTGATGCAAGTTTAGAGATAGTATCTGTCAAATTGGTAAAGATTTGCATGATTTGGTTATTGATGGGCTCTTATTTTTCAATTAAAAATGCAATGTATCTTCAAGAATTTTCTTAGCAGTGGGACATCAAGTGAGTAACTCTAGGAGTTTTGAAAATTCTGATTTGCATGAAAAGGTGTAATGGGAATCAGGTTGCTAAAGCTCCACAAGATCCATTTAGCATCCATGGAGGTCTGATGTTAAGGGTAAGAACCAAGAAAATAAAGGAAGCATTAAATGGATTAATGAGCACATCTCAAGTTCATGCATAGTCCAAGACACTAATCTACCCAAATTAAAAATTTAAGATAGTCAATGCTTTTTCAATATTACTCAAACTTCTAAATTTGATATGGAGTGACTTGCATAAAGAACAAACAATGCCTTCTCAAATTAAGAAGAGAAATCAGACAAAATCTTTTTTGCTAGTCAGCTTCAAAAACAAGATCTTTTTATTTTCTTGTTACTTTAAGATCAACAAGATCTATTATTTCCTTTTTACTCTAGGATAAATAATAATTTTTAATTTCTTTTTTACTTTCGGCAAGATTTTTCATTTCCTTTAGGATCTTTTATTTCCTTTTTACTTTAGGCTATAATTTAGTATTAAGGAAATCTTATTCCATTAGTAAAATTCAACTATATAAATCCATGTAACCCTATTGGGAATTTCATATCGGAGTTTATAATAATGGTGAGACATTTTCTTTTTGGTTCTTCAAAGAGTTTCAGAACTTATCCATATTTCATCTTGTGGCATTCTTTCTTAACTTATCACCTACAATTTTCTCTTCTTCTATTTTTTTTAATGTAACACTCCACTTTTAAAAATATTTTATTTTTAAAATATTTAAAATCTCGTTACTTTTAATATAAATACGAATTCTAAATGTTTTACATATTAAGCAAAACTTCCTTACAAAATGTAGGAGACAAGTATAGATTCCTTAGTATATATCTCAAAAACTTTATTATTACATAAAGTAAAGATATTTATTTTTAAATAGAAACAAAGCTGGGCCCATCATAAAACTCAAGGTTTGTTATGCCCATATGCATTTTGCCTCGGTTGGGACTTGGCGTCAACTTGCCCTAGTCATCGCTACCTGTAATATAAGAATTTATGAGTTAATACCCAGTAAAATAACACTTGATGCATGTATAAATTATTATACATATAGATGACCATATTAAGTTTTTAAAAGAAACTTAGAAATACAGAAAACTTTATTAGGGCCCTAGGTATGTTGCACTACAAGGCTAGCACTTTTATTTTTTAAAACAACATGCCCTTGGGCGTAATTAGTTGCTCTTTGGGTGTTACGCATCGCCGTCCCCAAAAGATTACCTTTCACTAAGCTTGGAGGGCTTGCTCTCTTTGGGAACTTTACACCTTGTAGTACAACAACCTATTTTTCAGAAATTCATTTCTAAAACGTCTTCTTGTAAAGTAATTCATGAAATACTTGCATCGAATGCAACTTATATCATAACACGTGAAGTTCTTAGAGATGCAACAGAATCAACACACAATGGTATTTAAGGACAACAATCTTTAATGTAAGCGGCAATGCCGTTCATATAGAGATTAAACAAAATGGGATTATAATATAGGCGGTGGAGCTGGCCATAGCATAATTAAGTAAAAGTATCACAGAATAGGGGGCATAACCGATCATACAAGAAGTAAATAAGAAAATATCATAATATAGGTGGCATAGCCGACCACATAAGGATAAGTAAGAAAATACCATAATATAGGTGGCGTAGCCGTCCATATAAAGATTTCAATCACATCATAGTAGCCACAACAAAATAAAGGATTAGTTAAAGCTGAAGTTAAGTATGAAAATAATTTTATCCCTACATTGTAGTTGAAGTCTTACTTACCTCTTAACTTTGACTTCTCTGTACCTTTTTAATTTCAGGATTTTTCTACTCTTGATGTTATCACTTAGAATAGAAGAGGATTGAATTTCTAAGGTTGTATTGAAAATAAAAGGACTATAAAGTATTTATAGGATTTCTTAAGGCATAATGGATGGTTAGGATTTTGCCACCATAACTTTTGATTAATAGTTGAGATTATGCATCCATAAATATGTTAGTAAATTCCAGAATTCCTATCTCTACAAACATCTCTTATTGCATCATCACTTATGTCATTGTCTAAGTCATCATTACGTATGTCATTACTTATGTCATCATTACTTTTAGAATTAAATATTTATATTATTATTATTATATTACTACTACTACTACTACTACTACTACTATTATTATTATTATTATTATTATTTAATACTTGAGCTGCTGTTAGCTTAAAGTTAATTATATTATATTCAAGTGAGAAAGTTGTACCTCACATTTAATGTAGCGTCAACCCTATATTTTTTACACCACTAGTTTTTATCTTTATAGATAATGGGTCAAGGTCTTTATTTTATGATCGTTTAAATCTGAATTAGAATTAGCAAAAATACCTCATTGAGTGTAGGGCCTCATTTATCTTTGTGAGATTCACATCAATTAGTATTAGAGCTTAGGTTCTAAATCCGGTTTGATCTATTTTGAATTTATTTAGTTTCTCAAATTCTGTAGAATCTTGTTTCTTAATTTATGTTTGAATCCATAAACCTATCTTGTTTAATTCTTCTTTGCCCCAACTTTGCCCTAATCCTTTAAGTTTTGCTCTTTCTCATTCAAAACTTAAAGAGAGAGAGAGAGAGAGAAAACAAAAAACTAGAAAAATGAGAAAAAGAAAATTTTGAAAATCAATTGAATTTAAAGAATACCTTACTATTCAAGTCTTGCATATTCCAATTTTTTGCAATTCAAAATAAAAAAGAGGGGGGGGGGGAGACAATCCTAATTGCATCAAAAATTCATATTCTTCTTTCTCTTTTTTTGTTTGAGTTCTAGTTTGTTGAGTTTCAATTTTTGCAAGTGAATTTTGGTTGAGTTCATTTAGTTCAATAAAGAACTAAAAGAGAAAATTAAGAAGTGAAAAAATGCAAGAGAGTGTAAGCTTATAAGAGGGTAAAAGCCATATTAGAGTGAATATGAGTGTGAGTGTTGTCAATCTTGAGAAGAAACATGTGAGAGAGTGTTCATGAGGCTTTCTAACTTTGTTTTGTGTTGAGTGTTAGAAAATGTATATTTATAAAGGAGAAAATCATCATTTTACATTTAAAGTTTTACTAACAACCCTTACTTTTATGTATTTAAGCTTCTTACAATTTAATTATGTGTGTTTGATTTTAATTAAGTATTTTATGTATTTTAGGGGCATCATAGTCATTTCACAATAAACGAGAGATCAGATGGCAAAACGGACATCACTTTTGAACTCAGGATGGTCAAAAACCTTAGGAGGAGCATAAAAGGAAAAATGACACTGTTCACATGTACGGTACTATTCACGTGTACGGTACTGTATACGTTACTGTTCACGACACTGTTCACATAGACGGACGATGACGTGGCATTGAACGATGATGTGGCATTGACTGATGAGGTGTCACGATCCTGTTGGACTAAAATTCTTATGTACTGTTGATGGTGACGTGGCAGTATATCAATGGACCAAAAATCTCGTGTACAATACATGTATCACACAGGATTATTTTCAACCAAACCGCGTCACTGTTCACCCAGGTCAAACCGTGTTACTGTTCATCCGCGTGGTCAAACCGCATACTGTTGACTAATGACGTGGCGCAATCCTGAGCGTCTAAACTGTTTTTAATCCGATGGTCATGATTTACTCCTTGTATCTATAAAAAGGGGACCTCCCCCCCTAATTTGAGACCTCTGAATCTATTTTTGGACTCCATTTTTTGTAATTCTCTCTCCATCTTGTATTTTCTACGTATTTTAATAAATTTCCATTTTGCCCCTAGTTTAATTATGAGTGGCTAATTTTCTTTCAAGCTTGGGTTGAAGGTGAAGTCTCAACATGTGTCATGGGCTTAATTTGGTAAATTTATTTTCTCTTCCCCTCTAATTTTTGTGGATGTTTTGACTTCTCGTCGACAAATAATATTAATCTTGTCTAGTACCGCCTTGGTTTCATCGGCCCCCTAGTACAAGTTATTATTATTTGGCACGATAAGCCCTTAACACCATATTGATTAGAGTGTGGTTCATGAGGTGTGGATTCCCCCCTCATGATTTAATTGGCATTGGTTTCACCGGCCCCCTAGTACAAGGTTATTATTATTGGCACGATAAGCCCTTAGCACCATATTGATTAGAGTGTGGTTCATGAGGTGTGGATTCCCCCCTCATGATTTAATTGGCATTAATAAGGATTATTTAGCCCATGATGCATGTTGATATGGATCCAGATACCCAAGTACGTCATTTCAATAGAATTCTCTTCAATTTATTCTCACCATTTCAATACCAATTTTAGAATTTATTCTCACCATTTTAATTTAAGTTTTAGCATATTCCAAATCATTTCCACCACAAATCCAATCACCCATTCACAAAATTAATTCTACACAATTAAAATCGACCTCCTCGTGGGATCGACACTCGTCACCATTGATCTATACTACAATAGATCATGCGCTTGCGAGTACATTAAAATTTGCACAACATTTTGCAGGTTATTAAATATGTCTCAAGATAAAAATTAATTAATTTTTTATCATGCTCAGGAAAAGATAGACTTTAGACTATTCTTTAGGTCTTTAAAATAGAAATTTGAATGTTTGTAGTTGAGATTTGATGAGGTGAATGTGAGAATAGATAAAGTTGAACCTAGTTCACAGAAGCAGTAGCCACCTAAAGCTCTTAATGTGCAATAAAAAGGAAGGAATCCTTCTAGGCATGCTAATGAAGATGACAATGGGTAAGACCTAGATGAAGAAGATCGTGTTCTACATATTAATTTAAACAGACTCAAGCGAAGGAATGGAAATAGAGAAGATAGATGTGGAGATAGAGTTAATAGCAATTTGGGAAAAATTAAGTTAAAGATTCCATTTTTCCAAGGCAAAAACGATCCTCAAGCTTATTCAGAATGGGAAAAGAAAATAGAATTGGTATTTGATTGTCACAACAACCCAGAATTGCAAAAGATAAAGTTGGTCGTCACTGAATTCACCGACTACAGTATTGTGTGGTGGGATCAACCTGCTTTAAATAGAAGACAAAATCAAGAAAGACCCATTGAGAAATGGGAAGTTATGCAAGCTAGTATGAGGAAGTGATTTATTCCAAGTCATTATTATAGGAACTTATTTCAGAAGCTGAAAAGCCTTACTTAAGGGTCTAAAACCTTTGAAGACTATCACAAAGAGATAGAGATAGCCATAATTCGAGCCAATGTAGAGGAGCACCGAGAAATTACTATGGCTAGGTTCCTAATTGGCTTGCACTGGGATATTGCAAACATGGTGAAATTATAGCATTATGTTGAGTTGGATGACACGGTGTGTATGGCCATAAAAGTAGAGCAACAATTGAAAAAGAAGGGTTCTACACGAATTGGGTAGAATTCGTAGTTTTATTCAACATCGAAACCAATTGGAGCAAAAAGGAAGAAAAGTCTAGTTTTAATTTGAAGGCCAAAATCTCCAAAGGCAACAAAAATAAAGGTGCAATAAACCAAGGTATATCTGATTCTCAACCTATTAAATATAAAGATATCAAATGTTTTAAGTGTTTGGGAATAAGCCACATTGCATCTCAATACCCAAACAAAAGATTGATGATTTTAAAATATGATGGGGAAATTAAGATTGAAGGTAAATCTGATGATAAGAATATGCTTGGAGGATGCAAGTGATGTTGAATATCCGGTTGATGGAAAGCTTTTGGTTGTAAGAAGAGCTCTAAGTGTGCAAATCAAAGAAGATGAAAAGATACAATGTGAAAACATCTTTCATACTAGATGCTATTCAATATAAGGTATGTAGCATGATTATTGATAAAGAAAGTTGTACTAATATGGCTAGCATCGGTTTAGTTGAAAAATTAAATTTAACAACTTTGAAACATCCTAGGCCATATAATCTACAGTAGCTGAATGATTGTGGAAAAGTTAAAGTAAAAAAATAAGTCCTTGTTTCATTCTCAATTAGAAAGTATAAAAATAAGGTTGTGTGTGATGTGGTGCCAATGCATACAAGACAAATTCTTTTGAGGCGACCATGGCAGTTTGATAGACATGTCATTCATGATGGTTATATTAATAGATACTCTCTTGTACTTAATGAAAAAACTCACTACTCTTTTACCTTTGTCCCCAAGTCAAGTGCATGATGATCAAGTGCGGTTAAAAAAGTGAGTGACTTGAAAAAGGGGAGTTAGAGTTCAAAATCAAAAGGGGCTAAAACTAAAAAGAGAGAAAAATGAAGTGAAAAAGAAAAGGAAGTTTCAATTAATGAGAAAAAAAGAGAAAACAAGTAAATTTGTATGAGAAAGAAAGCAATATTAGAGGAACTTTAATTTTAAAATGGCTTATGATTGTACTTAAGTATAAAGAGGCTTGTTTAAGTATTAATGAACTTAATCCTTTTTTACCAAGTGTTATTGTTTCTATCTTACAACAACTTGAAAAGGTACTTCCCGAAAAGATACCTAATGGTTTATCACTAATAAGAAGAATTGACCATCAAATTGACTTCATACCTAGAGCATCTATTCCAAATAGGCCAGCCTATGAAAGTAATCCCGAGGTAATAAAGGAACTTCAAAGGTAGGTGAGTGAGCTTATAAAGAAGGGGTATGTGCGTGAAAGCATAAGTCATTGTGCGGTTCTAGTGTTGCTTGGGCCTAAAGAGGATGTTTGTTGATTGCAGCACCATCAACAATATCACTGTAAAGTATAGACATCTCATTCTTAGATTAGATATCATGTTTAATAAATTATATGATTCTTGTTTTATTTTACAGAATTGATCTTAAGAGTGGATATCATCAAATTAGAATAAGAGAAGGTGATGAATAGAAAACTGCATTCAAACAAAATATGGCTTATATAAGTTGTTAGTTATGCCATTTGAATTAATCAATGCACCTAGTACTTTCATGAGATTAATGTATCATGTTTTGTGTGCTTTTATTGGTAAATTTATGGTTGTATACTTTGATGATATTCTGATTTATAGCAAAATCTTAAATAAACATGTTGAACATCTAAATCTTGTTTTAGATGATTTGAGAAAAGAAAAGTTGTTTGCTAACATTAAAAAGTGTACCTGCTACACAGATAAAAAATTGAGATAGATAAAGAAAAGTGTGATGCTTCAAGAACAGGTATTGAGGTTATTCTAATACAAGAAGGATGTCCTATTGCATATTTTTGTCAAAAACTAAGTGGGGCAAACTTAAATTACCCTACATATGACAAAGAAATGTATGCATTGATTAGGGGTTTAGAAACTTGACAACACTATTTTTGGCAAGAAGAGTTTGTGATTCATACGGATCATGAGTCTTTGAAGTATTTAAAGGGTCAACACAAGATAGAAAAATGCCATACCAAGTGGGTGGAGTTCGTTGAAACTTTTTCCTTATGTGATCAAGTACCAACACAATAAGGAAAACATTGTGGCTGATGCATTATCTCAAAGGTACGCCTTACTTTTTACCTTAAATGCAAAAATATTAGTTTTTGAATACATTAAAGACTCGTATGTTGGTGATTCTGATTTTGGTAATGTATTTAATGCATATGAGAAAGTGGCATTTGGCAAATTCTTTAGGCATGATGTTTTTTCGTTTTGGGAAAATAAGTTATATGTACCTAAATGTTCATTGCATGACTTGCTTGTTAGAGAAACTAATGGGGTGGTTTGATGGGGGTGGTTTGATGGGGCATTTTGGTATATCTAAGACTTTAGGTATTTTATATGAACATTTCTTATAGCCTCATATGAAACGTGATGTGGAAAGGATTTATGAGAAGTGTTTTACTTGTAGAAAAGTTAAGCCTTATGGTTTGTATACTCTTTGTCTATACCTAGTAAACATTAAATTAACATATTCATGGATTTTATGTTAGGTTTGCCTAGGTAAAAAAGGATAGAAATTCTATAATTGTGGTAGTTGATAGGTTTTCTAAAAATGACACATTTTATTCTATGTCATAAAATTGACGATACTTTACATATTATTGACCTATTTTTCAAAGAGATTGCGACATGCCTAAAAGTATTATTTCAAGTAGGGATCCAAAGTTTTTAAGCTTTTTTTTTAAAGTTTTTTTTGAAAGCTTTGTGGGCTAAGTTAGGAACTAAATTTTTTTGTATTCTACTACTTGTTATCCACAAACTGATGGATAAATCAAGGCAGTTAATAGGGCTTTATTTACTTTTTTGTGTGCTATAATAAAAAAGAACTTGAAAACATGGGAAAAAATTGTTTGCCACATGTAGAACTTGCATATAATCGTTGTATGTTTTCAACAACTAAGTTTTTACCTTTCGAAATTGTGTATGGTTTTAAATCATTAACTCCATTAGATTTAACCTCTTTACCTATAGAAGAGCAAATTAATTTAGAAAGAAAGAGGAAAGTTTACTCTGTTAGACACATCCATGAAAAGACAAGGCAAAAAATTAAGAAGAGGACAGAACAATATGCTGACTAAGCTAATAAGTGGCACTAGAAAGTTGTATTTGAACTAGGAGATTAGGTTTGTTTGCATATAAGAAAGGAATAGTTTCCTATTCAAAGATGTTCAAAACTACTTTCAAGGTGATATGGATCATTTCAAGTGATTGAAAGGATCAATGACAACGTTTATAAGTTGGATCTTTCTAGAGAGTATGATATAAGTGCAAACTTTAATGTTATTGATTTATTCCTTTTTGATATATGTGAAGACTTAAGGACAAATTCTTTCCAAGAGAGAGAGAATGATGAGAACCAAGTTGCTAAGGGCCCATTTGGTATTGTTTTTGAATTTTTATTTTCTAAAAACAAAAATAAGAATGAAAATGGTGTTTTATAGTTGTTGTATTTTAAATTTAAATATGCATTTGGTATCATTTTTTATATCTTATATTTTAAAACTGAAATCAGTAATATGCGTTAGGTAGTCACAAATGAAAATGATAAAAACAAAGAATAAGTGTTCGATAGTACTATTTTCAAAAATAATTTTTACTAAACATTTAAGTTATAATTAAAAAAATTATTTAACTAATACATACATAAACATATCATAAATAATTTAGTATTAGCATTAATAAAACATATTACCTTTTCATTATTTTTATACAATAATTAAAATATATATTATTTTTACACTCATATATGATTTATATGTTATTCTAAAAGAAGATTGGTTGTCTATGGTTGAAGGAATTTTTAGCATTTTAGAGTACATGTGGTGACAATTTCGAATATCTGGTGGTTTCTTTATTGTATATACCGAGATTTATTTGGAGAGTTCAATTATTCTTTCTTTTCTTTCTTATTTATCTGCATTAATTTATCAAAACACTACTAGATTTTGTAATACAAAATAAATAATATACGATAGAAAGTAGACAGCTGCCTACCACACATCCACATGGAATAATACATATCTATAATTATTATTTGAATTAATATTAATTTTGTCATTGTCAAGTTGCAATTTATCTTCTTACTAGTTACTATGCTTGCCATTACTCCACCAAACTCATCCACTCAATACCCACTTAGATCAATTCCAGATTTCCACTACTCAAGTCCCCATCATCAATTCATCATCATCTCCTCAAAACCAATAAGCCGTCTCCTTTGGGCTTTGACGCTTGAGTTGTTTATCGAATATGCAATTAAGTATTTAAGTCAATTGGAACCTTTACCTGCAGTATGGGTCACTCGAATTTTCCCATATAAAAAAGCAAAGCTCAACAATGGAAACTTCTAGACATCATCTCTGCCATAGTCTTTGACTTAGTCCTTGTCTTCTTTCTCCTAGTGTTCACTCTACTCGGCTATTCACTCACTGCCTCTGGTCGCCAAGCCCTTCTCAACAATGACGCAGCAGCAGCAGTTAATCTATCATGGCCGGACCAGAGCAGAGACGAAGCAGTAGTACCACCACCGGTTGAGACGGAGCTGAGAGGCGACAGCATCAACAACTGATTTTGGTTACTGGGACGGAGTGAGAGAGCTGTCACAATGAATTGTGGCTGAAGAAGAGATGTATCCACGAGAAAGAAAGCTGTGAATTTTTAGATTCGGATAATGAGATAAGACTTGGGTTTTGCTTTGTAATTTATTTTAAAGTTTGTGTGTTAAACACGTTCTCATTTTTATAACTACAAATGAAAATTCAAATTATTTGTTTTATAATCTATTTTTTGAATTTAATTCACTGAACAAGTATTCCAGTTGTATTCTCAAAATAAAAATGAAAACACACTCCTCAAAATGGTACCGAACAGCCCTTAAAACTCTTCAAGATACGTTAAGCGTCTATGACGTTCAATGACAAGGGTAAGAAATAAGAAAATGAAGGAAGTATTAGATGGATTAATTGAGCACATCTCAAATTTATGCCATCTCCAAGACAATAATCTACCTAAATTAGAAATTCCAGATAGTCAATGCATTGTCAATATTATTTAAGCTTCTAAATTTGATTTGGAGTGACTTACATGAAGAAAAAAGAAAGCCTTATTAAATTAGGAAGAGAAATTAGGAAAAATCTTGTTTCCTAATCTACTTCAGAAATAAGATCTTTTATTTCTTTTTTACTTTAGGATCAACAAGATTTATTACATCCTTTTTAGTTTAGGATAAACAATGTCTTTTATTTCTTTTTTACTTTTGGTTATATTCAGCAATAAGACGAACCTTATTCCATTAGTAAAATTCAACTATATAAATCCATGTAACCACATTGGGAATTTCATATTAGAGTTTATAATAATAGTAAGAGCTTTTCTCCTTGGTTTTTTAAAGAACTTTCATAACATAACTAGATTTCATTTTGTGGCGTTCTTTCTAAACTCATCACTCATAATCTTCTCTCTCTTTTTTTCTTTTTTTCTTTTTTGCTGTGTGGCATCGACCCCAGATTTCTTATACCATTAGTTCTTATTTTCTTGGATAAGCGGTTAAGATCTTTATTTTATGATTGTTTGAATCTGAATTAATGATCGTTGGCAAAGAACCTCATTAATTGTAAGGTCTCACTTATCTTTGTATGGTTCACATCAAGGTGGTTGTGAAGTTTTGCATGATTTTCATTTCTTCAACTAAAATTTAGGTGGTTTCTCCAATTAGAATTGTAAATATATGAGTATGAATTAGGATTCAGCTTTTTGAAATTATTTAGGACATTTGCTTATTTGTGCAAACTTTCTTTCAAAGTTGAAAAGGTCGGACAGCCCTATATAGAATGGTTAGTGGAACTGCAAACATGACATAGAATGCTTCAACCTTTCTAGCTGAAGATGAAAATTTGGCTTGAAGATCATTGATCTTCCCTAAGATTTTACATGCCTTAACCAAATAAAGATCTTTGGGGTTCACTCAGTAAATAATTAGAACTAACCATGTCCTACTATTATGCATTCTCTATTATATAGTCAAAATAATCACTACAAAAAAAAAGTGATCTATTGTGACGGAAAAACATTGTCTCTCTATATATAAAATTTATTTAGTGACAGACTATACGTCACTATTTATGTGTCGGATTTGCCACCATCGCTAAAATATTTGGTGACAATTAATAATAGTTGCAAGTATTATGTGTCACTGATACACACCTTATAGTGACAAACATAAGTTTATGACAAGTAGGGACAAAAGCAAAAATCAGTCATTATAAGCATATTTTTAGACATAAATTTGTCGTTATTTTGATATTAGTGGCTATTAATGTGTCACTATTTTGATATTACTGACTGTTAATGTTTTGTTATTTATATAATTAGGGACAATTAAATTAGTCATTGATGATCATTATTGACAATGAAATGTGCCACTATAGATTCAATTAGTAACAATTAATTCTGTCATTAACAAATAAAATATGACACTTGAATGTATTGTTATTGATATAATTAGTGACAATTTATTCGGTCGATATGATCTCAGTAGTGACGTATAATTTTGCCTCAATGAATATATTACTGACATTAAATCAGTCATTATATATCTAAATTAGTAAATTCTATAATAATTTATTCAACAACCAACAATGTAAATAGTGACATTGTTTCAATCTCCAATTAAAAAAAGTGACATTTTTATTGTTATAGACGATAATGTTCTATCTACTAAATTTGTCACTAATTAATCTTAGAGACAATTAATTTTATTGCTACATTTGTAATTCATAAAGTAATTTAGCATGCATAATATGATTTGAGGAAATTAAATCATAAAATTTATTAACAAATGCATAGTTCAGTAACGACTATAACTATTTCAAAATTGCATTTTATACTACTTTATAAAAAAATGTTATCAAATGTTAATATCATTACCATCCAATAAAGAACTATTGAAAATTGTAAACAACTCCAATTATTGTCAAAATTTTAAAAATTATAAGACATCAACTATCAAAAGTTTTAATGGCATTTGCCTCTTTTTATGCTCGAACGTATTTCAAAACTTCTGCAAGAGTGGATTTCACTCCATTCAACTCTTCCTGCATATTCTTAAGTTCATTTTTTGTAGCTTGCCTACGACTTTGCTCTTCCTCTAACATTTTCAAACTATCATTTTGAAAAGATTGTGTTCCAAAGACATCTACTCTATGAATCCCATGACCATAAGTGAGAGTAGATTTTGTATGCTCATCTACAACCTGATTAAAGATTTGATCTTTTGATGAATTAGGCTTCTGGTTTAAAGCTCATTCATTTGATTCTGAAGCAAAAAAATGAGCAAAATAAATTATAATGAAATATACAATGAATCAAACAAATTAAAATGATAATATAAGATATATTTTCATACATGCCAGAATAAACAAATAGTATAAATTCAAAGTCCATTTTAGGACTATTTGCATTCCTCCTAACTAAAAATTGGGTAGAGATAGGTATTTTCCCCATCAATTTGGGGGTGGAGCAAATATTCCACCAATACTTGTGAGAGTAGAAACCTAAGCTATGCCATAATATAACTCAATCTAGTCGACTTCAATATATGTCTCATATAAGTATGAACAGACTTTTACTTGTGTAATATATATTGATGATTCTCTAAAAAAAAAAATTATTCATCAATCACAGACACTATAATAGTACTTAAATTTGTAATGCTTTATGTTCATAACAAAAATAAAACAAAAAGCACTTGAAGTTGCATAACTATTGTCTAAAAGTCTTACTTACAATTGTCTCTCTCGAGTTCAAATCAATAGGCTGGCTTTTTTTTTTTTTTGTGAGTAACTGTAAACATAGTTATCATGTCCAGTTTTTTTCCTTTTAGGTCATTAGATTGCTGCAAATATATAAATGCATCAATATCAATGTAATTGCAAATAAAATATGTAACAACAGGTAAGGTAAAATAATCAATTAACTAGTTCATCTTGAATGCTAGAGAAGCTTTTTGTTCCAGCAGTGTGAATGGTCTTAATTTTGAACAATTAACTTTACTTGTTGTTGAACGTTGATGTAATAAAACTAAAAAGTTAACTTCCATGTACAATTTTTGTGAACAAGTATGAAGTTAAACAAATAACTAAATAACATATGTTCTTACTTATCCTTTCTTAGATTCCTAAAATTTAACTAGCCAATCCCATTGATTTTCACCCACTTCATTTTTTAAACTATTTATCGTCTCTTCATCATTTCTTGACTCGTAGCACTTGATCTTTAATGCAGATTTTGCCAACGATGAGCTAATTTTTCATTAACCGATCTACAACCCAGTTGATAATGAATTTTGCTTACAACATATTTTAATAAAACACTTAATAAAACTCATTGAGTTAAAAAAATTTCAAACAAATTAGTAATTTCTTATACGTTTATAATAAGTTTTATTGTAGGATTGATATACCTCTAGTAAATTTCTTATTTCTTTCTTAACATCAGTCAGTACCTTTCTCCAATCATCAAAATTAAGTGACATTACTAATGAATCACGTGAAAGGTATCCAATATATTGCTCTAATGCTTTACCACATTGCCTAGTAGCTTCTCTATTAGGATTAAAGTCCACTTTGAAATTCTATTTATGCAACCCAAGAGGGGGGGTGAATTGGGATTCTTAAAATTATTCAATTCTAAACCAAAATACCATACAAGTCTAAAACGGATTTAAAACAATAACAATTAAATCAATCACAATATAAAAAGATAAGGGAAGAGAGATTCAAACACGAAGATTTTTACGTGGTTCGGCCAACCTCGCCTACGTCCACGTCTCCAAGCTTTCCGGGCCTGAGGATTTCACTAAGCAAGCCTCCAAGGCTTCAAATGCTTACACTTGACTTCCAAGGTGTCAATGAACCTTTACAACAAGAGATTATCCCCAATCTCTTAACCCAAGTGTATCCCAACACTTACAATCACTCAAAGTAAAAGATTACAAATTTTTTTTCTCTCACAGATTACAAATCAATGCCCAATGTGTGAATAGATGAAGCAAGAATGTGTTTAAATCTCTATGAAGATTGTATTCTCGAATATAAGCTCAATGGTAGTATTGTGATCAATCTTTGTTTGAATTTGAATGAGCTTATTTATAGTTGGAGCTGAAAAACTAGCCGTTGCTGACTGTCTGCTCGAAAACGGATCGCCATTAAATATTAATGGTTAACTGTTTAGGCTGGTCAAAGTTACTGTTGGGCCAAATTTCAAATAAACGGTTGACCGTTTAGGCTTACCCTTTCGTCGTTAAGTTCCAGAGACCTGCAAGATAAACTTCAGCTATTCATTTACACTAAACGGTTAAAGATTTGCATGAAATGACTTTTCTGGAATTTATCAGTTAGCCGTTTGTCATTAACGGTTCGCCGTTTGTTTCCAGTAACCTGCAAAATAAATTAGCCTTATCCGTTTCTATTAAATGGTGCCAGATAAGTACAATCTTCCATTCTGAATTTTATTGGTTAACCGTTTCAACAAACGATTCACTGGTTAATTCCAGTAACCATTCCAACATTTTGTGTTTTCCGTTTTTCTTAACCGATTAGAGCTTAAGCAATTTGTTACTCTCTGATTTTAATCGGTTAACCGTTTATTTCCAGAATCACAGTTTTAGCCAGGTATTGCAGAGAATCATTTTCCAATTTGAAATATAACAATTATCAAACTTTTATGAATATAATTGGAATGATTATAAGGCTTTCGTTTATTAATGAATAGCTCCAACATTTTAATCAAAAGCATTTAAAGTTTGTTATCATCAAAATCAATATTATGAACATATACAAGTTAACACACTTAAATGGGCTCAATTTGTTTATGTATAGACTGTAATTTTGTTGGTCCACACTTCCGTTTGGATGTAATAGAAGTGCCTTTTATAAATAAATAAAAAATTAATAATCACACACACATATATTGAAAAAATCTAAATGACAACTCAAGAAAATATTTTAAAAAGTGATATTTACTAAATGATTGCCTTAGCAAATTGTATAGTAATTTGCCATTTAAAAAATGAAGGAAATTTTTAAAATGTCATTTATAACATATATCGAAAAGATCTTGAGCAGCATTTCTATTAGCACTTGTTTGGCTACTGTGATGAACTTAATATCTAAAAATAACAAAGGAAAAGTGAAATTGGATTTGTCTTATGGTAATATCATATTTTCTTGTTTTTGTAAGTATCAATGGTTACCTCTATCTCGAATCATTTAGGGAATTGCTTGCTATGAATACGCGCAATATCAATTTGTCTGGCACGATTTTGCAATTTTAATTATTTGGAGATGCTTCCTATATTAAATTAAACATTTCAATTATGAGTTATAGATTTTATGTTTTGTTAAAATCCATTTACAATTGGAATAACAAACTTACTTGATGAAGGGGGTAACTTCTTCACAATTAAACAATACGTATCTATGTGCTTGGGACAAAACTAGAGGATCTAAAAAGATAATCTCTTCTTTGCCCATTTCACATCCATTTTTTGAGAATATTGATAATGATTCATCATTTCCCTCCTTATTATCATCATTTCTCGATGGTTGATTGAATTTTGTTTCTCTTTTAGATAAATAATGAGATCAAAATGTCAAACACTCTTCTGCCACATACCCCTCTACTATAGAACCTTCTGGATGCATTTATTACGAACATATGACTTTAATTTAGGCAATTCCCTAGTAAATAAAAAGCAAATATTTGTTAGTTTTACATAAATAATGAAAAAATGTTTTCTTTTAAAATATTAACATGACATATATTACCTTTCTATTGGATACATCCACTGATATTGTAATGGTTCAGCAATCTTTGCCTCATCTGCCAAATGAATTGGCATGTACCATAATATCAAAGAATGGGGGTGGAAGTATGTTTTCAAGATGGCATAAAATTAAAATGATACGAGATTTAAGTTGAGCAAACTCTTCAACTGTTCCAATTTTAGAACAAAGATCTCTGAAGAAATTGATCAATTCAATCAGCACCGAGCTAACTTTTTTTGCAAGGACTTTCTCACTACCAATGGAAGATGTTGATGCATTAATATGTGATAATCATGACTTTTCAATCCATGAATTTTACGTTGTTTAAGGTTCACACATCATGAGATATTTGATGAATAACCATTAAGAACTTTGACATTTGATAATACTTTATAAAAGATTTCTTTTTCACTATGAGTCATTGAGTAGCATGTTTGTGGTAGCATTGTCTTTCCTTCTTTATATTGGGGATAAAGAGATTGCCTTATTCTCAATTCTTTCATATTAAGACATTCTCTTAAATTGTCTTTGATTTTACCTTCAAAATTCAACAACAACCCAATAATGCTATCACAAATATTTTTCTCATTATATATAACATCTAAGTTATGGCGAATGAGGTTATGCTCCCAATATGGCAACAAAAAAGAAAATACTCTTTTATTTCCATATCACATTATCCTCATCATTAACATCATCTCGTTTACATTTTCCACTAGTATTTAATTTGAGTTTTCCATATATAGTGTGCACTTAGTTCATCTGTTCTAGAACCTCAATCCTCGTTAATGGAGTTGGAGCATTTCTCTATAAGAAACGATGATGCCCTAAGTAATAATACTTATGATATACTTTAACCTTTGATAAAATGTGTTTACATAACAATGAGGACAAGCAAAATGACCTTTATTGTTCTATCCTAACAAATTAGCATATGCCAGAAAGTCATTAATTGTCTATAATAATGTTGCATGAAGATTGAAATTTTGATTTGATGAGGCATCAAATGTGTTCACACCATCTTCCCACAATTTCCTTAATTCATTTATTAAAGGTTGCAAATAAACATCAATGTCATTTCCAGGAGCATTTAGTCCAGGAATAAGCAAAGACATAATAATATTTGGCTGCTTCATGCACATCCAAGGAGGCAAATTATAAATCATGAAATCAACTGGCCATATACTATGAGATAAACTCATTGTCCTAAATGGGTTAAAACCATCACTTGCTAACCCCAATCTCATATTATGAAGATTTAAAGCAAACTCTGGATAGCATTGATCCAAGCTTCAGAATCGGCTGGATGCCTCAATATACCATATTTAACATGGTCATTTTCATACCACTGCATAAATGAAGTTGTTTTCTTTGACATGAAATATCTTTGAAGTCTAGCTTTTAAAGGAAAGTGGCGCAACACTTTAGCTCAAATTTTACGAGTAGGTGTAGATGATTGACTTGGAATTTTATATCGTGGGTCATTAGACGTGGGTTTCCATCAAGATGCCCCACATATTGAACAAAAAGAATCATGCTCCTTATCTTTCCAATATAACATACAGTCATTAGAACATGCATCAATTTTTTTTTATACCCAAGACCTAAGCCACCAATAATCTTTTCGGCATGACAAAAAGACTTGGGCAAAGTTTCCCTTTCTGATAATGCTTCCTTTATCAACTTAAGAAGTATTGTAACTGCTATATCACTTAGTCCATTGAGGCACTTAATTTGAAATAAGCAAACAATGAAGGAAAATTTAGTGAACTTTTTACATCTTGGGTATAACTCTTGCTCAGCATATTCCAATAGTTTGTAGAATGTCTGAGCATCATGATTAGGAACTTTATTATGCTCACCCATCATGTCATCAGGACCATTTTCATGGTCACCACCATTATTATTAGGGTTCTAAAAGCATCACATAACAAGTCATGCATATTGCCTATCTCATTTACTCCTTCATTGTTCACAATTTTTTTCCTATTCTTAAGCTCTCCATGGTAAATTCGTTTGTTACTAAGATAATCAGTGTCTACTCCAAAACATATCATGCGTCCATAATAGCATCTCTATCGTGATCAAATCTATTACTACATTTCTTACATGGACATTTTAATCTCCCATCATCAGTAGTATTTTCAAGTGCAAATTTCAAGAATTTAGAAACTCCCAATTTGAATGTTGGACTTGAACTAGACTCATGAATCCAACTCTTATCCATTCTATAACTGAGAATTCTAGTAGTCAATCCTGAATTTAAGAGGAATAAAATTATAAAATTATAAAATTATAATAGCTCAAAATAGAAAAAGTAAAAATGGATATTTTTAACAAAAAAGCAATGTATCTAATTACTAAGTAGCATTCCCCATGTAATAATGAAAAGGGTATTATAAGTAGAATTACAAGAGAACTAAATAAAAAAGAAAAATCATAGTAAAACTATAAATACTTTAAAATATAAATATATAAATAACAAGCTAGACCAAGAAAATCAAAAGAATATCGATAGATGAGCCATTTAATTGAGCAACTAATTATAAAAGAATTAAACTAAAAATTATGAACTTTAGATCTTTGCCATAAACCGAATTAACATCAAGTCTTTTAACCTTGTTTTTTGGTTAATCAGTAGATACAAGTGCTAAATAAAATAATATACTTATTGACTTTTTTGTTCATATTATGTTATTTGTCTAATTCTTATCTTGATTTTATTTTATTTATCTAACATTATTTTTAGGAATTTTTTAATATGTCTAAATTGTGGTTAATCAATTTCTACTAGTGAGTGTAAGTTATTGGCAAGTTTTCTTAATTGATTAGGTAAATTATTTGGCTTTTAATTTTAATAATTGTACCAAGAAAAAAAGTAATAGAAAATATATTGGAAATAGGAAATATATTGGATTAATATAGTGTAGAAATGTAATATTTTAATGCCACTTGTTCATTTCAAAAGTCACATGTTATTTATTAATACTATATGCAGTATCAAATAAGGAAACATAAAATATTCAATTTCAAGCCACTTGTTCATTTCAAAAGTCACACGTTACTTATTAATACTATATGCAGTATCAAATAAGGCAACATAAAAGATTCAATTTCAAGCCTTTTGTTCTTTTAGGTGTTGGTTAGTAAAGAAAGATTCACAATAAAAACTCAAACTAGTATAAAAATGATAAATTCCCAATAAATAACATATATAAAGATAATTGCATCTTAACAAACTTTATTAACAAAAATAAATCACTTATAGATAAGAGGTGCTTTGAAAAATGCTTAATCTAGGACTAACTTCTTTTTTATTAGCAACACTTTAACTGGATGACAATATAATTCCCCACCAATGAATTAATAATGAAGAAATGAGCATCAATTTAAATTAAGAAAAATAGGATCATCATAAAGAGTTATAATAAATTAATATATATATATATATATATATATATATATATATATATATATATATATATATATATATATATATATATATATATATATATATATATATATATCAATGAAATTCTTTTGTTCATGTATACTAAAGGAAAGTCAAGTAATATTTCTTCAAATATGCAAACATGATCTCTAGATTAGATGTCAATTTCAAATTTTTTAGAAAAAATTTCAAGTAATTAATTAATGGACTTCAATAATAGAGCAAAAGGAACCACTAAAGTCTAGAAAAGACATAAGAAATCAGCATTTGGGCTCATTTAAAAGACTTTTTGATTCTCTTTTACACATCCAAATTATTGTCCTATTAGGCTTCAAAAAATTATGGATTAGTTCTCTACCAAGGAAGCAAAAAATTAAATTTGTTTTGATAGACAAGAAAATGCCCAATCACCAATCACCCCCTCTAATAGGTCAAATCAACCTTTACTCACCCTTGCAACTGATTTATTTATATCATTAAATCACATGAAAAAACAAAGAAGAGTTTGTGACAATTAGATAATGGCACACTACATCTCTTCAAAAGTTCTCCAACCACACTTCTAGAAATAATGATGCAGTTAAGATAAGAACATCTTATGCTGCAATATCCTTTATATTACTTGTAATGGGTAAACGAGCCTATTTCTTCGAACCAAAGCTTTCTATTTTCTTTTTATATGAACATTAACTTCTTGACCATAAAACTTTATTATTTGTTTTTAATGTTTTACATTTGAAAAGTTTATTAGAATTCAATTTTGATTGTGTCCTGGACTTGTGTAATCTAATTGTCACATTATCTTTATGATGGTGTCTACTTTGCATGTTCTCAATGTACAAAAGACACGTGGTAGAGAAATTAATACTTGGTCATTACAATCATATAGTTCCAAAGAAGAAAAATAAAAATCATATAAAATTCAAATTGAAACTAGAAAATATTGAGTAAAATCACATTAATCCCAAAATGAAACTAAATAATATATAAGTTATCTTTTGCAGGATGTAATATGCTCCACCAAAGACCAACTATTTGGAATAATTTCATGTAGTTTTAGTTTTTAAACTAGAACATCAAAATACTCCAATTCTAAATAATACCGAAAAATCATGCTATATGAAACCAAGCAAAATTTGCATTAGCGGTTAATTGGGGACAAATAAAGGATATATCTACTCAACACTATTATCACAGTCCAAGAACACTAGAGTAATACTCTACAATACTATTAACGATAACCCAGTATAAATCAAACACTATTATAAACAACCCGACTTTTCAATCCTATCCTTTCCTTTTACCTCCCATTGGAGAAAGAAGAAGAAGAAAAAGAGAAGGGAAAGAATAAAAGAGTAATAATCAAATGTAGGCTCAATTAATTCACTAAAATTTGTTTTGTTTTACTATTATCTGAGAAACCACTGCAAAACTAAGTACTCCTGAGATAGACAAGGATTTTGGACAGCTTGTAAGAATTTTCAGAGAATATAAATTCAGCATAAAAAAGTACAAATTTAAAGAAGTTTAGTGCTTGAGACTACTGCAACTTACCGATTATAAAATATAAAAGCAAGATCTTGCTATTAGTTGTAGAATATCTATCAAAATCAACACCTAACAACAAATTTTAGCAGGTAATTAAAAGGGTAATTATCCACCGATCACCTATTTTTTCACACTTTTTAAAAAAAATACACAATTCTTAATTTTTTTTTGCTGAACTCCACTCGAAATTATATTATTTTACACATGTCCATTTCTGTCTTCAAACTATTAAGAGAACTAACGGAATATTGTGTAAATGATTTTTTTACCCCCAAATGTAAAAGTACAATTATCCACCGACCCCCTTTTTTCGCATTTTTTGAAAAATACACAATTCTTTTTTTAACTCCACTTGAAATTATATTATTTTACACCTCTCCACTTTTGTCTTCGAACAATGTCATTGTGAAGTGACAATTTTACCCTTATGATGTCAGCAAAGTTCTAACAGTGTTATAATATGAGTGGACCAATGAAAAAAATGTTAATTTCAGGTAGAGCGCTGCCAAAAAAACAAGATTTGTATATTTTTTAAAAAGCTAGAAAAAACAAGTGGTCGGTGGATAATTATCCTAATTAAAATAACAAACTTAGTGGACGATTAAAAAGAACAAACAATAAAAAGCAATAAACCATTACTAGATTATCTTGTTGCTCTTAAAACTAAGAGGAGAGCAAATTAAGTCTTTCGATTTTGACGGAAGGACAAAAAAATTGTTGGGTTTTTGTGAAATGATGGAGGCAAGAAAGTTAACTTGTCGTAGGGTTTGTAATAGACAAATTAAAATAAAAAAGATGAAATTTGATTGGGATAAGGAAAGAAAATAAGAAAAATCCATACTTGATTAGATTTAAAAAAAAATTGATGGTTTTGAAATTGGATTATAACACAGAGATAGAAAGATCGGTGCCCCAGTTAGGGAGGAAGAGTGTTTTGGGGAGAAAAGTATATATGATTTGTGACATAATTAATTTAGATTATTGACAGAGATGATTTTATTGTGTCTTCAATAAAACAAAATTAAGTCTTTTCAATTTATTATGACACAAATTATAGATATTGTCCCTGAAGGGTTAAATATTTTGGCACCGAACTAATGAACAAAAATTTCATTAACTATTAGTAACAAATGCTAACATTTGTCCCAATATATCATAGATAGGGACAATTATTTTAATTTTTCAAAAAGCATTTGTCCCTAAAAGTCATTTTTTTGTAGTGAATCTAATGGAGCTTCAGGGCTTTTGTCCCCAAACTTAGCATTACACATTATTTCAATAACCTGTCTACTTTGGATTTGAGTCCCTTGAAGAAGTATGAGACTAATCTTTGTGTTTCAAAACCATGTTATAGGCGAGAATGTTAAATAACTCTTTGTACATATTCTAACATTGGTAAAGGGTCACTACTGACTTTTGAATAAAAGTGGTGATTTGCTTTTTGATAAAATTTGTTCAATAGGGTGGAAAAAAATTCTAAAATTGTATTTGTATTTCATCTAAAATTCTAATGAATCCTGACCTAAAGTTTTATAACTGTGTTTTATCTTTTTCCTTTAGTGAGAAAGAGAAAAACGCAAGTCTAATTATATTCATGCAACAAAAGTGGTTAATTACTCCCAAGTAAACGTGGGAGTTTAGTTCGAGTAAGCTATAAAATCTAAATGGGCTGAAAATTGCAACGTGATTGGTTTTAATTTTGTTGTATTTGAACCCGAACCGATATTAGAACCTGATCAAGTTAGGCTTTGTAAATATATTCTCCCACCAACTCACTTAACACATCAATCCTCACTCACGCACAAGCACAAGCATGCCTAAGCCAAATTCAAAATCCCTAATGGCTTAAACCTTTGATAATTGGTAATCTTTTTTCTTTATCTTCTTCGATAAAAACCCACAATGACGGCACAACCCCCAAATCCGCAGTCTGCAGCTGTCCA
>NW_006262688.1:17288215-17359443 GCF_000493195.1 Citrus x clementina
TCCCATAAAGTCACAGACTTAGAGTCTCATTCATGCACATCCACACTCCACTTACGCCTGACACTATCAGTTCATCTTACCGACACCTGTTTGTCTGATCCAATTACCGTCTCTTTCTTCTCTATTGTTGTTTATGATCTATCAATGTTAGTAGGTTACTTACTATTATCATTAGTATTACTAATTATTATTATTATATTATAAACAAGTTATTTTGAACTATTTCTCAATTTTATTTTCTTAATCAGCTATATGATTATTAGTTTCTCAAATTTTGTGCAACTGTGCATGCATGTTCTTGAAGTTTCATGTTTTTTTCTTTTGTGCCCTCAGTTGGCAAAAAATTTTGGATTAAATTGTTCTAACCCAAGTTTTACTTGAACCGAAATTTGAACCTGAATTATCAACCCGATTTGATCCAAATTATGAACTTGAACCTAATCAAACCGAACTGAACTAATTCGGTTTGGATTCGCATTTTCGACCCAATTGGGTTCAATTCTCCAACTCCATTAGGTTGTAACCCAAACCAAAACTTGAATAACCCAAACCGAAACCCAAAAAATCTAAACTGAACTCAATTTGCCCACCACTACTTTTGAGTATAAGAGTGGTTAGTTATTATATAATCCAATGAGTCTAAGGTAAAACCATAATGAATTTAAAATTTTGGTTTATAATTGTTAACTAAAATAATTATAGAAAAATAAATTAATAATGAATAGTCTAAATTAAATAAGTGCTAAGTTTACAAATACTACTCTTATTATTCAAATCATGGTCATAATAATCCCTCATATTTATATTTAACACTATAAATAAAAATGAGGATTAAATACATAACGTGCTACAACCATATTGTAGTGTTATCACTATCGTATTAATGTGTCGACTTTATATCTAGATACCTACATAGATCTAAGGAGATATGGATCTACAAATTAATATGAAATGAAAATCACTTGTAGAAAATACAATTTATAAATATGTAACTAAAAACGATAAACTTAAAACTCACTCAAGAGAGTAATTAATTTCGCAATTTGAATGCTTAAGCTTCACCTTCACCTTATCTTGGAATAATTAGTGACTTATATTAACTAGCAAAACACTCATTCTATTTAATAAATTTTCGAAAATACAATATAGGAAGATTAAAAACAAAAATAGAAGAGGAGAATTTCTTTTTATCAATTTTCTCTAAAATTCACTCTAGATTTATACCAATTTTCTCCACAAAACTCACCTCTAAAATCTAATACAAAGTTTCTCTACTAAATTTGTGAGATCTCTTGCCTTTATATAGACAAATTTTGAGTTGATCAAGTATAAACATTTACATGATATTTTTGGTGAGCTTGCAACCACAACCTGTGGATGAGCTTTACTAATATAATCTGAAGTTCTAAAATTACAACCATTATGGAATGTTGGATTCAAGATAATCAATGGTCATAAATAAAGTTAAATCAGGACCCTCCATTTTACCTTTTGTCAAGGTTGTTGAACTACTAGATTGATAAGCGCAAAATCTAGTGCAATGAGGTTCACATGAGCTTAGACAAGTGGCACAATCTCAGCTGTTCAAAATTAATGTTGGATTAAAGGACTAGCAATTCTTCCATAAACTTTTGAGTCTCTAGATTCAAATTTCACGTCCATTTTTTCCAATTCAAGCATTATGAATTTAGGGATTCACCTACAAAATATAAAAATATACTTAGAAACAAATAAAAATGGATTAGAAATTCATAAATGTGAAGAAATTGTTAGTGTTACAATGTTGTATGAGGAAAATGATCATTTTAATCTTATTAAATGTATACTTTCTAGCATTAGTCACATGCCATGATTCAAAGTTGTCAATAATTCCTAAGTATAAGATTGCCTAATGATAATATGAGTCGATAGTTCCAGGTTGAACCATAAGGAACTTAAAATTTTCATTAATAATTATTAAATAAATATAGTTACAGAAAAGGAAGTTAATAAGGTGATGAGATTAAGGATAAAACTATCACAAGCACATGGGTTGAGGCATATTCAAATCCTATTCAAGTTCCCATGGAGGCTCGTTGAAGGAATCGCACATGATAAATGCATGATTCAGGCTCTTGAAGTTTTCAAATAATTACTTCCATGAAATAAGGAGTTTGCTTGCACATTATGGCAGGAAAATATATTATTTTCCTTTTTCAGATACTTTCATGTTTCCTGAGGAGGCTATTAGGGAAGCAAAGTAGTTATTTCTATTTTAATCGCCTACTTTCAATTTTAATTGATGTAAGGAATTTAAGCCAATTAGGATCTTGATTTGATTTAGATTCTTTCCTATTTACTTAGATTAGGATTTTGATTTGATTTAGATTCTTTTCTATTTGCTTAGATTAGGATTCTGATTTGATTTAGAATCTTTTCTATTTGTTTTAGATTTAGATTTAGATTCAGATTTGATTTTTGGTTTAGGATTTATTTCCAAAAATTCTTGTAACCAACCCTATATAATGTACTCATATCCAATAAACAGAGATAAGTTTTGATGCAATTGGTGAAAGAGTTAATTCTCTTTGGTTCTTTATAAACTCTTTGAACTTATCGGATTTTCGTTGCGTTCAAACTCTTGACTTATCAATCAAACCATCTATAGCTAATTGTGGCGTCTTCACATACCAAGGTTCGTGCTTTCATTAAGCATTGGGTTGAGGTTTCATTCAATTCCTGATTTAGATTCGATCTTGGGGACTAAATTTATTAGGGCCACGTTAGTTCTTGACGGGGTTCGTATCATACGAAATAGTCTAAATTAAACAAATGCTAAGTTTATGGGACTACTCTTGATATCGAAATCATGGTCGTAATACTCCTTCATATTTATATTTTTTTATTTATTTTATATGTTTAAAAACTATGTGACTCAATTCTTAATTAATCACTCTATGAATGAATATAGGGACCGAGTACATAATCTGCGACAACCATATTGAAGTGTTATCATTATCATATTAGTGTGTCGACATTATCTAAATACCCATAGAGTTCTAAAAAGACATAGATCTATAAATTAACATGGAATGAAAATAACTTGTAGAAAATACAACTTATAAACATGTAATTAAAAATAATAAACTGAAAACTCACTTGAGTGTAATTAATTCCACAATTTAAATCCTTGAGCTTCACCCTTCACCTAATTAGATTAAAAAATTAGTCAATTCTATTGGCTAGCAAAATACTCATTTTATTTAATAAATTTGTGAAAATACAATACAAAAAAATTGGAAAAAAGGAAATATACGAATTTCTTATTATTAGCTACACTTTTCACTAAAATTCACTCTACATTTACACTAATTTGCTCTACAAAACTCACCTCTAAAATTCACTATGAAATTTCTCTCCAAATTTTTTAGATATCTTGCTTTTGTGTAAGAAAATATTGAGTTGATCAAGTGTGGGCATTTACATGATATTTTGTGAGCTTGCAACCACAACTTTTATATGAGCTTTACTAACAAAATCGAAAGGTCTAAAACTATAATCATTATAGAACGTTGGATTCAACATAATCAATAGCTAAAAATAAAGTCAAATCAGGACCCTATATTGCATCTTTTGTCAAACTACAAGTTTGATAATTGTTAATTCTACTGCAATAAGGTGCACAACATATTAGACACGTGACATGATCTCAGTTGTTTAGAATTAATATTGGATCGAAGGGTTATAATTCTTCCAAAGGCTTATGAGGCTTCGGAATCCCAAATTTCACATTCGTTTGTTTATCCAAGCACCATAAATTTAAGGATTTACCTACAAAACACAAAATTCATACTTAGAAACAAATAAAAATAGACAATTCATAAAATAGGTTTGAGATTTGTAAATATTATGAAATTTGTTAGTATTATCAATAATGTAAGGTGCAAAATGATGATTTTTACAGAATCACACCCTCAACCACTTATTATTAGTCCCTAACAATTAAAACACTAACTATAATAAGTATAATTAGTGTAAAAGCTGTTAATTTTTTTTAAGGGAAAAAAAAAGAAATAACTCATACATTGGATATAAATAAACCTTGCTTTGTGTTCAGTTGTAAATAAACAAAAACCATATGCAGTTTCATTGAAAGAGCATAATGTTTTTGTTTTAAAAGTTCATTAGGGTTTCTATAATACGGTAATGAATTATTTATAATAAATAAACAAATAATACCCCTTCAACCCATGTAGCCATCTTTAGGCTAGTGACTCCTAAGCTAGTTGACCATAGGGTACTTGGTGTTCAAATACACTTACAAGCTTTGTTACTCGAATTTCTGATATAGCAAAATCGAACACATTCATTTTTGTTTTGTAGAATTTTACATCAGTGCGAGCAATTATTGTTGATTAAGCAAAATGCCCGATTAATAGGCAAAAGTAATGTTTTATTGATTTTTTTAACTAAAACTTTCATATTTTGTGCATCAATCACTACTAATCAAGCAAAATACCCAGTTACCAAGGAAAACTTTGATTTTTTTTAGTGAAACACAAGTTTTCATTGTCTTAGATGTCACGTCCAACAAAACAACATAACTAAATTTTAAAGATTTCAACTTACAATTCAAAACTATGTGTCATGGTCTGTGTGTCTGAATGATTTATTAACACCCGTCAGATGATCAAGAGAAGAAAATTGGATGAGTAAATCTATTAAAAAAAAGAGCTCATAAATTTGATTAATATGAAAAGAAAGAGACAAAAATAGCTTTTATTAAAAATACGAAATAGTGAAAATGATGCGTCTTAAGAGTAACAAAAAAAATACTTATTCTTCCATTTCAAACAAAGATTAGTTTTTTTTTTTTTTTGCTTTTGAATTTTTTTTAAAAAGTACACAAATACAAATTGTTTTAAAAAAGCAAACACACAAAAACATTCTATGTTAATTATTCCTTCTCTTGACCAGATTGAGACATTATCCCCAATGTCTAAAGAAAAATGATGCAAAGTTTGAAGATCACACCTTATAAACATGAAAGGAAAATAAATGCCTACAAATGAATATAACTAGTATGTAATAAAAAGAGTTACAAATAAAGATTCAAGTTTTCCATTTTATGCTTCTTAAGACTATCAATATCTTAGCGGTCTTGTTATGAAGCAATTGGGTTGGTTTCAAGCTATTATTCTTATAGTTGATTAATTAATTCAATAGCAGTTTTGGCATAGACAAGGATTCTTCATGATGAAACAGAAAGGAAACTATGCCTTACATAAGAAAAATCATCAAAAGACCATAGTAATGATTTACATCCAACAACCTAATAAGTTTTTAGTGGATATTCAGTTGTACCAAGGATACAATTGAGAAAATTTCTTCTAAAGTGCTAAGTCCACTTCATAAAGCAATAAAAGCATCAACATGTTCAATTATTGCAAGGAGTAATCATGCATACCTATGACAATGAGTTCTTCCTTGTTTCTTTTTCCTATGATGTTTCTTCTAGTTAAAGCTTTTAAGATGATACCCAAAACTTAACTTCCTCCAATCTTTGTAGCTTGTGCGATAAACCCCAGAAATCTAAGGTTGCCACCTTCGTATATTAAATGCATTTTTCTCACAGACAATATCTTCTCAAGGTCTTTGGTAGCCTTTATAAAATCTAGAGTATGTCTAGAAGTTTATCCCTAAAATACACATATTTTTTTAACTGTCAAACTAGAACTGCTGCCATTATAATTCTCTTTCTATTAAGGGTTGGGATTATGCCAGAAATGGATAAATACAACAAATGATTTATAAATCCAAAAAAGTAATGCATCAATGATAATAATTGAGGAGGTTGGCAATTGTCAAATATCATGTCAGAAATAGTAGAAAAGGATGAATTAGTCAAATGTTATAGGAATTGTCAGATTATAAGTCAACAAAGTTGTCAGATGATAAGTCAACAAAGTTGTCAGATGATAAGTCAACAAAGTTAAAGGAGAACAATTAAAAAAAAAGAAAGGGTAATGTATTGGTAGTTGTGACTGTGGCTCACATCTTCCATTGGTTTTACATTTAATAATGGCTTAAATGCCCTCTATGCATTGGGGATAGGCTTTCCATCCAATTTTCTTAAAAGTTGGCAACATGCTTTTAAAGCCAAATTCCCGAGACTAAATTATGCACTTTCACGTTAAAATTGTGTTACTAATCCTTGGATCTCACGTTGCTCATAACCACTAGGATACAACTTGAAAGTCAATAAGATTTTATCACTAAACAACTCCCTAGTCAAGACATGCCTAATGAATTGAATCTTATTCACATAATTATCAAATACATATCTTAAGGAGCGATAATTTAAATGGCAACTCCAACATGCACATTTATAACAATCACCCAACCTCTTAACTTTGTGCTTTTTAGCGTATGTGCTCTTCTCTAAACTATACATGTGAGAAACAAATGATACATCGGAGATCTCACTAGCTATTCGAACTTTAGCTTCAATAAATCAACGAACATCTTTAAGGATTCCACACATCATCAATAGCCTCATTCTTTTGGACCATCCTTTGTAAATATTGATAAGAGGGTGTAGATGGAGTGCAGTTTGAATGTAGTTTTTGATAATTTCTCCCATGCTTATTGACAGGGGGTATCAATTATTGTGAGTAAGCTAAAAAAAAAACTAACTATATGAGTCACAAAGTACCGCCATCCACCATTTAATTAGGTAGAAAAATCAATTATCCTATTGAACGCAAAAATAAAAAACACAAAAGATAAAATAAAAGAAAAACACAAAAACAAGTAGCAAAATGAGATTTAATTTCCATAATAAAAAGGATCAGAAAGAAGAAAAGATTCTCGAGATATTGAGTTATCTAAAAATGGTTTCAATCTTTGTCCATTCACTTTAATTTCCTTACTATTCTTTAGATTCTCAATTTCTACAGCCCAATATAGGTATGAATTAATTTTTCACAACAATCCTATGATTTATAAAATTTTCAAACAAGTAAAGATCAACGTTCATTTGCTTAATATCATTAAACAAGTATCATCTTATACTAAATTTTTTAATGATATTGTGCACTATTAATAGGAAATGTGGAGTGTAAAAGAAATTTTTTTCTAGCAAAATAGGCAAGCTCCATTATCTGAACTAATAATGTTTGAAATACAAGAATCCTGGTTGTCCAGTTATCTCTTGCACTACTAGGGCCTATAAAATTGAACGAGCTTTACTTAATATCATTGCTAGTGTCAATTTGCTTCTATACTCAATATATCGACAACTTAATCTTGGTAAGTTAATCTAACCTCTACAATTCTTTTACTTGCCAACAGGGTGATTAAGATACTAAAAGGGATAATGGAGGATATACTAATCTAAGTCGATAAATTCATATATCTTATGGATTTTATTATTTTGAAAACTAAACCAATTGATAAGGAATGTAAGAAAATTCTTATCATATTAGTATAAACATTTTTAGCCACTATTAATACTTTGATTAATTGTAAGAATAAAGTGATGAATTTATCTTTCAGCAGCATAATGTTAGAACCCAATGTGTTCAACAAATGTTAACAATCTCGCTGTAAGCAAGATGAAGACAGTGAGAATGAGGATATTATACTCATTAAACAAATATTGAGGAATACATTCGGGATGAGGATTTTACATGGAAATGTATTTTGTTAGTTTATTTTGAATCAAGGAAATAGAAATAAAATTGATATGTGCTCTATAGTTGATTCTATGCATGTGTCTAAAGATGAAAGTGACCAATTAAATTTTGAAGAGATGAAATAGCTTGAAGGGACAAAGGAAGAGGAAACTCCAAGGCTTGAAATGAAGCCCTTACCTAAAGGATTAAAGTATGTGTACTTGGGAAACTAGCAAACCTATCTAGTGTTAATCTCTTTACAACTCATAAGCAATCAAGAAGTAAGCTACTGAATGTTTGAAAAAAGTGTAAATCTATAATTGGTTGGACCTTAAAAGATATAAAAAGCATTAATTCTTTAATTTACACACACATAATACACTTAGAGGACAATATCAAACAAACCCATCAACCACATAGAAGGCTTGACTCTCATATGAAATAAGTGATAAAAAGTGAGGTTTTCAAACTACTAGATGTGAGAAAAAACTAAAAAATGTATGCTAATCCCAACATGAATCCCATCTAGTTGACGCATGTGCATTGACTGTAGAATTTAAATGATGCCACTAGAAACAACCTTTTTCCTATTGCATTTTTTATAGTAAAAAAAAGAATGTTGTTACTAATTTCGTGATGGCTACTTAGGCTATTATCAAATTCCTAAAGCCTTAGAAGACTAAGAAAAGACCACATTTATTTACCTATTGGGAACATTTGCGTTTAAGAAAATGCCTTTTGGACTCAATAATACTCCTAAACATTTCACAAATGCATGCTAATCATTTTTAATTACATGCTTGAAAATTGTTTAAAGGCATTTATGGATGATTTAACAGTATTTGAAAATTCTTTTAATAAATTTCTTCATAACTTGGAAAGCATTTTGGAAATGTACAAAGAAAGTGGACTTGCTCTAAATTGGAAAAAATGTCAATTCATGACTACTTCTGGAGTTGTTTGGGCGATGTCATGTCTTTTAAGGAAATTGAAGCTGATAAAGGCAAAGTTAAAGTTATATTAAAATTACCTTCACCAAAGGCAGTTACGGAAGTCCATTCTTTCTTAAGACATGCCAAGTTATAAAGAAAGTTTACAAAAGGCTTTAGTACCATATCTAGACCGCTTTGTAACCTCCTAATAAAAGAAACACAATTTAAGTGGACTGAAGATTGTTAGAAAGCCTTTGAAAAAATAATTAGTCTTTTAACATCATCTCGAATAATGTAATCCTCTTATTGGCCATTACTTTTTGAACTAATGTGTGATGTTAGCGCTTACTTTATCAAAGCAGTTTTGAAACAGAAAAAAAGTAAGCCCTTTGTTATTGATCATGCAAGTAGAACTCTGAACAATGGCTAAATGCATTACAGCACCATTGAAAAAGAATTAATTACTATAATATTTGCTTTGGATAATTTTAATCGTATTTAATTAGTCCATCCACTATTACCTATTCTGATCACACTGCTATTAAATATTTAATGTCTAAACAGGATATCAAGTTGTTGGGTGATTTCTATTGCAATAAGTGTTAATGTGCAAGTGTGCACAATAAGTAGTATTTAGATCATCTCTACAGGGATTGATGTTATCAGATTTGCTACAGTAATTTTCATAACTCTTGTTGCCTTTTTACTCAAGCCTACATATGGGGTACATACTTAGCCCTAATTACTCAGCAACTAAGTCATTGGAGCGTGTTTTATTTCATATTAAGCACAGTTTATGATGATTCTAAAAAAGTTTTCAGTCCCTCCCCCCCCCCACAAACTGGAGATATTTTTAACCTTTTTGCACTACCTAGTTTTGCTACAACATACTTCTTAAGTGTAAAGACATAGTTTCAACCTTCATCTATAAACTGTTTCTACTTGGAAGTCATTCATTTCGACATTTCAACACTCAATTCATCCTCATTGGATTTCCTAATCCACATTCAAATACTAGATAAATAGAGTTACACACACAACACAAACACATTCATTCATAGACATATTACACCAAGAACAGCCCCTCAAACTTGAGAGGTGTTGTGTCTGCATAGGCACACAAAATGATTTAAAGACAACAAGTATACTCTAACAAAAATAAATGTGCAACAAACAAGATAAAATAAATAAAAGAAAGGAAATTTTTTTAGAAAAAAAATAAAATTGGGCTGGCAGGGGATACTTCCTTGTTGTTAGAAGCTTTATAGTAGCACATGCTTAAAAGGTTCACTTCTTCTTTGATCCACTTCTCAAGCGTTCCTTAAGTGAACCCATCGGTACAGCAATTGGTTGTTTCTTTTTCTGGCTTTTAGTTGGCTGATTGGAAAGGTTCCAGCAGCTTCTGTGACTTTGGGCTGAATTGTCTTTTTTTTCTTTGGTTCTTGTTATTCTGGTGCTCGCATTGCTGCACACCTCTAGAAGGTTGTGCCATTTTTCTTTTACTAGATGCCCTGGGAATTGATGCATGAGACTTTATCGGAGTTGTCCTTGCAGCGGCTGGTGTAGAAGTTGTTGTCGGCTGCTCAGCAGTGATGCTTGTGATGATTTCCCTCAAACTCCTCTTTGCTTTTTCTAACCTAGTGGCCATATTGATTGCCTCTTCAATTGCTGCATCAATATCTTCTTCCCACTTTAACTCAGTTTTTTCCTCCTCAATCAAAATCTTCTTTTTACCCTTGCTCTTAGGAGTTACAAGGGGCGGTTCTGCCTCCTTTTCCGCTTCTTCTTCCTCATCTTCACATTCTTCTTCTTCTTCTGCATCAGCCTTTTCAGCCTCCCCTTGGTCTTATTGTTGTTCTTCTTCTGACAACCATTCACTCTCTATTTCTTCACTTTTTGCTGTTAGAGTAGGCTTGTCAGTGACTCTAGAAAATCTAGATGCTTGTTCTTCATATATCTAGTAAATTGATGCTTTTGTGCTTCAAAATACATTAAGTATGTCCAAAACCTCTTATTTTCTTTTTGCTGTGCTTGGACATATACATTTATTTGCCACTGAGCTCCTGCAGCATTTGCTCAATCCCTATGAGTCTATGCATTTTGGGAAACAGTAATAGTGTGGGTGGTTGACATCAATCTGGATTTCAAAAATTTCACCCAAACCTTGGCTATAAGTTTCAAATCTATCCTATTGACTACTCTATTTTCTTCATTTATTCATTCACTATCCTTAATAGTTAAGGTTTTAAACACCTCCCCCCATTTCTTTACGGTCATGTACTCGGCAAATTTAGTGTATTCACAATCAATCACAGCAGGAAAGTCACAAAAAGTATTAATAACTCAAGAATCTAAAGGTATTTGTACTTGCCTCACAAAGATGTTACGTTGATCTCGCTGTAACATGTTGGAAAATAACTCCTTAATGGTCAGAACAACAAGGTCTTGGGGGTGAGCACAAAACTCCAACCATTCCCTACGTGCTACAGCAGTATATATGTTATTCATCATCCCTGATAGTTGTTTTGGAAATTGAAAGCTCTTTTCCTCCAATATTTTTTGAGGCTCAATAATATCTTCAAATTTGTCCCCAGTTTTGCAACTGTGGAAGCGTGCAGGGTCCTTCAATATAATAGCACGTGTTTTAATTTTGAACATTATTGTAGCAGTTTGAATAGATTTTGTTTTGCTGAAAATAAAAGTAGTGTAAAAAAGAATTGTAAAGATTGTTGAGAGTTACAGATGGGGAGAGAAAAAGGAATTGTGTTCCGCTTGATCTTGCGATCCTCCTTTTATTTCTCCTTGAATCTTCTATTGCAGCCCTCAAATCTCGCTTTTTATCTGTTTTCTTGTTGTTGTTTTTTTGTTGTTATTTTTCTTTGAATGACGACTCCTCTTTTTTTTTTTCATTTCATGTATGCTCCTTTTATAGCTTGGAATTAGGGTAACTAGAAGCGTGTGGCCGCATATCTCTCATTTTTTGAGACTTTAGATCGTAATCTTTTAGTTATCGCGTCCGAAATCCAATCTGTCATTACAACAGGATTGCTACAGCAACGGCCACAGTATTTTCACTTATCCAGACTTATTTTAATTCCTTTGAAGCCAAGTTTTTTGTCATCTTTGCAAGTCTTTGCAGCAATATTCTATCCATAAAATTGAGCTTTTTGGTCACCTACTATCATGCACATAATTTGAGCACAAAACGATTTAAAGCAAAATCAATTTTTTAAAACTAAACTTAAATGGATGCTTATGCTAAATATAGATGAAAATACAATAAAAACACATCATTTACTCTCTAAATCATATTAAATTGAGTCTAAAAGTGCTACGATAACTCTCATTTCATAGAGTTATCACACCCTCAAACTTAAATCATTACTTGTCCTCAAGTAATGACAAAAACACTAACACTTTAATCACACAATCATGCAACAATTAACTTAGCTCTGTCATCCAGCTTACTTGGATTCATCAATCCCTTATATCACACTCTTAAACATGCAAAATTTCCATAAGCAGTTCCAGTTCTAGGATTAGGTCTTATTCTATTCAAAATATGTGTGTGGCACTTTGATCAAACTCTAGAGTTGTTGTAGCATCACACAAACATTACATATAACTCAAAGATAAAACACAAATACATTCATATATGGGGGAATAGAAATCAAAAATAGATTCAACCTACGCCATAGCAAAATAATTTTTTTTATCAGTCAAATAGTTTTCTATATATCATTGATTTTTTATGTGAATGTCTATCATTTATAGTGATGAAACCCAATTGCTTGACCAATGTACAAATTAGAGTTACTGCAGTAGTAGCATCTAAGATGATATAATATAGTCTTATCATTAGATACATTTAACTCAAGGTTGAACATGGGGCTCATGAACAGACCTGGCTACTCAATATCCTAAATAGAGGACTTTTTTTTTTATATCAACTTCTACTTGCAGCAAATTAACATAATACAATAAAAGGAAATAAAAAAATTAGATGCAAAATTAAAATAACAAAAAGACAAATTAAACAATTAAGACTAAATTTAATGCTTTAAAAATTTTAAACTTTCCTTATTGAGTTGCCTCCCAATCAGCGCTTGATTTTAGGTCATTTAGCCTAACTATCCATAATTTCTCAAGCTAGATCCTTGAAGAACAAATCCTTCTTGGGATTGTTCACAGCAACTCAAATGTAATGCTTTACTCTTTGTCCATTCACCTTGAATTCCTGGTCTGTCCTTTCATCTTGAAGTTCAACAGCCTCGTGAGGATAAACTTTAATGAGCTTGAAAGGTTCTAACCATCTAGATTTTAATTTTCCAGGAAAAAGCTTTAGTCGTGAATTATAGAGCAGAACTTATTGACCTGGAATGAGTTCTCTTTGTTGGATTTGCTTGTCATGCCATTATTTGGTCCTCTCCTTGTAATTTTTTACATTTTCATAAGAAAACAACCTTAACTCTTCTAGCTCACAAAGTTGTAGCTTTCTTTGTTCTGCTGCAGCAGTCATATCTATGTTCAATTGTTTTATTGCCCAATAAGCTTTGTGCTCCAGCTCTAAGGGCAAGTGACAAGCTTTCCCGTAGACAATTCTGTATGGGGACATGCCAAGTGAGGTTTTGTAAGTTGTTCAGTATGCCCATAAGAAGTCATTTAATCTGAGAGATCAATCCTTTCTATTGAGATTCATCACTTTCTCCAAGATATTTTTTATCTCCTTATTGGACACTTCTACCTAACTATTAGTTTGTGGATGATATACTGTAGCAATTTTATACTTGATCCCATACTTAACCAATACTGCAGCAAACATCATGTTGCATAAATGGGTTCCTTCATCACTGATTATGGCTTTTGGAGTGCCAAATCTTGAGAAAATATTCTTCTAAAGAAACTTCACCACTGCCTTAGTATCATTGGTTGGCAATGTTGCAGCTTCTACCCACTTGAGTACATAGTCCACAGCAACTAAGATGTATAAGTTGCCAAACGAAAGTGGAATTTGTCCTATAAAGTTTATTCCCATACATAAAAAAGTTCAACCTCCAAAATATTAATTAGTGGCATTTCATGCTTTTCAGAAACATTCCTTGTTCTTTGGCACCTGTCACAACATTTAACAAACTCATAAGTATCTTTAAAAATAGAAGGCCAATAATAACTTGAAGAACTTTTGCTGTTGTTCTGTGTCCTCCAAAATGTCCACTATATGTTGCAGCATGACAGGATTGTAGCATGCTTGAAATTTCCTCATTAAGAACACATCTTTTGATCACATGGTCAGAACATATCTTGTACAAGTAAGGGTTATCTCACTGATAACATATCTTGTACAAGTAAGGTTATCTCACTGATAACTTTTGACATCATCGAGAAATCTCTTCTTCTACTGGTAGCTCAAATTAGGGGGTGATAATCCACTTACTAAATAATTAGCAAAATGTACATACCATGGAAATTAAATTACTGTAGCATTGTGCATGTTGTATCATTAGCAACTGCTCATTAAGAAAAGTTTATGTTACGTCTTGCTTAGTTAGAGTACTTGCATATGCTTCCAATATTGAAAGATGATCTACTACTTGATTCTCTGCGTATTTTCTGTCCTTGATCTCCAATTCAAACTCTTGTAGTAATAGAATCCACCTAATCAACCTTGGTTTGGCATCTTTCTTTGAAATCAAATACTTTATAGCTGAGTGATTTGTATAAACAATCGCTTTGGTGCTAACCAGATAGGCTCTGAATTTATCAAATACAAAAACAACTACTAGCAACTCTTTTTCAGTGGTAGTATAGTTGAGTTGTACATCGGGTAAGGTCTTGTTAGGATAATAAATGGAGTGAAAATTTTTGACTTTCCTCTGCCTTAGCACTACTCTAACAGAGTGGTCACTAGAGTCACACATCAACTTAAAAGGCATCTCCAATTAGGTGCTACAACAACTGATGCTGTAATAAGAGCTCTCTTTAACTCAACAAAGGCCTTTAAACAATTCTCATCAAAATTGAAGGATCTTTCATATTCTAGCAACATGCATAAAGGTTTGGCTATTTCAGAAAAGTCCTTAGTGAACTTTCTATAGAACACAACATGACCTAAGAAACTCCTTATGCCCTTAACTAAAGTAGATGGTGAAAGTTTATCAATCACATTTATTTTTGCCTTATCCACCTCTATTCCCTTTCTAGAGATTCTATGGCCTAGAATTATCCCTTCTTATACCATGAAATGGCACTTCTCCCAATTCAACACCAAATTTGTCTCCTCACATCACTTAAGAACATTTTCTAGATTATGCAAACAATCATCATATAATTATCTAAAAACTGAAAAAAAATCATTCATGAATACCTCAAGTATTTACTCGACCATATCTATAAAAAAAAAAAATAGACATCATACACCTCTAGAAAGTTGCTTAAGCATTATACATGCCAAATGGCATCCTTCTGAGAGAAAATGTGCCATAAAAACAAGTGAATGTTGTCTTCTCCTGATCCTTTGGTGCGATAGCAATCTGGTTGTAGCCTGAGTATCCATCCAAGAAACAATAGCACTCTTTTCCAGCATGTCTGTCTAACATTTGATCTATGAAAGACAATGGAAAATTATCCTTCCTTGTGGCTTTGTTTAGCTTCCTATAATCCATGCAGACTTCCATCCAGTTACTGTTCTTGTGGGAATGAGCTCATTCTTTTCATTTACTACAATTATTACTCTACCTTTCTTTAGAACACATTGTACTGGACTTACCCATGAGTTGTCTGATATTGGGTTAATAATTCCAGTATCAAGCTACTTGATGATCTTCTTCTTTACAACTTCTTTCATGATAGAATTTAATCTTCTCTGTTGCTCTATAGAGTTGTTGCAGTAATCTTCTAGCAAAATCTTGTGCATGCATATGGAGGGGCTAATTCTTTTTATATATATAATGGTCTATCCAATAGCCTCCTTGTATCTTTCGAATACATCCACCAACCTCTTCTCTTGATTTGCATTAAAAAAAGATGAAATGATTACAGAAAGTGTTTTATTATCACTAAGATAAACATACTTCAAATGTGAAGGTAAAAACTTTAATTCTAAAACAAGAGGTGACTCAATAGAGGGAATAAAAGGTTTTACTTCCCTATTTAAAAGATCTAGAGATTCAAAGTGCTTGTCAGCTCTTAAAGGTTGCCTCTCCCCCACTTTAATTCAATGATATGTCAGCTGCTTCAAGATCTTCATCTTCAAATTCTTCAAATGTTACAGCCTTGACTTCTTCCTTACTATGGCAATTGTTTAATCTCTCTGCTATAGCAAAATCTATAGCATTGATAAAATTACAATCTTCAACATCATCTGGACTCTTCACAACATCTAGCACATTGACTATAACTTGTTGATCATTAACCAGTATAGTCAATTCTCCTTTTTACACATCAATTAAAGACTTTCCAATAGCTAAAAAGGGTCTTCCTAAAATGATTGGCACTTCTTTATCTCCTTCAAAGTCTAACGCTATAGAATCCACTGCAAAAATGAATTTATCCACCTTTACCAATACGTCTTTAATCTTGCCTTCTAGAAAAGCATGAAATTGGTCAGTAAGTTGTAAAGTTACTATTGTTGGTCTAACTTCTCCAACTCCCAATTGCTTGAACACTGATAAAGGCATGAGATTGATGATAGCTCCTAAATCATAAGATGCCTTGCCACTATATTTAGTTTCTATGAAGCATAGGATTACAAAGCTTCCTAGTTCCTTTAACTTCTGAGGGATCTTATTTTGAAGCATATGGTTGCATTCTTGTGTTAGAGCAACTGTTTCAAACTCTTCAATCCTTATTTTCCTTGGCAAAATATCTTTCAAGAACTTTACATAATTTGGCATTCGTTTTAAAGCCTCCACAAAAGGAATATTGATATGTAGCTACTTAAGCACTTCCAAAAATTTGTTGAATTGCTTGTCTTGTTTTTTCTTTAGAATCTTTGTGGAAAATGTGATGGGTGCCTAAACTGTTATACTGTAGCAGGCTATATAAGTTGCTTCTCTTTTGTCATGTTCTGAGCTGATGTAGTAGGTGATGCAATATCTTCACCAATAAGTGCTAGATCATCATTTTCTACAGATGTTGTAGCTTAATTGTTCACACCAGTGGGCTAGAAAGTGGAATATTGTGGCTCCTCTTCAACTTGAGTTTCCTCTTAGGTTAAAATGGGTTCAACTCTTTTTTTTATACATCAACAGGGATATCGACATCCTTTTCAGACCTTAAGTTGATCACTTTACAATGTTCTTTTCCTTCCCTTCTCAAATCCTCTGTGTTGCTGGGTAAATTGCCCTAAGGTTTGTTGCTTAATGCTATAGCAAGCTGCCTAATCTAGTTCTCTAGGTTTCTCAAGGATACCGCTTAGCTTTTGGACAACCGCTTCATTCTTCACAATGCACTTCTTAATCAAAGTTCAAGAGAACTAAATTAATCATTGTTGTTGGTTCATTGCCTTTGATTTTACTGGTGAAATCTAAGTGGTAAAGCAGACATGTTTTGTCCGCTGGATGTTGCAGCATATTGATTCTGATTACTCCATGAAAAGTTTAGGTGTTTTCTCCATCCAAGGTTGTAAGTGTTTGAGTAAAGATTGTTCTAATTTTATCCGTTAAAATTGCCCATATAGTTGACTGAGGCTGGATTTCCGGGACAATTATCAAATAGATTCCCTTCTCCGCTATAAACATAGGATACCTCAACAATTTGGTTGATAGCTGGTGGAGTAGTTGTCATAGCCTTCACCATATTTGTTAATGAAGTCACTTGGGCTGATAATGTTGTCAAGGCATCTACATTGTGAACTCATGTTGTTTCTCTTGTTGTAGCTTATCTGGTAAATGGCCACTGATAGTTGTTGTTGGTTATCATCCCCAAAATTTCATAAGTCTCATTGTAAGACTTAGACAACAAGACCCCATTTGCTGAAGCGTCCACCATCAATCTAGTGCTTGGGTTTAAACCTTTGTAGAAAGTGTCCAACTATATACAACAAGGAATACCATGACAAAGACATCTCCTGAGTAACTTCTTGAATCTTTTCCATGCATCATACAAGCTATCATCTTTAAATTGAGGGAAAGATGTGATTGCATTCCTCGATTTTGTATTTTTGGTCGGTGGGAAGTACTAAAATTTCAACCAAGTCATTCCATGTACTAATGGAGTCAATGGTAGAAAGTTTAACCATACCCTTGCTCAATCCCTTAGGGAAAATGGGAAAAGTCTGAGTCTCTATGTTTCCTGTGATGCTCCAGCAATCTTGAAAGCATCATTTACTTTTAAAAATAGTTTAAGCTGTAGATGAGGATCTTCTGATGGTAGTCCATTGAATTGCCCTACTGTTTGAAGCATCTGAAACATCACTGGTTTGAACTCTAAATTATTAGCTTCCACTTCACTTCAGGCCTGATTATTCCAAGATTTATGGTTTGAGGACTTAATACGGCATAATCTCTTATAAATCTATCTCTATCGTCTGCCATGTGGATAATATTGTTGTTTCCTGGTTGCTCATGAATAATTTGCCCATTCTGACCTTCGTGACCTCCTTGTACATTGATTGGTTCTATTACTCCACGAGGATTCACATTCCCTAAATCTTCCAAATCATCCATGTCTATAGCAGCTTTTAAATTTCTTTACTCTCTTCTCAGTCTCCTTGCAGTTCTTTCAATTTCTGGATGAAACTGAAATTCAACAGGTTTGTATTTACACATGCAAGGTTGCTAGAGCACTTCTGTCAACAAAGCAAATAAATTAAAAGAAAAATAAAAATTTCGCACCAACTAAAATTGATTTCACAAATCGCAATAAACAATCAATCCCCGGCAACGGTGCCAAAAACTTATTGGGTGATTTCTAATGCAATAGGCGTCAATGTGTAAGTGTACACAACAAGTAATATACTAATGAGTATTTAGATCGTCTCTACAGGGATTGATGTTATCAGATTTACGACAGTAATCTTAACAGTGCAATTTCAATGTAAATAAATTAAAATAATTAATTATTCTAATGAACTACTAAATTAAATATGCAAGTAACAAAATGCAATAAGGAAAATTCTCGAGCCAAACACGAGGATGTAATCAATAAGTAAGAAGTAGTTGAATGAGTAAACTTACTTAATGATTATGACTATTTTTCTAATTAAGATTCTGTTACTACGGCATCTACTACAGTACTGGGCAGAATCCCTCATGCATCCTCAACTATCGCTTGTTGGATATCTTATATCTAATTGCAACCTAACAATGACCAATTTTTACACTAACATTATATATAACATTATATGTTCTACGTTACAGCTACCCTACAAAGTAAATCTATGTGTCTAGTTCTTTACTAATTTTAGACCAAATATGGCCTTATTCAAATCAAGATTAATTGAACTTAACCTAATCTAAAACCATGTATTGTCTTAATTTATTCTACTAAGTCAGACCTTTTCTAGGCTCCTTTTAGCTAGTACCACTAAATGGGTGGTCAGCCGAAATAGGGAATTGCAATAAGTAAAATTAAGACAAAATACTATAGCAAATACAAAGTAACACGCATACATCAGTCAAATACCCATTAAGCTTGTTTATTACCCAACCACAACAAAGTTTAGTTCATGATTTGTGATAAAACAATAACAAAAATCATTTTAGCTATTAAATACATTCCCATAAATAAAGAAAAACAAGAAAAGAATATGAGGAATTGAGTTCCCTTGATCTTGCGATCTCTCTTTTTTCTCCTTAAATCTTCTATTGCAGCCATCAAATCTCTCTTTTCTCTGTTTTCTTGTTGTTTTTTCTATTATTTTTCCTTGACCGATGGCTCTCTCCTTTTTTTTTTCCTGTGTGCTCCTTTTATATCTTGGAATTAGAGTAACCAGAAGCGTGTGGTCACATATCTCCATTTTTTTAAGCTTCAAATCGCAATCATTTAGCTATCGTACGTGAAATCTAGTCTGTCGTTGCTACAGGATTGCTACAGCAATGGCCATAGCATCTTCATTGTTCTAGACTTAATTTAATTCCTCTATAGCCAAGTTCTTTTGTTATCTCTGCAAGTCTGCTACAATAGTATTCCATCATAAAACTTGAGCTTTTTGGTTACCTACAATCATGCACATAATTTGAGCACAAAATGATCTAAAACAAAATTAATTTTTTTAAAAATAAACTTAAATGGATGCTCATACAAAATATAGCTAAAAATGCAATAAAAAAACATCATTTACTCTCTAAGTAATATTGATTTGAGTCTAAAAGTGTCATAATAACTCTCATTTCATAGAGTTATCACAATCTAAGATTAATAAATGGATTTTGTTGCTCTAGGAATTTAACCTCATAATCAAAAATAAAAAAAGGGTGCCAAAAATGTTGTTGCAGACTATCTATCAAGACTTACAAATAAGCCTTCAATTGATACAATACTTATCAATGATTATTTTTATGATGAACTTTGTTTCTAAAAATAATATGTTATCCTAACATTATCAATTTTTTTGCAATAAGTGAAATTCCATCTAGTTGTTACTCCCAATATAAGAGGAAATTTTTAATAGAGATGAAAAGTTTTTATATGAATGATTCATAATTGTTTAAGTACTCTTCTAATCGAATTTTTTGATGATGCATACATAACAATGAGATAAATAGTTTCATTCAATTTTATTATTCTAAAGTAGGTGGTAACCACTTTTCTTCAAAGAAAACTGTTAGCATATATGTATCCATAATGTTGATTTTGATGATAACAAACAAGATTAAGAATGATTAAGTTTTTAAAAGCTCAAATTATTTTATACATTTTAAATAAAATCATTATTTTCACATTATTAAGGTTTTATATTTTAATGAAAAATGATTTTATAAAATTGGTTGTTTTTCAATTTTATGGTCTAATTGAAAGTATTTCTTAAAATCCTAAAAACGGACCTATTTGCCAAGTTTTATAAAATTTTGGGCCATAGTATACTTTTATAAAGTTTTAGGGCCAAACTATAATTTTATAAAATAGTTCACTGTAGCAACTACTGTAGCAAACGGCTAACCGACATCTTAATAACGGCTAGCCGACATCGAACAGAATTAAATAGTAGTCTCTGGACACTAACGGTGATCCGACATCTAAAAAGCAGCGATCCGACAATTTGAAAATTTAACCCAACGGTCATATTGACCAGTCAAATGACAATCCAACATCCAGTTAACGGAGATCCGATAGTGAGCAGAAAATGAATAACGGCCAGTTTTCAGCTCCAACTATAAATAAGCTCAATCAAATTCAAACAACAACGATCACAACATTATCATTAAGCTTGTAATCGAGAATACAACATTCATTGATCTTTAAATTCGTTCTTGACTCATTTACTCACACATTGAGCATAGATTTGTAATCATATATTTTGTGTGAGGGAAAAACACATTTGTAATATTTGTTTTGAGTGATTGTAAGTGTTGGGATACACTTGGGTTAAGAGATTGGGGATAATCTCTTGGTGTAAAGGTTGATTGACACCTTGGAAGTCAATTGTAAACATTTGAAGCCTTGGAAGGCTTGGATAGTGAAATCCTCAACCCAGGTGAGCTTGGAGGCGTGGACGTTGTTGTGCAAATTTTAATGTACTCGCAAGCGCACGAATCTATTGTAGTATAGACTAATGGTGACAAGTGTCGATCCCACGAGGAGGTGGATTTTAATTATATATAGAATTAATTTTGTAAATGGGTAGTTGGATTTATGGGGGAAATGATTTGGAATATGCTAATACTTAAATTAAAATGGCGAGAATAAATTCTAAAATTGGAATTGCAATGGAGAGAATAAATTGAAAAGAAAATCTATTAAATTGACGTACTTGGGTATCTGGATCCGTATCAACATGCATCATGGGCTAAATAATCCGTATTAATGCCAATTAAATCATGAGGGGGGAATCCACACCTCATGAACCACGCTCTAATCAATATGGTGCTAAGGGCTTATCGTGCCAAATAATAATAACCTTATACTAGAGAGCCGGTGTAACCAAGGCGGTATCTAGACAAGATTAGTATTATTTGTCGACGAGAAGTCAAAACATCCACAAAAATTAGAGGGGAAGAGAAAGTAAATTTACCAAATTAAGCCCATGACACATGTTGAGACTTCACCTTCAACCCAAGCTTGAAAGAAAATTAGCCACTCATAATTGAACTAGGGGCAAAATGAGAATTTATTAAAATACGAAGAAAATACAAGATGGAGAAGGAATTACAGAAAATGGATCCCAAAAATGGATTCAGAGATATCAAATTAGGGGGGGGAGGCCCCCTTTTTATAGATACATGGAGTAAATCATGGCCATCGGATTAAAAACAGTTTGGACGCTCAGGATTGCGCCACGTCATCAGTCAACAGTCCACGTTTGACCACGCGGATGAACAGTAACACGGTTTGACCCGACTTTGAACAGTAACGCGGTTTGGTTGAAAATAATCCTGTGTGATGCATGCACCGTACGCGAAATTTTTCGTCCACTGATATGCTGCCACGTCACCATCAAGAGTACATAAGAATTTTAGTCCAACAGGATCGTGACACCTCATCAGTCAATGCCACATCATCGGTCAATGCCACGTCATCATCCGTCTATGTGAACAGTGTCGTGAACAGTAACGTATACAGTACCGTACACGTGAATAGTACCGTACATGTGAATAGTGCCATTTTTCTTTTTATGCTCCTCCTAAGGTTTTCGACCGTCCTGAGTTCAAAAGTGATGTCCGTTTTGCCGTCTGATCTCTCCTTTATTGTGAAATGACTATAATGCCCCTAAAATACATAAAATACTTAATTAAAATAAAACACATGTAATTAAATCACAAGAAGGTTAAATATATAAAAGTAAGGGTTGTTAGTAAGACTTAAAATGTAAAATGACGGTTTTCTCCTTTATAAATATGCATTTTCTAATACTCAACAGACGTAGGCCGGGATTGCCGAACCACGTAAAAATCATTATTTTTGTTTTTTCTTCCCTTACTCTATTATTATTGTGCTTTATTGAATTTATTGTTTTTTATTCTATTAAGACAATAGATTAAATTGTTGTGTGATTTGTTTAGTTTAATTTTTAATAACCCAATTCACCCCCCCCCCCCTTTTGGGTTGCTTGGATAGTATTTCAAAAACAACTGCAAAAATCTTCCAATGTGGATTCTATAGGCACACAATATTTAAAGATGCAACTACAATACAGTTATATATTTTGTAAAATATATAAGAATTGTCAAATGTTAGGGTCCATCTTAAAGTGAATATGATGCCTTTGAGCCCCATTCTTGTCATTGAATTATTTGAATGTTGCGAAATAGATTTTATAGGTCATTTTCCATCATCATCTAGATTTGTATATGTATTTTACATAATGACCGCGTCCTAAAATGATCAAGTTGGATTAACAAATAGGGAAATAAAGCAAATTTTAGAAACGATAATTAACCCATACCAAAAAGATTGGTCTCTTCGACTTAATGATACGTTTTGGGCTTACTGTACTACATTTAGGACATCTTTAGGAATGTCTCCTTACCAATTGATTTATGGTAAATCTTGCCACTAACCAGTTGAATGTGAGAAAAATCATTTTTGGGTTATTAAAACTTTTAATTCAAATTTTGTAATGCTTGCAATAAGGGTAATTATAATTGAATGAACTTGAGGAATTAAGGAATTATATATATGAGAATTCAAGAATTCGTAAGACAAACACCAAAGCTTTTCATAATAAAAGAATTCTTCAAAAAAAAATTGAGGTTGGTCAAAAAATTACCTTTATAATTCTTGTCTTCATTTATTTCCAAGGAAGTTAAAATCAAAGTAGAGTGGCCTATTTGTTGTGCAAAATATACATATAGGGTCACAGAAATTGAGAATTCAAATAATGGTAATGAATTTCAAGTGAATTGACAAAGATTGAAACCATTCTTCGACAATTCAATATCTTGAGAATTTTTCTTCTCTATGGTCGTATTTATTGTGAAAATTAAGTCTTATTTTTTATTTTTTTCACTTTTGTTCTTTTTTGTTTTGTATTCAACAAGATACTTAATTTTTATACCCAGTTAAATGACAAACAATGGTACTCTATAACTCTTATAGTTGATTCTTTTAGTTAACCTACAATAACCGATACGCCTATCAATAAGCATAGGAGAAATTATCAAGAAACTACTTTCAAAATTTCCTTCATTCTATTTACTCTCTCTTGTCGACGTTTATGAAGCACATTTCAAAGAATAAGGCTATTGATGATGTATAAAATCCCTAAAGATGTTTATTAGCTTATTAAAGCTAAAGTTTGAGTAGCTGGTGAAATATTTGATGTATCATTTGTTTCTCACATGTTTGGCTTATGGAAGAGCACCTACATCAAAAAGCTCAAAGCTAAAAGGCTATGTGTTTGTTATAAACTCGCATACTAGACTTCCAATACAAGTTGTCACTCCTTGAGGTATGTATCTAATAATTGTGTAAATAAGATTCTATTCATTAGGCATGGCTTGAATAATGAGTTGTTCAATGACTTTATTGACTCTCAAGACATATCCTAATGGTAATTTTAATTTGAGATCTAAAGATTAATGACACAATTTCAACATGAATGTGCATAATTCAATCGTGGGAATTTGAGTTTAACTTTATTTGTCAATTTTTATGAAAATCAGATGGGATGCCCATCCTTGAGCCATAAAAAGCATTTAAGCTATTACTGAATGTAAAATCAATGAAAGATGTGAGCCACAATCATAACTACTAATACATTTTTTTAATTATCAGTGGACGAAAAATCTCGCGTACGGTGCATGCATCACACAGGATTATTTTCAACCAAACCGCGTTACTGTTCATCCGGGTCAAACCGCGTTACTGTTCAAAGTCGGGTCAAACCGTGTTACTGTTCATCCGCGTGGTCAAACGTGGACTGTTGACTGATGACGTGGCGCAATCCTGAGCGTCCAAACTGTTTTTAATCCGATGGCCATGATTTACTCCATGTATCTATAAAAAGGGGGCCTCCCCCCCCTAATTTGATATCTCTGAATCCATTTTTGGGATCCATTTTCTGTAATTCCTTCTCCATCTTGTATTTTCTTCGTATTTTAATAAATTTCCATTTTGCCCCTAGTTCAATTATGAGTGGCTAATTTTCTTTCAAGCTTGGGTTGAAGGTGAAGTCTCAACATGTGTCATGGGCTTAATTTGGTAAATTTACTTTCTCTTCCCCTCTAATTTTTGTGGATGTTTTGACTTCTCGTCGACAAATAATACTAATCTTGTCTAGATACCGCCTTGGTTACACCGGCTCTCTAGTATAAGGTTATTATTATTTGGCACGATAAGCCCTTAGCACCATATTGATTAGAGCGTGGTTCATGAGGTGTGGATTCCCCCCTCATGATTTAATTGGCATTAATACGGATTATTTAGCCCATGATGCATGTTGATACGGATCCAGATACCCAAGTACGTCAATTTAATAGATTTTCTTTTCAATTTATTCTCTCCATTGCAATTCCAATTTTAGAATTTATTCTCGCCATTTTAATTTAAGTATTAGCATATTCCAAATCATTTCCCCCATAAATCCAACTACCCATTTACAAAATTAATTTTATATATAATTAAAATCCACCTCCTCGTGGGATCGACACTTGTCACCATTAGTCTATACTACAATAGATTCGTGCGCTTGCGAGTACATTAAAATTTGCACAACAAGTTTTTGGCGCCGTTGCCGGGGAGGTAAGTAATTTTAATTCATAGAATTAATTTTTGTGAATAATTTCTTTTATTTGTTTTCTTGTATTTTTTTTTATTATTAAAAAAAAAAGAAAAAAAAAGTGAATCTACATTTAAAGGTTAGTATTTCTTTTCTTTTTCTCTTCTTTAAAATTTTGTAATTTAATTTTCCATTTATTTTTCTTTGTAATTTTTTTTGTTTATCTTATTAATTTAATTTTTAGTTAATTTCTTTCACGTATTTATTTTTGTGTATTTTTATAGAAAGGTTGTAATAGCGCAATAAGGTTAGTATCGTAATTTCTCACTCTTCTTTATTTTTATTTGTTTTGTTCCCATCTTTATTTTTTGTTTTGTTTGCATCTTTATTTTTATTTTATTTATTTTGCATGCATGGTCGTAGGTCATTATTACCTAATCTTGAACCTATAGACCTTGAACTAGAAAAAACACTTCGCACACACAAACACGTTAAAAATAAAATGGATTTACACTAGTCCTTAGCATTAATTATGTTTTGTATTTCTTTTTACCAGTTCGAATATTACATGACTTAGTTCTTAACTAACCACTTTATGGATAAATATGGAGATTAAGTATATAATGTACTACAGTCGTATTAAAATGTTTCCACTACCGTGTTGGTGTGTCGACATTATGTCTAGATATCCACGTAGATCTAAGAGGATCTTGATCGACAAATAAATATGGAATTAAAATAACAGATAGAAAAATACAAATTATAAACATGTAACTGAAACCAATAAACTTGAAACTCACGTGAGAGAGTAATTAAATCCATGATTTGAATTTTTAAGCTTCATCCTTCATCTTAATTTAGAAAATTAGCCACCATATTGACAAGTAAAACACTTATATTATTTAACTAATTATGAAATACAATACAAGAAAATTGAAAAAAAAAATTCACTAATACAAAAATGTGAAACAATGACAATTCTAAACAAACAAAGATGACGGTTTTAGAACCGTCAATTTAGACAGTCTCATTGAAAGAGGAGTCATTTTTAATGATGGTTTATAAACCATCATCTTTTTTTGTTGTGATGGCTCTCTGAAAAGCCATCATCTTTGTAACATACTTAATTTCTCTAGATTTGTTTCCTAAAATTTACTCTAGATTTGCACTTAATTTCTCTACAGTACTACCTATAAAATCCACCATAAATTCTCTACAAATGCTCTACAAATTTCTCTCTACAAAATTTGTAAGAGCTCTTGCCTCTACATAGGCAAATTTTGAGTTGATCGATTGTGGGTATTTACATAATAATTTTGGTAAGCTTACAGCTATAATGTTAGATTAACTTTACTAACACAATCTAAAGATCTAAAATTGCTCGCTAGATTCCACAAATCAATGGCTACAAATGAAGTCAAAGTAGGACCTTACATTGGCTCATTTGTCAAGGTGGTTGAACTACTAGATTGATGAGTGTTATATCTAGTACAACAAGATGCATGTGAGCTTGGATACATGGCACGATCTAAGCCGTTTAGAATTAATGTTGGATTGCAAGGCTAGCAATTCTTTCAAAGGCTTTGAGCCTAGGAATTCAAATTTCATGTCTGTTTTTCTGATCCAAGCATCATAAATTTATGATTTACTTACAAAACACAAAAAAATCATATTTAAAAACAAATGAAAAAAATTAATAAAATGGGTTATAACAATTTGTAAAGGTGATGAAATTGTTAGTATTGTCAACATTGTTAGTGAAAATTTTGATTTTTATTAAATGTATATTTTCTAATGTTAATCACCCGCACTTGATCTCAAAATTCGCCTATATAAAAGTTAAGAGTTGTCACAAATTTGGTAGAAAAATATTGTGAGGGATTTAGAGGTGACTTTTATGGAGAAAATTGGAATAAATGTCTAGTAAATTTTAGCGAAAAACATAGTTAATAAGAAGAAATTCTTCTCTTCACTTTTATTTTCAATTTTCTTTTATTTCATTTTCACAAATATTTTAAATGAAATGAGTGTTTTGCTAGCCAAATTGAGTGAGTAATTTTCTAAGTTAAGGTGAAAGGTGAAGTTCAATGATTTAGATCATGGAATTAATTGCTCTCTCAAGTGAGTTTTAAGTTTATCATTTGAGTTACATGTTTATAAGTTGTATTTTTTACAAAATATTTTCATTTCATGTTAATTTGTAGATCTACATCTTCTTAAATCTATGTTGTATTTAAACATAATGTTGACACTCAATACAGTAGTGATAAAACTCCAATGTGGCTATGGGACACTATGTACTTCATTCTCATACTTATAGATAGAGTGATTAATTAAGAAGCGAATCGCATAATATTCAAACTTGTGAAAAAATAAAAAAAATTATAAATATGAGAGGATATTATAACCATGATTTGAATATCAAAAGTAGATTTCGTGACCCTAGCACTTGTTTAATTTAGACTATTCCTTATTGATTTTTTTCTACAATTCTTTATTTCGTGACACTAGCACTTGTTTAATTTAGACTATTGCTTATTATTATTATTATTATTATTATTATTATTTGCAATTGTTTTTATTTAACAATTATTAACTAGATTTTTTACTCTTGTGGTTTGATCCTAGATTAACAGGGTTATATTATAACTACACACTCTTTATTTGAGAGTAATCAACCACTTTTAATTTGTGTTATGTTTCTATAACTATTCTTTTCATTATGATCTATTTAAGAAGTATCGTAATCTTCATAAATTATTATGAATATGCTTTTCTTATTTTTCAATCTCGCACTAGTTGAAATAGATTGTGAATATACACTCTTTATTTTAGAGTAATCAACCACTTTTAATTCGTGTTATGTTTCTATAACTATTCTTTTCATTATGATCTATTTAAGAAGTATCGTACTTCATAAATTATTATGAATATGCTTTTCTTATTTTTCAATCTCGCACTAGTTGAAATAGATTGTTAATACGTAAGGTCTATCTATAGCTCGTAGGCACTGGCCATTTGAAGTGATTTCACCATCCATTTGATATGCAAAGCAAGTGGTGCTACACTGAAGAGAAGAACAAAACAAATACAAGAGAAGAACAAAACAAATTCACCAGAGAGAAAAGATATGTTAAAAAAGTGTAGGGCACCAACGAGAAAATCGAAAGTGGGGATAGATATTAATCTATATAACAGACTTATTTTTAAATTTTTACTTTTAAAGGCACACACCTAATGGGGTGTTTATTTGTTTGAGTAAGAGTGTTGGAGTGTGGTTTTCTCCCGATCTAATATTTTTCTCCTACTCCGTTATTTACTTACTCATTTTATAAGAAGAGTAAGAGTCTCACTTTGTGGGTCCACTTATTTTTGTCGTGAGGAGCGAATCTACTCCCACCTCTTATTTTTTTATCCTTCCTTATTAAATATAATATAATTATATTTATTAAAATAAAATAATATTACCTTTATTTGGAAATAAAAATGTAATATTTATTTAAGTAATATTATTATATTATTTAATAATATTATTGTTTATTAAAATAATAATAATAAACTTATTTAAATATAATATTATTATATTTATTTAGAAAAATAGTATTATATTTATTTAATATTAATAATTCATGATAATAAATAGTTTATTCTAAGAAAATATTAATTTTGCCCTCTATTATTAATAATAATATTTCATTTGTATTGTTATTATCAATAATTTTTAATTTACATAATTAAATTAAAATTAATAAAAAATATATTTATGTAACTAAGAATATTAATAATTATTATTATTTTATATAATTAAAATTAATAATAAAATAAATAATTTATTTTACAAATATATTTTTTATTCACTTTATAATTAAAAATTATAATTTCTTAAGTAAGGATAAAATTATAATTTAAAAATTTATTCCTAATTCAAGATAAAATAACCACATAAAAGAATGACCACCCTTATTTTACATTGTCGTTTCAATATAAATAAATTAAGTTATGTTTTATTCTTACACTACACTGTCAATCTTAAAATTCTCACTCTAATGTGGTGAGAAGTAACTAAGGGTGGGCATCGGATTAGATTTGGATCAATCTAAACCGATTTGAACTTTGAATTGACCTCCAAATCCGATCAGATAAAAACTTTGCATTCCGATTGGATTTGATTCGGATCAATCCGATCAGATTGCCCTTTGCAATTAAAAAAAATGTTACTGAATTATAAATAAAAAGTAAAAGTTAAACGACAGCCCTAAACTAAATCCTTAAAATCCCAAATTAGAAAGAATCGAAGAAACCCTTGCAGCTGCACAAACCCATAATCGAATAAGCATTTGCAGGCTGCAACAGCACGAACCCAACACTTGCAAGCTGCAGCAACACGAAACCAGCCAAAGGATCGGAGAAGCACTTGTAGCTGACAAACCCAGCCAATTACATTGAGTCTCAAGTCGATGCCTTAACTGCACGCTGACGACGTCAATCGCTGAGGCCGTGAGCCGCACGTTGCTAGGCTTCCAGCTGAAGCTAGACCAGAAGTTGAAGTCCCAAACCCAGCCGCTGCATTCATTTGTTTACTGCAAGAGTTTCCAATGGAATCGGATCCATCAAAGCTTGTGAGGTGTATAGAAATAAGAATAGATATTTGTCTTTCAAAAAATTATAGAGATTTGAATCTTTTGCTTTCAATTTTTTTGTTTCTTTTCTCCGCTTGCTGGCTTGCTGCATTTTTTCTTATTTGTGTGATTTCAAATTTATATTGCAACTTGAAAATTACTTGAATTCATCTTATTTATTTGAGCAAATTTGATCCCAATTTCCATATGATTACTGATCCGAATTCGAATTAATCTGAATTATTCATCCGATCCGAACATATTCAGATCAAAGTTGGATCAATTTTGAATTCAGATTGCATTCAAATGACTTTTCTAACAATCCGAATAACAAAATCTGATCCGTGTCCGAATTTGGCCACCCCTAGAAGTAACCACTACAAGCATGGAGCAACTAGTAACTAGGGGTGGGCAAAATCGGGTTCGGGTCGGGTTCGGGTCAACCCGATCGGGTTTCGGGTTGTTCAAGTTAGGCAAGAATCAATCCGAACATAACCTGAATTATTAACCCGACCCGAACTATATAATTCGGGTTATGTTCGGGTTGGATTTAAAACAGGTAGGATTGAGTTCAGGTCAATTCGGGTCAGTTCGAGTCCATTTGGGTCAGTTCGGGTCAAATCGGGTCAGTTCGGGTCGGTTGAAATCGGGTCAATTTGGGTCAAATTCGGTTAATACAATTTTGAGCTCTTTTTTTTCCTATTATTGTAGTTTTTATGAAAGTTTTAAGACATTTTTCTTAATTGTAGTCATTTTTACTAATTTTCAACTGAAAAAAAAGAAAAGAAAATGTTATTAAATCAAATGAATAAAGTTAAAATGCTATAATAGGATTATTTGCCTATTGCCTTGGAGGGTAGAATTAGGACTATTATTTGCTCAATCAACAAAATCCAAAGTTCCAAACTTAATAAAAGTTAAAATTAATACAAACTTATAAAGTCCAAAGCACAATTTCCAAATATTAGTCTTTAAAAGTTTGAAACACAAACTCACAAAGTCACAAAATTAAATTGTTTAGAAACATAAATCACAAAATTCAAAGTTCAAACATTAAAACTAAATAAGCTTTCTTGGTTCCTCCACCTTGGTTCCTCCATGACTCCATGCAAGTACTTTGACAAGTTCTAAATTCAAAATTTTGAACTCCAAGTTCAAGTGCCGATTGCCTAGAGAAAGATTGAGGAAATGTACAATAAATATTTTCCTTAAGCCACGTTCCAAATGAACAAACTCAATTCATATAAAAAATTGAGCAAATAAACCAAATTCATAAGGTTACACATCAAACACAAATGCAAATAAATAAATCCAATTCGTATCTTTAATTAAACTAAAGGGGTGTTACAATCTTTATAATTTCTATTATATCATTAGAAATTTATAATTACAAATAAATATTTATGTTTACCAAATTTTTCAATACACACTTGATTATATATTTCTATTATATCATGCTTATTTTATGACATTCATCACCAAATCAAGTTAATAATAATACTAGACAATAATAACATTCTATCAACTTCAACTTGTCTAACTAAAACAATTACAAATTAGACTTAAAATTTAAAACTATAACAACTATAATTATAGGAGCTTAAATTACAACCAAATACTAATAGTACTATAATATCAAATTATGAATAATAATATATATTAAAAGTTACCTTTCAAACATCCATAACACCAATATCGGCGCTCACCGCTTCCACTGTCGAAGCTTGCGATCTTATAAGTTCTATAAAATCCAAAAAAAAAATTAAAATGTAGATGTTCTATATAAAGTTATAATGCATTTTAAATTAATTATGTATTTAATGCATGATAAAAACTTAAAAACATTACCTTCTTGTAATTCCATATGAAGCATTTGCTCCTTGATATCTTCTTGGAGGTTGTAGACGGGATTGGCAAAAAGTTTAGACTGCAGCCAATTTTCAGTGTATATCAATGCCTTAACCATAGCCGGAGTTAAAGAACTCCTATACTCATCAATAATACGACGCCCGGTGCTAAAGGCAGACTCAGATGCCACTGTGGAAACAAGAACACCAAGGACATCTCTTGCAATTTTCTCAAGAATTGGATACCTCGATCCATTCACCCTTCACTAAAGCAAAACATTAAGTTTAAGATTGCTGGGATCTTCAACTGGGTCCTTCAAATACCTTTCCACCTTAGATACTACTCTTCTACTCTTATTCTGAACAGAAACCTTCCTGACATTTCCAAGGAAAGGGCGAGATACTTGAAAAGCGTCATCATATTCACCACCAGCCACATCCACCAAATTAGCCTCAGTTGTAAAACGTTGAGAAGAACTTGTACCTCCATAGCTGCCACTAAGACCACTCTCACCATACATCGATGGTGTGGAACTAGTAGAGAATGCACTATATGCATCATAAAACTCATTCAACAAGTCCTTCACTGCTTTGGTCATCTGTTCAACCATCAAACTATCATTGCCAAAAATGATCTCAAAAATATGTTTAGCAAAATCCATTTTCGCTCGTGGATCAAGAATAAAGGCAATAATCAACATTTTGTTTATCTTTTCTGTGGACTCCCAATACTTGTCAAATTTTTCTCTCATACTATAAGCCATAGTGGACACCCAAGGATCAGTACTTTCTTGCAGTACAGTCAATGAACTCTCAATTAAGCCAATAGTATCATAACAAAGATTAGAAGTCACACTCAAAGAGTTAGAAAACAATAATGTGGCATCATAAAATACCTTCAAAAACTTCACAATTCGTTCGGCACTCTCCCAGCCATCCGGTCCAGGTGGGCCAACCCTTCTAACATTATTTTCTTTCTCAGCAAAGTATGCCTCATAAGGTTTATCCACTTCTGCCATTCTATCAAATGCCGCTTGAAATTTCAGCGCAGTCATCAACATCAAATAAGTGGAATTCCACCTGGTAGGACAATCCAAAACAACAATTCCTTTTGGACAATTCACCTGCTCAGCACATTGTTTAAATGTCTGCAGCGTCATGCTGGAGGATCTCACGTACTTCACTGCATTTCGAATAGCAGTAACACTAGCATGCAACTCTCCCAATCCTGAGACAACAATCAAATTCAAAATATGTGCACAACAACGCACATGCATATATTGTCCCACCAACACAAGTGCATCATCATTCCTTCAACTAAGCAACTGCATAGTAACATAACCAACAGCAATATCATTTGCAGTGGTATTATCAACAGTTATTGCAAACAACCTCTTTATCCCCCAATCTTGTAGGCAAGCCACAATCTTTTTACCAATCGATTTCCCTTTATGATCTTCGATTGCGCTAAAATTAATAATCCTCTTATTCAAACACCAATCACTATCAATAAAATGAGCTGTAATCACCATGTAGCTCATGTTTTGAACAGAAGTCCATAAATCAGTTGTAAGAGACACATGCTGCTTGTTGTTGCAAATCAAACTCTTCAACATTGCTTTTTCCTCCAAAAATAACTCCATAACATCTCTACCAATTGTTCTTCGAGATAGCATAACAAACTGAGGGATAGCTATACTGCAGAAATGCCTAAATCCTTTGTTGTCTACAAAACTGAGCAGCAACTCACCCATAATAATCATTTTAGTTACTGTCCTTCGACACGCGTCTTGACTCCATCCTTTACCTAAAACCAAATTACTCGCATTTTCTTCGCCGCCCTCGGATGTCAAATTTTGTTGACTTCCACTTTGTTGTGCCCGAAATGTCTTGTATGATTCACATGTCTTTATATGCCTTGTCATATTTGTAATCCCATCAAGCCTTGAATTACATTGATATTGCTTACCACAATAGTTGCACATACATTTGTTTGGATTATCTTCGAGTAAAGTGAAATGATTCCATACTGCCGATCTTTTCTTCATTGGCTGTCTTTTCCGCTTCGCCTTTTCCTTTCCTCTATGGGTTCCTTCCATTTGTACACTTTGGTCTTCATCGTCACTCATTGAATCCGATCTTGAGTGTCCAAGCATCTGAATATTCAAAATAATAATTAATAATCATTAATTCAAAAATCAAAACACATAAATATTATTAACATAATCCATAAACAAAAATTAGTAATTTCAATTCAAGTTGTTCATGCTTCATAAACAAAAAGTAAGAAATTCATGATTAATTAATTAATTTATAATATCCAATTGTCTATTCCCCATAATAATATGATTTTATTTGTCTATCTATATCTTATTTCTTATTATAAATTAAATCCTTTAATTTCAAGTCCAAGTTACTTGTACTTAACAACTTAACAGATGATTAACATACAATAAAATATTAATTGAATTTATTAATTTTTTTAGGGTTGAAAGCTTAAAGCTACTGCACAAGTACACATAATTACATAACACATTATAATTATAAAATATATACAACATAATACTTAATTTTAATATTTAATCTACCTAATGTGCTAATTTATTCATAAAAAATCAATTATTAAATGTTTTTAACAATTATTAACAATTATCAATTAATATTATTTCAATTATTAACTATTATTAACATTTATTAACAATTATCAATTAATAATCAATGAAATAAAAACAAAACCCACCAACTCACCAATCATCAATTCCTTTTTATATATGACAAAAAAATCAATTATTAACTGTTTTTAACAATTATTAACAATTATCAATTAATATTATTTCAATTATTAACTATTATTAACATTTATTAACAATTATCAATTAATAATCAATGAAATAAAAACAAAACCCACCAAATCACCAATCATCAATTCCTTTTTATATATGACAATAATTAACAAAATTTCCTTGATTTTATTACTAATATTTATAAATACATAATTAGTTAATTACAACAATTAAATAATAACCATTAACCAATTACTCAATTACATAATAAAGTAATAAACTATTTAGCATATATATAATTAATTAATTATATAGTGTATATATAGTTATATACCGTGAGGCGTGAACTGAAGTGAAAACTAAAAGTCTGAAACGACTTGGGAACTTGAATAAAGTTGAAGGGTTGAAGCTTGAAACTTGAAAATGGAAGGTGGAAACCAGAAAGCTTCAAAATCGGGTTCGGGTGGAGAGGATTTGGCCTTCAAGCAGCAGATCAGTGCCCACGGCTCACGGCTGGACGGACGGGATTTCACTTGGCAGCAGATCGCGGCTTCACTTGGGAGTTGGTAGCAGCAGATCGCGGCTTCACTTGGGAGTTGGTAGCAGCAGATCGCGGAGATGCAGACGGCTCACGGCTCACGGCTGGTTGCGACTTCACTTGGCAGCAACAGATCGTGATTTCTTCAGCAGTTGGCAGCAACAGATCCATCTTGTGGTGGCTGGTTGGTGGTTGCAGACTTGCGGGCTGCGGCTGCCTTGTTCTGTTGTTAAGTTGTTTGTGTTTGTTTAGTTGTTTGAACTTGTGAGTTGTGGTTGACAGCGTATGTGTGTGTGTGTGTTAAGTTTGCGAGTGAATTGTTGAGACTTGAGTGACTGTGCAGCGTGTGTGTGTGATGTGCAACTCGTGTGTGTTATGTTCTGTTTTGTTCTGTTCTGTCATTCTGTGTGTGTGCTGTGCAAGTGTGCAGCTTGTGACTTGTGTAGTTGTGTTGTGTGTGTGCAGCAGCGTATGTGTGTGTGGGCCGTGTGGCTGTGTGCTGTGCAGCTTGTGACAAGTTGTGTGTGTGTGACTGTGTGTGTTGTGCAGCAGCCGAGCAGCGTATGTGTGTGACTTGTGTAGTTGCTGTTGAGTGTTGACTGTGGCTTAACTTAAACATCTTCTTCTTAAATTTGTTTACTGTAAGTTTGCTGGTACTGTTAAGTGATTGAAAGTTTGAAACTATTGTTGTGTGTGTGTGTGTAGTGTTAGACTGTTCGCTTAGGTTTTTTTTTTTTTTTTTTGAGAACCCGATCGGGTATTCGGATCAGGTCGGGTTTGACCTGAACCGATCACAACCCGATTGGATTTGTAAATTTCAAATCGATCGGGTTTCGATCCCGACCCGATCCGATCCGAACTCAAAATTTATCGGGTCAGGTCGGATCAGATCGGGTAAAAAGTCCACCCCTACTAATAACTGTATGCTGCCCAATGCTCCAACGTGGCGGCAAACTAACCTCAACCTGAAATTCTGCCCACAAGATCATCAAACTCACTGTTCGAAAAAGGAAATATTTAAAGACAAGATAAACATCGTCCATTGAAATATTACACAACTCAAACACGCTCCCTCTAAATCTTTGATCTGACATGTCAACTCTCTGTAAAGTCTCACTGCTAACTACAAAATCCATCTCAAATTCCCCAAAATTCAGTTTCAGTCCCGTTATCTTCTCCATTAAACCCATCACGGCATCACATAAACTCAGCACATCAAAGAATTTAAGCCTTTTAACATCAAAGAGGAGGAAATGGGTTATTGGGTCTGTCACAGAAGATAAAGAAGTGTTCCCAGCGGACAATAAGCAGTTAAAAGATGATAAAAACGGTTTATTGGTTAACGGGTCCGAAGATTTTGAAGCTGTTTCTTCGGACGATAAAGAAGTTGTTGGTGATAATGATAAGTTGATTAGTAGAGCAATTAATGCTACAATTGTTCTTGGCGCTGGTACTTTTGCAGTCACAAGGTTGCTCACTATTGATCACGATTACTGGCATGTGAGTGATCTTATTTATTGGATTCTGTTTGTTTTTTTTTATTTTGTTCTTTCTTATTGTGTTTTGTGAGATGGGTATTGGTCACTTTGAGATTTTACCGTCCAATTTTGCATTTTGCATTTACCATTATTTGAATTTGATTGTTGCATAATTCAAGCTGATTGATTAAGCTATTTGGAAAGCTATTACACTGAAAGAATGATTCTACTTGTCCCAAAGTAGAGAAATTTTGGGGAAATTATGTAACTACAATTTTTTCCCCCATTAACATGATGGATTTTCGTAGCTTTAGGTATTGTATTTTGTTGCATGCATAGGATTTTCAGTGCTTACCTTTTGGATTTGAAATTTCTCAGGGATGGACCCTGTATGAAATTTTAAGGTATGTGCCTGAACACAACTGGATTGCATATGAACAAGCTCTTAAAGCAAACCCTGTTTTAGCAAAGATGGCAATAAGTGGGATCGTCTACTTTATTGGAGATTGGATTGCACAAGTGAGTCTTTCTTTGTTTCTTTCTCTTTTCCATCCTTTTTATTTTTGTTGGCAACAAATATGCTTTTGTTAATTGCTTTGATTCATCTGACTAAATTTTCAGTGTTATGAAGGAAAACCGCTTTTTGACTTTGACCTGCAACGCATGTTCAGATCAGGCCTTGTTGGGTTTACTCTTCATGGATCGCTATCTCATTACTATTACAAGTTTTGTGAGGTGATAATCTCAGTTCATATTTTTTCCATTTCATCTTATTTCTTTTTTTTTGGTGGATGGCTGAAATGTTTATTTTGTAGGCTCTTTTTCCTTTCCAAGATTGGTGGGTGGTCCCTGCCAAAGTGGCCTTTGATCAAACTGTTTGGGCAGCAGTTTGGAACAGCATCTACTTTGTGGTTTTGGGATTCTTGCGTTTTGAATCCGCCGCCAATATTTTTAGTGAATTGAAGTCAACATTTTGGCCCATGCTGACCGTAAGAAGCTCTTTTTTTCCCATCTAATAAGATTTGCATGCCTAGCCTGTTCACATGTTCTTATGTGTTGATGTCTGAAAAGGCGACATAGGATCAGCTCGCTTATTATTCAGTAGAAGACGATAGTCAGAGCATATTTCTTTACTTCAATGCAGATGCTATTGTGACTTTCCCTTTATAATCTTCACTTATTTTTTCTCCTTGGCAATCAGGAAAATACAGAATTAACCTAAACTTTTAAAATGAATTGTAGTTTAAATCAAAGTTTTCATTTTTTTGATTGGCCATGTGGTATCTGGCTGCCGCCTCTCCAGGGAGGCTGCAGGATCAAGTTTGCTACTTCAGAACCTTAAATCAGATGTGATGGGAGTTTTATATTAAAATAAGAAAAGAAAGGTGTAAGAAATAAAAAATATCCCTCCAAATCATTGCGAAAACAATGAAGAACAAGCAGATGATTTGAAGTTTTGATTAAACTCCTAGTTATTCTCTTTAACAAGTCAGTATACTCCAAATGATGTTATCTTCTTTTTCCAGCTACAGCTAACACTTTTAGTGGTATTGAGAAAACTTATTGTGAAGCATGGAAACCTTCTTGATCTGTTCTATTGTAATACTTAAATTAGAGAACTGGATAGTAAGGGAAAAACAAATGATATAATAACTCCATTCTAACACTTCCTGACTGATGGCGATTTCATCCTGTCAAGGAGGCAGTCTTATCGGCCTAAGTTTCTACCTCGCATTTACAACAATATGGAATGTTGGCTATTTTTCTCAGACTTTATTGCTCATTGATGTTTCTTCTCTATATTTAGCATAGGCTTGATTGTTTGAGTTATTAGTCAAATATCCATTGAAGCTGTGATTTTTGGTTTGATTTGCTTTCCCTGACAGGCAGGATGGAAGCTTTGGCCATTTGCTCACCTGGTCACCTACAGTGTAATCCCTGTGGAGCAAAGGCTTCTTTGGGTAGACTGTGTGGAGCTCATCTGGGTTACCATACTCTCAACGTAATTTTCTGTCCTCCTATGTCAAGAAAATTACATAGAGAACTTCCACAATATGCTAGTTTGCATATACTTAATTTGATTAGTTGTAGACTGTCTCATTACGGTTTATGAAGATAGTCTCGTTACGGTTTGTGAAAATATATTTTGAGTTATCATGCAATCTTTTATTTTTCTTTCCTTCACAGGTTGACTGGAACATAAAATGTTTAAATTGCTGAAGAATCTCTTTTTGTCTTTTAATGCTCATCTGTTCTCTAATAAGTTTCTGAAGGATTGAATGTTTGTTTGATTTATGTTTCCACTGCCAGCATATATGAACATAAAATGTTTAAATTGCTAAAGAATCTCTTTTGGTCTTTTAATGCTCATTCGTTCTATAATAAGTTTCTGAAGGATTGAATATTTGTTTGATTTATGTTTCCACTGCCAGAGTATATATGAACATCATCAATCTGAAAATTTGTGCTTGCTGTCATTAAGCAGTCTTGTTCATACTTAGTGTTCATTATGCTGGGAATTCTGCTTTTGTTTGTACAATAATCTTAAAAAATTCATTTTTCCAGATCTCTTCATTGAAATGCTAGTTAAATTTAGGGGTCTCGGAATTTGTTATTAGGATTTTGCTAACAGAAGGAAATCCTTTTTCTTTTATAGTTATTCAAATGAGAAATCAGAAGCCCGAATATTGGAGGCAACAACGGAGGCAAACTCGGATTCTTCATCAATCAGTCATGAGGTAGGATGCTACTACTCTACTCTCATTCACTTGAGCCAATCTGTCAACTACATACATAACATGCCTATGTAACTTCTAATCCAGTTCTTTCTTTTTCTCTTTCCCAGGAATAAATGAATATCAGATCATTTTTAGTACAGAAGGATTTTCTAATATTAATCAAAAGGGCAGATCAACCATTTCATCCTCATTTCTCCTGTGAACGCTGAAATGTGACAACAGGTTTATTGCATGGATGGTAATAATACGTCGATTTTTACCCCCTTCCCACACATAGGATAGAGATACTGTTGTATTATACCGTACAAATAAGTGCATATGAAATAGAGAATCTCTGTATTATTTTACAATCTCTTTTGTTATTTCAGCTTTATGTTGCATTCCTAGTCCCAGCTATACACATTGAAAGCAGCAAGCTGACTGATTTTACACAATTCATGTTTTTGACCTCCCTGGGCCTCTTATCCTGATGAGACTGAAAAAAGAAGACAGCAAAAGTAACTAGGCAATCCCACTTCTAGGGGCAATCCTCAATTAAAATTGTAGTGAAATTGAAACATTGCAAATCTCATGCCGACAGATTTTTCTGCCACCCTCTTAAATAGCCATTACGGCTTATTCAAATAAGAAACTACTCCTTTATTGACTCCATAAACATTGCAAAATTGACCCACTAAATTAGCTTACTGGTGCCAATTAAACAAATTTAGTAGATTGAGATGGTCACTCCATGATATTTGCATAAGATCCTGGCACATGACTGCCATCAGCATATTCTCCATTAATTCTAGCTTGATCAATGCAATTCTAGAGTATGAAAGGGTCATTACCGTCCTCCTAGAAAACCTTGCCCTCAACTGATCCCAATCCTCCCATGTGACATCTTCTGCAAACGAGTTAGATCATTGAACCAAAACTTTTACAGCAGCACAATTATTCTTTTTAACAAGTTGGCGATCCCAAATAACGATGGGTTCCAATCTTATTCTTCCATCATCTCCAACAGTTGGTAAAGCTGATTGGCTTACTGCCTTCTCACCTATTTTCTTCTTAAGGCAGGATACATGAAAGATTGGATGAATATGTACATCTGCTAGTAAGTCAAGACGATATGCTACCTTGCCGATACATTGAAGCACTTGAAATGGACCACAGAAACGAGGTGATAACGACAAATTCTTTCACACACAAATACTGGTCTGTCTGAAGGCCTGAAGTCTGATATACACCCAATCTCTAATATTGAATTCACGCTCTGAATGGTATCGATCAGCTTGTTGCTTCATCCTATGTTGAGACTACATCAAGTTTTCTCGCAGCAACCGAATCATGCTATCCCTTGCTTGCAAGCTTCTGTCAATGGTATTTGCACTTGAACTTTCACTATAAACTTGGTATGATGGAGGGAGTTTCCGGTAAACAACTTCATAGGAAGTGAGTTTTGTTGAAGCATGGAAAGTGGTATTATACCACCATTCAGCTAAACAAAGCCATTTAGACTAGTGAGTGGTAGGGGTGTCAAAAAAGTCCGCCCAGACCGGACCCGGCCCGGACCCGGCCAATCCGGTCCGGGCAAAACCCGAACCGCATGCATATAAAAACCGGATCCGGGTTTGAAATTCTCAAACCCGGACATTTCCGGTACCGGGTCCGGGTTCAACACAAAAAACCCGGAACCCGGACCGGACCCGGTTTTTTAATAAATTTAAAAAAAATAAATATATTATATATAAATATATAATTATGAATTTATGATATATTAGATGTTATTTAAATTTATTGTGTAATTATTGTGTTGTTGAATTTAATTTATTTATTTTATATATAGATTGAATGAGTTTAAGTTAGAAATTGGATAAATTTAGGTATTAAAAAGTAGATTGAAATAATTTTTATTTATCATTTGTGCAAAATTTGTATTGTTAATGTGTTATATATTTGTATTTGACTATTTTCTTTTTTAAAATTTGAAATTGAATGAGTTTATTTGATTATTTTCTTTTTAAAAATTTGTATTGTTACAGAAATTAAAAAAAAAATTGAAGAAAAAAATTGAAAAAAAATTAAATTTATCACATGCGGGTTTAAAAAGCCCGGATCAAAACCCGGACCCGGAAGGTGCCGGGCTCAAGCCCGGACCGCACCCGGAAAAACCGGGTTTTAACCCGGGTCCGGGTTTGCATTTCTCTCATCCGGTCCGGTCCCGGGCAACACCAAAACCCGGACCGGACCCGGATTTTGCCAAGCCTAGTGAGTGGGTCGATTGCCAGGCATGCAGCGTAGATAATTCTCCAAGCATCTATTAACCACTTCGGTTTTATCATCCGTTTGAGGATGATATGAAGAACTCATGTTGAACTTGGTACCTTGGTGAAGAAATAGCCTTTTCCAAAATGTACTACTAAACACAGAGTCATGATCACAAACAATAGTTTGAGGCATCCCATATAATTTATAATATTATCCATGACTATCTGAAGCAATACCCATAGCAGTAAAGGAATGTGGAAGTCCTTCAATAAAGTCCACAGAAATATCACTTCGTACCTTAGTTGGAATTGGCAATCGTTGTAATGACCACGGGAAGCTACTGTTTCGGCCTTGTTCCTTTGACACACCTTACATTCTGCATATACTTTTTTACTTCCGACCTCATTCCGAACAGATGAAAAGATAGTTTAATTCGCCTTAAGGTTCTGTGCACTCCTGAATAGCCACCTAAAGGACTGTCATGGGTAGTATGTAGCACCTTCTCTTTAATTTCAGATTCGGCAACTAACACCAATCTTCCCTTATATCGCTGATCATGGTTCCACGTATAACCAGGATTCCTTGTTGGTTCAATCTTCAATTCTTCAATAATCTTTTGCAATTTACGATCGGCCAACCATTCACATTCTAATACCTCCAACCATTCTAAGATAGGCAGTGTAAGAGCTATAAGAAAAGCACGTGATGACCCAGCTTCTTCTTCTTTCTATGATAATGCATCTGCCACCACATTTTCCTTTCCGCCATAATAGATAAGGTCAAAGTCATAGCCCATTATTTTTGTCAGCCATTTATATTAAGGCAGAGTTGTTATTCTTTACTCCAGTGCTTGTTTAAGGCTAAGATGATCACTTTTGATCTTGAAATGGCGTCCAATCAAGTATAGCCTCCACCTGGAAATTGCAAACACCACTGGAAGCAGCTCTTTTTCATTAGTTGAAAGTCCCAAGTTACGATGAGATAAAGCTTTACTTGCATATGCGATGGGTCTTCCACCTCGCAACGAACAGCTCCGAGCCCCGTACCGAATTCATCACATTCTATTACAAACTCCTTGGAAAAGTCTGGCATAGCTAGCACTGGAGTGCGGTCATAGCTTGTTTGAGCTGATTGAAAGCATTTTCAGCCTCTTCATTCCATAGGAAGTTATCTCGCTTTAATAATTCATTAAAAGGTTCACAAATTTTGCCATAATTTCTCACAAATCTATGGTAGCATCCTATGAGGCCCAAGAATCCTCGAGGACCACTTACAGTCGTAGGCCTTGGCCAGGATAACATGCTCTCCACCTTAGATGGATCTGCTACCATTCCTTCTATAAAAATGATATGGCCTAAGTATTCCAATTGCTGCCTCCCAAAAAATACATTTTGACTTCTCGACGTAAAGCTAATTTTTTTGAAGAATTTCCGGTGATGAAAATTTGTTCCAAGTGCTCATTCCCACTGTGGCTACACACGAGGATATTGTCAAAAAATACTAAGATAAATTTAGGCAAGTAAGGCCTAAACACCGCATTCATGAGTGACTGACCTCATTCAGCATCTCTTTTACAAAATAAGAGCCGAAAACGGGCTGATACTCGGTTGAATTGTGCCTGCTTGCAGCATCTCTTTTACAATCCCCTCAATCTCATTTTTTGCATGTAAGGATTTCTATATGGCTTAAGTTTAGTTGACCCGCAACCTGGTTTTAGAGGCACTCTATAATTTTGAACCCGCCTTAGTGGTAAGCCTATTGGTTTTACAAATACATCTTCAAATTTGTTTAGTAACTCAAGTAATTTGGATCGTGATTTACTTCTTTTGGTTCAAAAGCTTCTTCATCAGTAGCTTACATAAGACAAAGATGAGCTACAGCGGTTTGATTGGTATGCACCTTGATTTTACCGCTCGTTGAACCACGCAATACATGTCTGTAGTTATTGCGTTTGAACTCCATTCTTAGGTTTTTAAAATCCCAAGTTATGAGTCCTAGTGTAGTCAGCGACTAAACCCAGAACCATGTTACACCCACCCAAAAGCAACACTCTGAAATCTACTTGGAATAGAGAACCCTGCATAAACTACTCTAATTGTTTACATACGGCTGCACTTGCAATTGTTGAGCCATTTGCAACGGTTACAGTTAATGGGTTTGTTTATTGAGTCGAGACTCCAGTTTGTTTTACGATACCAGGGTCAAGAAAGTTATGTGTGCTTCCAGAGTCTATCAGTGTACTAATGGCTTTTTTCTTTATACTACCTCAAACTCCCATCGTGTGATAAGCCGTTGATCCAGACATCGGCTTGAATGAAATTGGCCGGGCTTCATTTGCTTCACTTGCTTATTCCTTTTGATTTTCGACCGCTGAGGTGCTAAAGACATCTCTGTCTTCACCTTCAATCAAGAACAAGTGAGGTTTCTTACAATGGTGGCCCACATGATATTTTTCATCACACAAGTATCAGAGTCCCTTGGCTTTTCTTTTCCCACATCTCTTTTGTCGTAGTCCTTTGAAGAGGTGGGAAGGATTCCTTGTTTACTGGCTCAGGGGTCGGTTGATTAGGTGCTGATTTAGGAAGCCCAGTATTTGTGCTTGGTCTAGATGTACCTCTTACTTCTCTAATTAGGGGTGGGCAAAATACCCGATCCGACTCGACCTAACTCAAAAAAGGTCAGGTTCAGGTCAGATCGGGTTAGCATTGCAACCCGATTGGATGAGGAAGTGCAAACCCGATCGGGTTGTGATCGGGTCAGGTTACCCGAATACCCGATCGGGTATTCCAAAAAAAAAAAAAAACTCACTCACACCACACATTACACTTTACGCTTTAGTTACTTTACAGTTTACACTTATTTACACATTACAGATTACACAATACACACGCACAACACACTGCACACCAGACGGCAAAGGGAAACCCTCACAGCTCACAAGTACTCACAACAATTCACACACTGTGAAACACACAAACAACACACAGAACAGAACCAATCTGCTATGAGTGCTGCCGAAACCAAAGGCCTGAAGTCTAACTTTGAACCCTCTTCAATTTGCTGCCGAAACCGACACCCAATAGGCCATCAGTTGTCGCGATCTGTGCCGTGATCTATTGTCGTGAGCTGCTGCCATCTGCTGCCGTGGCAGAAGCCTCCAACCCGACCCGACCCGACCTAGGCTTTCTCCATTGATGGCTTTGTGACCCGAACCCGTTTTTGAAGATTTGAAATTTCATAATTTCAAATTCAATCTTTCATGGTATATATATATAGATTAATAGTTATATATGCTTAATTATTAGTTATTTAATATTTGTTATGTAATTGGTTAATGGTTATTATTTGATTGTTGTAATTATGTGTTTTTAAATGTTAGTAATAAAATCAAGAAAATTAGTGTATTTATGATTTTGTTATGAATACATTTTTATTAATTGTTAACAAATAACAAAACTTTTGTCAATAATTAATAATTGAAATAGTGTTAATTGATCATTGTTAATAATTGTTAATAACAGTTAATAATTAATTTTTTATGAATAAAAAATTAGGACATTAGATAGATTAAATATTAAAATTAAGTATTATGTTAGTGTTACATATATTTTATTATTATAATGTGTTATATGATTATGTGCACTTCAAGCCTTCAATTCAACCTTAAAAAAATTAACTAATTCAATTAACATTTTATTGTATTAAGTATAAGTAATTTGAGCTTTAAATTAAAGGATTTATAATAAGAATTAAGACATAGATAGGCAAATAATATCATATTATTATGGGGAATGGATAATTGGATATTATAAATTAATTAATTAATCATGAATTTCTTGCTTTTTGTTTATGGAGTATGAACAATTTGAATTGAAATTACTAATTAGATTATGTTAATAGTATTTCTGTGTTTTGATTTTTGAATTAATGATTATTAATTATTATTTTGAATATTCAGATGCTTGGACACTCAAGATCGAATTCGATGAGTGACGATGAAGAACAAAGTGTACAAATGGAAAGAATCCATAGAGGAAAGGAAAAGGCAAAGCGGAAAAGACCGCCAATGAAGAAAAGATCGGAAGTATGGAATCATTTCACTTTACTCGAAGATAATCCAAACAAATATAGGTGCAACTATTGTGGTAAGCAATATCAATGTCATTCAAGGCTTGATGGGATTACAAATATGACAAGGCATATAAAGACATGCGAATCATACAAGACATTTCGGGCACAACAAAGTGGAAGTCAACAAAATTTGACAGCTGAGGGCGGTGAAGAAAATGCAAGTAATTTAGTTTTGGGTAAATGATGGAGTCAAGACGCGTGTCGAAGGGCAGTAACTAAAATGATTATTATGGGTGAGTTGCCGCTCAGTTTTGTAGACAACAAAAGATTTAGGCATTTATGCAGTGTAGCTATCCTGCAGTTCGTTATGTCATCTTGAAGAACTATTGGTAGAAATGTTATGGAGTTATTTTTGGAGGAAAAGGTAATGAAGAGTTTGATTTGCAACAACAAGCAGCGAGTGTCTCTTACAACTGATTTATAGACTTCTGTTCAAAACATGAGCTACATGGTGATTACAACTCATTTTATTGATAGTGATTGGTGTTTGAATAGGACGATTATTAGTTTTAGCGTAATCGAAGATCATAGAGGGAAGTCGATTGGCAAAAAGATTGTGGCTTGCCTATAGGATTGGGGGATGGAGAGGTTGTTTGCAATAACTGTTGATAATGCCACTGCAAATGATATTGCTGTTGGTTGTGTCACTTTGCAGTTGCTTACTTGGAGGAATGATGATGCACTTGTGTTGGCGGGACAATATATGCATGTGCATTGTTGTGCACATATTTTGAATTTGATTATTGTTTTAGGATTGGGAGAGTTGCATGCTAGTGTTACCGCTATTCGGAATGCTGTGAAGTACGTGAGATCCTCCAGTACGAGGTTGCAGACATTTAAACAATGTGTTGAGCAGGTGAATTGTCCAAAAGGAATTGTTGTTTTGGATTGTCCTACCAGGTGAAATTCCACTTATTTGATATTGATGACTGTGCTGAAATTTCAAGCGGCATTTGATAGAATGGCAAAAGTGAATAAACCTTATGAGGCATACTTTGCTGAGAAAAAAAATAATGTCAGAAGGGTAGGCCCACCTGGATCGGAGGATTGGGAGAGTGCTGAACGAATTGTGAAATTTTTGAAGGTATTTGATGATGCCACATTGTTGTTTTCTGCCTCTTTGAGTGTGACTTTTAATCTTTGTTAAGATATTATTGGCTTAATTGAGAGTTCATTGACTGCACTGCAAGAAAAAATTTGATAAGTATTGGGAGTCCACAGGAAAGATAAACAAAATGTTGATTGTTGCCTCTATTCTTGATCCACGAGCAAAAATGGATTTTGCTAAACATATTTTTGAGATCATTTTTGGCAATGATAGCTTGATGGTTGAACAAATGACCAAAGCAGTGAAGGACTTTTTGAATGAGTTCTATGATGTATATAGTGCATTCTCCGCTAGTTCCACACCATCGATGTATGGTGAGACTAGTTTTAGTGGCAGTTATAGAGGTATAAGTTCTTCTCAACGTTTTACAACTGAGGCTAATTTGGTGGATGTTGCTGGTTTTGAATGTGATGACCCTTTTCGAGTTGCTCACCATTTCCTTGGATATGCCAAGAAGGTTTCTGTTCAGAATGAGAGTAGAAGAGTAGTATCTGAGGTGGAAAGGTACTTGAAGGACCCAGTTGAAGATCCTAGCAATCTTAAACTTAATGTTTTGCTTTGGTGGAGGGTGAATGGATCAAGGTATCCAATTCTGGAGAAAATTGCAAGAGATGTCCTCGTTGTTCCTCTTTCCACAGTGGCATCCGAGTCTGCCTTTAGCACCGGGCGTCGTATTATTGATTAGTATAGGAGTTCTTTAACCTCGGCTATGGTTGAGACATTGATATGCACTGAAAATTGACTGCAGTCTAAACTTTTTGCCAATCCCATCTATAACCTCCAAGAAGATATTAAAGAGCAAATGTTTCATATGGAATTACAAGAAGGTAATGTTTTTCATTTTTTATCATACATTCTATACATAATTTATTTAAAATGCATTATAACTTTATATAGAACATCTACATGCAGTCATGTACTTGAGTTACTAATTTTTTTTTTTTGATTTTATAGGGCTTATAAGATCCCAAGATTCGACAATGGAAGCGGTGAGCGCCAACATTGGTGTTATGAATGTTTGAAAGGTAACTTTTAATATATATTATTATTCATAATTTGATATTATAGTACTATTAGTATTTGGTTGTTATTTAAACTATGATTATAGTTGTTATAGTTTTAAATTTTAAGTCTAATTTATAATTGTTTTAGTTAGACAAGTTGAAGTTGATAGAATGTTATTATTGTCTAATATTATTAACTTGATTTGGTGATGAATGCCATAAAATATATATAAAATATATATATATATATATATATATATATATATAATCAAGTGTGTGTGTATGTGTATTGAAAAATTTGGTAAACATATATATTTATTTGTAATTATAAATTTATAATGATATAATAGAAATTAGAAATATTTTAACACCCCTTTAGCTCAATTAAAGATATGAATTATATTTATTTATTTGTGTTTGTGTTTGATGTGTAACCTTATGAATTTGGTTTATTTGCTCAATTTTTTATATGAATTAAGTTTGTACATTTGCAACGTGGCTTAAATAAAAAAATTTATTGTACATTTTTTCATGAAATACTAACTAGGCAAACCAAGAGGGGGGGTGAATTGAGTTTTTAAAAATTAAGCTAAGCAAACCACACAACAATCCAATCTAATGCCTTAATAAATTTGAAAACAATAAATTCAATGAAAGCACGATAATAAATGAGCAAGGGAAGAGAAAGCAAACTCAAGGATTTTTACATGGTTCGGCAATCCCCGCCTACGTCCAAGCCTCCAAGCACACCAGGCTTGAGGATTTCACTATCCGAGCCTTTCCAAGGCTTCAAACGTTTACAATTGACTTCAAGGTGTCAATGAACCTTTACAACAAGAGATTATCTCTCCAATCTCTTCACCTCAAGTGTTTCTCACACTTGTACACTCACAACTTGATGAAAAATGAAAACTACAACAATGAAACTCTCTTTAAGAGTGGATATACAAATTGAAGAACAAAGATGATTTAATAAATGATGATTTACGAAATTGAAGCTCAATATATGTTGTGTGCACTTGTTTTTGCTTGCCAAAATTACCAAAAATGAATTGGTTTTGAGTTTATATAGTTTGAGCTAAAAAACTAGTCGTTATGCACATTTTGGTCATAACCGACTTACCGTTTATTGACATCCGGTTAGCCGCTTAATGTTACCGTTACAGCCACAATTTTGAATTTCTGAACATCCGGTATGCTGGTTGTGAAATCTGGATAGCCGTTTATGCTCCAGAAGCTTACTGCCCAACAACCGGATTACTGTTTGTCAGGATCCGGTTAGCCGCTTTCAATTCGGATAGATTCTGCCCAATATCCGGCCTACCGGTTTTTCACATCCGGTTAGCCGCTTGCTACAGTGACTGCTACAGTGAACTATTTTTAAAATTACAGTTTAACCCCAAAACTTTCCATAACTGTACTATGGCCCAAACCGTTATAAAATGTTTCAAATAGGTCCAATTTCAGAATTTCTAAATATTACTTTATTAATCATAAAACTTTCTGAAATTAAGATATGACCCAACATATGTGAAATTATAGAATGACCTAAAACATTTAAATATTTTCAAATAGGTCCAAATCTGAAATTTTAAAACAATATCAAATGTTTTAAAATACTTTCATTTTAGTCCAAAACACTTTAATTCCATAACATCATTTTTCCATTAAATATGAAACCTTTATAATGTGAAAATAATGATTTATTTAAAAAGAAAATAATTTGAGATTAAAAGATTAATTATTCTTAATCTTGTTTGTTATCATCAAAATCAACATTATGGAAACATATATGTTAACAATCTCCCCATTTTTGATGATGACAAACATTTCATGTATTTAAAGAATAATTCCACAAATTGCTACCCCTAAATATAATCTTCTCTTACAATTTGCCAATTAGTTAAATTAACATATTTAAATATATGGATTTTTCTCCCCCTTCATAATCAAAAAGAAAACTTAATTGGCAAAGAAAAAGAGTAGTAAATTTTTATAAATTTAAAAATATGTATTCTTCTCCCCCTTCATCATCAAAAAAAAAACTTAAAGGAAAAGAATAAGAGTAGCAAATTTATTACTCATGTTTGTCCGAGTAGAAATTTCAACACATTCTCCCCCTAACAACAAGCATTACCTCAAATACAAGTTTAGTAATATTACTCCCAAATTATTATAAATCATATAATCCATCAACCATAAAATGATCATGAACTATTATTCCATTAATTATCAAATCAACAACTCAAAACATAAAATTATCATATAAAACAACTATGTAATCAAATCATCATTATCTCAAAATCATCAAAATCATCATCATAATCAAATATCAATCATTAAAAGAATACTCAAAGTGCATATTATTTTCCTCCTTTTAACAACATCCAAATGATATATTACTTTGTCTCCCCCTTTGGACAATAAAAAAGTTCAAAATGCATATTATCCAAAATCATATTATATGCTCCCCCTAAATATATGACTAATTTAAAATTTTAACTAAAATGATTTTATCCAAAAACATATCATATTTGTCTCCCCCTATCAATCATCAAAACCTCAAATCAAGCACATTAGTTCAAAATTATCCAAAACATAAGTAAAGAACATAACATATAACTATATCAAATCCATATAATTCAAAACAAACATATAATCCAAATGCAAAATAAAAGAAAAATAAAATAGTAAATGTTGGTGTGTTGATATACAAGTATAAAAGATTTGAAATGAAAAAGGATGAGATTGATGGATTTTAGAGAGATATTGCGTGTGAGAGAGTAACCGATTGACTAAATGAAGGAGAAGAGGATGAACAAAATATGAATGCCCGAATCCGGCTTACCGGATTTCACTAACCGATTAGCCGGTTGTGGTCCAGTGAGTGTGCAACGTGAATTCGGGTTTCCAGTTTACATAACCGGTAATCCAGTTAAGTCCAGTGATGAATAGTCACGAATCTGGTTATCCGGATATTCCTAACATGTTAACCGGTTGGAGGCAGCAAGTAAGCAATGCGAATCCGGTTTGCCGGATCTCATAACCGGCTATCCGGCTGTGTCCAGCAAGCATCAAACTAAATCCGGTTTTCCGAATTTCATAATCGGCTGACCGGTTCTTTCCAGAAACCAAATTCTCTTCAAATGGTTTACTGGTTTTCCAATCCGGTTATCCGGAATATGACTTAAAGAATAATCAATAAGAAGAATGGTTTTCCGGTTGATTAGAAGAGGTTTATTGGTTAAAATATGGAGAATATTTTTGAAGTTTAGTAAACTCTTAGACTTGTATTACACACAACAATTTATTTTTAGCTTAAAAATTGATCAATTTTTGAATCATTTTGAGATTCAAAATTTTTCAATAAGCCATTTAATGCATGAGACACAAATATATACAAAACCAAATATACGAAATCGTATCAAACAATGATGTCAATTTTATAAATGAATGATGATATAACATAATTAATGGCATATGAATTCACACATATGTAAGAGATGGACAATGATGATAGACAATTAAGAAGATGAAATCAAAGACCATACAATCAGCAAAATCAAACAAAGATATCATGATAAATCACTCAATGTTATACACAATGATAATTCCATCATGTAAACATACAAGCATACTTTCGCAAATTCATTTATCATGATTCATTCAACAAAATTAATATGGCAAGAATTGTTACCAAAACAATTAAATCATCTTGCCTCATCTTTTCCTCCTAGATCATACTCAAGTGATTATCCTCACAAGCTTTCATCAAGGAACTTCTCCACCATTCCTTGATTGTGATACCTACAAAGAAAACATTCACGTTGTGCCTTTTGGTACCCAAATACTCTTAGGTCCTTGAGTGTTAGCAATGGTTCCTTTTGGAACCCAAACACATTTTACTCCATAATATACTTTTCTTTTAATAGGACAACCAAGCTTCATGTGACTGTTTTGATTACAATAATGATATACAACTTGATTGTTAATAGATGTACTCTTCACAAAGTAGTTTTTATAATACTTTTGTTTCAAATTTGGCTTATAACCAAGTCTTCCTTTATCAAACACACATTTTTGTGAATTAATTAAGTTATCCAACATCTTTTGTCCATTTGTAAATTTTAAAACAATCTCATTTAACTCATTGCTCTTCTTCTTAAGCATTTCATTTTCCTTTTTCAAGTCATCTATGTGATATTCTAGATGTTCATGTGAAGTGCTAGGTTTCTCATTTGATAATGCAACTCTATCATGCAATGTTTTATTCTCTAATTCTAGGCATGTAATCTTTGCACATAGAGATTCATTTTCATTTTTGAGCTCTACCATTTTCTTTTTAAGACATGCATTCTTTTTACCAACTTTCATCCACTCATCATGCAATTCTTTAAAAGCATCATGTAATTCATCATAAGTAAGAATATAATTTACCTCATCAAGTTCATCATCCGATTCATCTCCAATTGCCATAAGAGCTAGATTTTTCATTTCTTGATGCTCTTCATCATCACTTGTTTCCTCCTCGCTATCATCCCATGTGGCTACCATTGCTTTCTTCTTGAGCTTGTTGAGAAAAAGGCATTCCGATCTTATATGGCCAGGTTTCTTGCACTCATAACATTTGATTACCTCATTCTTCTCCTTTCGGTTCTTGAGGTCTCTAAATTTTCTTCGCTCATTGGATTTCTTAAAAAATTTTCTGAACTTCCTAGCCAGCATATCCATCTCCTCCTCATCCAGCTCGCTTTCCTCATCACTCTTATATTTCGAGGCTTTGAAAGCAATGCTTTTCTTATTCTCCTCATTGCCTTTTTCGGCTGCCAAGTCTTCCTCATAAGAAATAAGAGAACCAACTAAATCATCAATAAGTAAAATATTTAAATCTTTGGCTTCCTCAATGGCAGTCCTTTTTGGTCTCCATTACTTAGGTAGCTACCTAATAATTTTCTTAACTTTCTCGCTACTTGAAAAAGTCTTTCCTAGGGCTCCTAGAGTGTTCACTATGTCCGTAAATCTAGTATACATAGAATACACACTCTTATTTTGTTCCATTTGGAACAATTCATATTGCCGAGTGTACCTACTAATTTTAGACTCTTTCACTTGATTCGTGCCTTCATAAACAACTTCGAGTTTGTGCCAAATTTCATTAGCACTCTCACAACTAGATACTCTATGAAATTCTTTCTTATCTAGTGCACAAAACAAGGCATTCATAGCTTTGGAATTTAGAGTAGCTTTTCTCTTTTCCAATTCATTCCATTCCCGTGAAGGTTTTGGAATATCTTCCCCGACTTCATTTTTAGTCAAAGGCATAAAAGGACCATCATAAACAACTTCCCAAATTTCATAATCTAGTGCTTGTAAATAAATTCTCATCCTAGTTTTCCAATACGGGTAGTCATTTCCGTCAAAGAACGGTGGTCTAATTGTGGATTGTCTTTCCCTAAATGTTGAGTCATATTAGGTTGCCATTGATCTTTAGCTCTAGACGGTTAAGTCTAAACAAGAGCACCTCGCTCTGATACCAAATGAAATACTAACTAGACAACCCAAGAGGGGGGGTGAATTGGGTTTTTAAAAATTAAGCTAAGCAAACCACACAACAATCTAATCTAATGCCTTAATAAATTCGAAAACAATAAATTCAATGAAAGCACAATAATAAATGAGCAAGGGAAGAGAAAGCAAACTCAAGAATTTTTACGTGGTTCGGCAATCCCCACCTATGTCCACGCCTCCAAGCACATCGGGCTTGAGGATTTCACTATCCGAGCCTTTCCAAGGCTTCAAACGTTTACAATTGACTTTAAGGTGTCAATGAACCTTTACAACAAGAGATTATCTCTCCAATCTCTTCACCTCAAGTGTTTCTCACACTTGTACACTCACACAATTTGATGAGAAATGAAAACTACAATACTGAAACTCTCTTTAAGAGTGGATATACAAATTGAAGAACAAAGATGATTTAATAAATGATGATTTACGAAATTGAAGCTCAATATATGTTGTGTGCACTTGTTTTTGCTTGCCAAAATTACCAAAAATGAATTGGTTTTGAGTTTATATAGTTTGAGCTCAAAAATTAGCCGTTATACACATTTTGGTCACAACCGGCTTACCGTTTATGGACATCCGGTTAGCCGCTTAATGTTACCGTTACAGCCACAATTTTAAATTTTTGAACATCCGGTATGCCGCTTGTGAAATTCGGATAGCCGTTTATGCTCAAGAAGCTTACTGCCCAACAATCGGATTACCGTTTGTCAGGATCCGGTTAGCCGCTTTCAATTCGGATAGATTCTGCCCAATATCCGGCCTATCGATTTTTCACATCCGGTTAGCCGCTTGCTATAGTGACTGCTACAGTGAATTATTTTCTAAAATTACAGTTTAACCCTAAAACTTTCCATAACTGTACTATGGCCCAAAACGTTATAAAACATTTCAAATAGGTCCAATTTCAGAATTTCTAAATATTACTTTATTAATCATAAAACTTTCTGAAATTAAGATATGACCCAAAATATGTGAAATTATAGAACGACCCAAAACATTTAAATATTTTTAAATAGGTCCAAATCCGAAATTTTAAAACATTATCAAATGTTTTAAAATACTTTCATTTTAGTCCAAAACACTTTAATTCCATAACATCATTTTTCCATTAAATATGAAACCTTTTTAATGTGAAAATAATGATTTATTTAAAAAGAAAATAATTTGAGCTTAAAAGATTAATCATTCTTAATCTTGTTTGTTATCATCAAAATCAACATTATGGAAACATATATGTTAACATTTCAATCTTTCTCTAGGCAATCGGCACTTGAACTTGGAGTTCAAAAATTTGAATTTAGAACTTGTCAAAGTGCTTGCATGGAGCTATGGAGCAACCAAGGTGGAGGAACCAAGAAAGCCTATTTAGTTTTAATATTTGAACTTTGAATTTTGAACTTTGTGATTTGTGATTTGTGTTTCTAAACAATTTAATTATGTTTAAATTTTGTGACTTTGTGAGTTTGTGTTTCAAACTTTCAAAGACATTATTTGGAAATTGTGCTTTGGAGTTTGGACTTTGTAAGTTTGTATTAATTTTAAATTTTATTAAGTTTGGACTTTGTTGGTTGAGCAAATAATAGTCCTAAAATCCCACCCTCCAAGCCAATAGGCAAATAATACTATTCTAGCATTTTTACTTTATTCATTTGATTTAATAACATTTTCTTTTCTTTTCTTTTTTCAGTTGAAAATTAGTAAAAATGACTTCAATTAAGAAAAATGTCTTAAAACTATCATAAAAACTACAAAAATAGAAAAAAAAGAGCTCAAAATTGCATTGACCGAATTTGACCCGAATTGACTCGAATGGACCCGACCCGATTTGACCCGATTTCAACTGACCCGAACTGACCCAATTTGACCCGAACTTAATCCGACCTGTCATGACCCAACCCAGACCTGGCAAGATATTGTCCGCTTTGAGCCTTAACAAGGCCCGCACGGATTTGTTCTTGGGGCGCCCATACACCCCAAGATGCGTCTTGCCAATTAAGGTGTAGATCACCCCTTATAAACCCAGCATCTCTCCCGTGCTTTGCCGATGTGGGATTCGCCTAGGGTGTTACATACACCCCCCCTTGGGGACTCAGCGTCCTCGCTGAGGTTTGCCCCACCATCGCTCAAGAGGACACGCGGAGCCGCTCTGATACCATAATTTCATGACCCAACCCAGACCTGGCAAGATATTGTCCGCTTTGGGCCTTAACAAGGCCCGCACGGATTTGTTCTTGGGGCGCCCATACACCCCAAGACGCGTCTTGCCAATTAAGGTGTGGATCACCCCTTATAAACCCAGCATCTCTCTCGTGCTTTGCCGATGTGGGATTCGCCTAGGGTGTTACACGACCCGTTTTAAATCCAACTTGATCCAACCCGAACTTAACCCGAATTATGGACCCGACCCGAATATAATTCGAGTCCGGTCAATAATTCGGGTTAAGTTCGGATTGATTCTTGACTAACCGGAACAACCCAAAACCCGATCGGGTTAACCCAAACCCGACCCGAACCCGGTTTTGCCCACCCCTATCTCTAATCAAGGCTTAGTTTCCTCTTGAAACTTGGCTAACCCAAATGTTTGGATTAAAGTGGTAGGACGAAATATCACAATATTACTTTGAGTTTTATCCTTTAATCGACTCGTAAAGAATTCGACAAAGAACTCTTCATTCAATCACATGGTTCTACTCATCAAGTCTTCAAACTCTCCTATTAGGTTGTTACTGAACCCACTTGCTGTAGCTCAATCAATCTCCCAATTGAGTTATCATGCCATCTTGATCCGAATCTTTTGTTCACATCTTTCGAAAATTCATGCCACGTGACTCTTTCTTTGGCAATCTCATAGCCTTAAAAGAATTCTAAGGCCTGACCATCTAGTTATTGATGTAATATGATGCCATATCATTCTCCCCACTTGATTATAGTTGAAAAACTACTCACATCTGTAGATCCAACCACTAGGATTATCTCCATCAAAGCTCAGAAAATCAAGCCAATAGTATTGGGTTCGAATGTAATCATGGTCATGATGATTTCTTTGTCCACCTTTTTATAAAGTTTCTGCAGTTTCTACCTCCAGTCCTTCTATTTAAGACAAAAATTGATTGAGTTTTTTATTCATTCCTGCCATCCATTCCCGCATTTCCTTCATGATCTGTTGTTGTTGTTGTATAGCCTCCGCGTGTTGTCCTGAACTTTCATGCAAATTTTTTATTGTAGATAAGACTGAAAAAAGAAGATAAGAAAAGTAACTAGGCAATCCCACTTCCAGGGGAAATCCTCAATTAAAATTGTAGTGAAATTGAAACATTACAATTAACCCACTATCAGCTTACTGATACCAATTAAACAAATTAAGTAAATTACGGATTATTCAAATAGGAAATCACTCCTTTATTCACTTGTAAACATAATACAATTGACCCACTATCAGCTTACTGATACCAATTAAACAAATTAAGTAAATTGAGATAGTCACTCCATGATATTTGCATAGGATCCTACCACATGACTTCCATCAACATATTCTCCATTAATTGTAGCTTGATCAATTCAATTCTAGAGTATGAACGTATCATATCCCATTTTAAGATCTCGAAGTTGTTCTCACATAATTAACATACAAGAGTTTGAAAATATTCTTCTTCTTTTTATCCTCTTATTCAGCATGTTGATCATCTTCAAAATGAATATAATTTTGCATAATACTCATTTCTTATTTTTGACTTTTCATGTTAAATGGGATTTAGAAAAATTTTACATCAACAAATTTTATGACTACCATAAGGGTGGACGTTTAATTTTTCAATTTGATTTTTATGAGTCCATTTGGATTTAAAAATTCAACCCAAACGATTTGAAAAGCTATTTCAGTTCGATCCCTCAAAAAATTTGAGAATTCTGATATTTTCTGTTTCAAGATTTTTGTCCTATTGAGAACAATAGTAATTTAAATAAAGAGATATTTTTAGAAACCTCCTCTGAGGTTTGATATAATTTCACTAAGATGGCGAGATTGATTGTATTCTCACTTACCTCCCCTGCCGTTAGTATACATACGGGTTGACCGTTAGTTGACTTACAAAATGACTAAAATATCCAAATAATTTGGGGAGACAGAGCATGTCTCCCGGATGACAAGTGCTTGTCTCCCTAAATTACAGAATGGTTATTTCTATAATTTCGAGCGATGAATGTCGTCTCCCGGGCAACAAGTGTTTGTCTCCCAAATTACAGAATGTTTGTAGGGCTGGAGGGTGAAATCAAAAACCACTAAAACATAATTTAGTTCTCTCAGCAATAGACTATATCAGCCTCTACCAAACAAACCACCAATATTTTACTTGTTTAAAGAAATAACGAAACCATCAAGTTGTATGTCACCAAACCGGCAACACAAATAAAAAATAACAAACATTTTAATTTGTGGCGAGAGGAAAAAAAAATTAGTATGAGTTAATTGAATTGGTAAATAATACTAAATAGAATGGCACCATCATTTAAATAACAGTCACATGTGCATTTCCACAACTTACAGTTGGTGACAATCACAATTTGACTGAATTTCATCAGCCTATACATCCAACAGTAGCCCATATACACAAAAAGAACAAAAATAATAACTACACTAACAGTGTGGTATGATAGTTAAGTTATACTTTATACATGACATTATCCATTTCTGCTACAGGTTCCAGTGGAACAGCAGACGGTTCAACTGGCCTTTTGTCCCTATCATATGTCAATAAGTACACGTTAATAAGTGAAAGCAAAGTAATAATTATGAATAATAATAATAATGACATTACTAAACTACAACAACAACAGTTACAATAATAAAGATAAATAATGATAATAGTAATACATTTTCATATTTTTCATGTAACATGCATGTCACCTAAAAATAAAAATTGCGTCCGTATGACAAAAACGGTCGCACGAGAGACATCACTTGTCGTTCAAAGACACATAATGTCTATATGTGCTACAAGAGCATGTCGCCGCCCAAAAAAAAAAGACAATGTTTTTGGGTGACATGGGTTGTCACCCGTGCGACAAATTTTGTTGCCTAAAAAAACAGAAACTGAATTCAGGCGACATAAATTCGTCGCACGTGCAACAACAATGTTACCCAAAAACATAGAAATTGTGTTCGTGCGATGAGGGCTTGTCACACAGGAGACAAGTCTTGTCGCCCAAAAATGCAAGAACTGTGTTTGTGCAACAGATGCACACAAACACTACAAATTTATAAACATATCAACTTTAGCAAACTTTGACGAGAAAAATAAAAATTACAGCTAAGACTACTTCTATTTTACACACTCATTTGCATAAGAATAACAAAATATTTGATTTATATGTTTTATTACACTATGTATGGTGTAAATCACAAATATAAAATAACCAAGAATCAATTTTTTTCAACTCATAGCCACATATGACTGAACCCATTCTCCTTTTAATCAATTTTTCCACCATCAACCCACGAACAAGACAAATCAAACACAACCAACAACAACCACTTATAAAATCTCCAAAAATAAGAAAATCAAAGGTATTTTAAAATTTTAAACTTTGATAAAGTAACTAACCTCTTACAAACTCCAATACCAGTGGCATATCCCGACCGCCGTCGATCGTCACCGATCGGTGGCCTTCTCTGACCACCCATATTTTTCTTCTTCATGAGTTATATATGCTCTTAGTGTTTATTTCCTTTTGTTCCAGCAAATAAGAGTAGGGGAGTGGAGTGAAAATTGTGAGAGAAAGAAATGGTGAAGATCGACAATTGTGAGTGAAAATGGAGTGGAGTGGAGTGGAGTTGAGTGAAAATTGTAAGTGAAAGTGGTGTTTATCTCCATTGCTTTTCTGTGGTGGGAAAAGAGAAATGCACTCTTTTACACAATGGATATTGTGTGTAATCGGATAAGACAATTATCCAATAGATTTTAAACTATTTTTTTAGAATTTTAGCTTGTCTTTTACATTTTTGCTCTCAAATACTAACGTTATATATGTATGTATACTAACAACGGAAGAGGTAAGTGAGAATACAATCAATCTCGTCATCTAAGTGAACTTATATCAAACATCAAGGGAGGTTTCTAAAAATAACCCTTTAAATAAAATATAAAAATTTTAAAAACAAGGCCTAATGTTGTGGGCCTTTGGTTAGCATGTACTACGTATGAGGGGGCCCAATAGAGCCTCATATAGTTTCTACAAAACACGCGGGACAAAAAGTGAAAAGCGAAAAACGAAAAACGTAAACGAAAAGAACAGAGCTCCAGATCCCAAATATTGGTCGGCTGGAGCCCTAGTATCGATCGAATGGCAAAACTCGAACTGATTGACGAACCGAAAGACAACAAGAGCAAAAACAGCATTAAACGAAATCATGGGTCCACGAAATGTTTTGTTTTTGTAGATTATTTTTTCCTCTTTATGTTTCTGGTATTTTTATGTTACATCATTCTCAAGATTGCCGGTTTCTGATTCCACCTTTTACTCAACAGTACTTTAAGTCAGGTGATTCTCCAAATCCATTTCTTCCTTTTTTTTTCTTTTTCCTAAAAAAGAAAAACCCAACTTTAGATTTATATTGGATGTTAAGGTTGCAGTGGATATCAATTATTTTGAAGATTCCTATGTTAAATCTGTATTAGTGGTTTTACTTATAATGGTCAAGGCTTGGGATTTATACGCTTTTGAAATGGAGAAAAAATGTTAATAACGATTCCCAAAATTGCAATTCTACAAGTCTGCAGATTGTTTGGTTTCTGATTGCATGGAAAGATGAGTGGAAGGAAGTGACCTATTTCGTTGTTACTGATTGAAAGGATGATACATGTAGTATCTTGGTTTGCTACTAATTCGTTAACTTAGGGTTGTACGGATGCAAAAGATCTCCGGTTGGTTGCTTTGAAAGGTTTAGGTTCATAAATGATAAAACCACCAAAAATATTTTCTCGATGTTGTAATTTATTTACTTGTGACATACATATTTTTTAAATTAAAATTGTCAACTGATAAATGCTAAGGAGGAGGATTTATGTAGTATGTACTCTTTAATCAAATCATGATGTGTCGTGTTATCTGTGTGAGAGAAGAAATGATCCATTGTGACTTATTCACTTGTAAGCTATCCAATCTGTTAGGATTGTAGTGGAGGTGCAACAGTTGATTGAGCAAATCTTCAAGGAGCTGATTTATGAATGCTTATTGTGGAATGATGAATCAATGGAACTTTAATCTCTCAGGAACTTATCATTCATTTTAGGTGCTCTTGCTCCTGATTTTCTTTGGAGAATTTAAACTGGATGATTTTCAATTGATAGTTTTTGGGAGCAGGGCTATAAAAAAAAAAAAAAAAAAAATTGATGCTCACTTCTTATGACTTCTTTTCATTTCTGTCCTGACTTATTGTGAGTTAGAGGTTTTACTAAATGTTTTGAGACTTAGCTATGTTGTGCCATTGAGTGGATGATGTTATATGACAATTAAGATTACTGATGTCTATTAATTCATACTTTATTAAATTTTATTTTGTTTGTGCATATATATATATATATTGGCATCTCCCTTGAGTCTTTGTCATGTACCGCTGTTATTTACCAGAATCTTTTACACTTTTGTGCAGGATACAATTGACAAAATTTCAATGGATGTATAGTAGGAGTTCAAGTTCTAAGGCCTTAGTTGTTGCCATGATCTCGCTGAGATTGTGCTATTTTGGATTTTAGAGATCTTTCTTGATGTTATGGAACCCATGGGATAAAATTTTGTGGTATAATCTTTTGTTTCTTTACCAGAATCCAGATATATCTGTCTTATTGCTTGTGCTATACCGAAGGGTGTGTTTGGCAAGCCATTGCAATGCAGTCCCACTAACATTAACTTGTATTTTTGAGATTAAAACTTTTGAGATCTTATGGTGCTATCAATATTGCAATTTCTGCTTACTCTTAAGAGGAAAAGCAAACTGACAGACAAAATACTACAGGTGAAATTTAATGCAGTCAACTCAGATTGCCCCTACAAAAGTCAGTGTGGAAGTAAGTGGAGCAAAAGTAGTTACATTAGTTTTGTTTCTGGAAATGTGACCACGCAGATTTTAGTGTTAGGTCTGGAGATAGTTTAGAAAACATATCATAGCCTTTTATTTAACAAAAGTATAGGATGAGGGTAGTTATGAAAACATAAATGAACTTGATTACACGCTACACATGGTTGTTGGGATAAATTGAATCACCTTACTTGATGCTCACTCTTAGTGGTGCGTGAAAGATGAAACATGTGAAAAAGGTGTGTTGCGTATTTATTATCTAATCCAATGGTTTTTTGTGAGACCAAATGCGGCCTTGTGTGGTAGTTATTAAACAAATGCAGAATAATTGTAAGTTGCTTAAGCATTATAGGCTTATATGTTCAGGTATTAGCATCTTTGAAGGACATTCCTCTACATTTCATTTGATATGCAATTTAGCATCTGTCTTTGTTTCCTTTTAAGTGAAGACCACCTGTTTTGTGTAATACTCTCTACAATTTAACTGTTTCCTATTTTCAATAAATAAGCCACTTTGACTGAAAAATACTTGCTTTATGAAATTAGAACTTTCGCTTATACTGATTGATGAACTCCTGATTTATATTGGCTTAAGAATTAAGTTTTGAAAGAATACTCATCAAGAAAAGTGTTTATGGAGTGACTCAAACTTTTCCAGCTCTCTTTGACAACATTGTTTTAGGCTTTTGTTCTATTGAATGCGGACTGATAGTATCAATAGAATGTTTTCACTTTAATTATTTAAAGGATAAGGAATAATGTCTGCTCCTAGTCTCATGGTTTTGGTTATACTAGTGCAAGGTGGAGCCACAAGATTTATGCTCCATTATGCAGATGTTGGTTAGGCATTTGTTGTGTAGGTGTGCTGCTTCTAGATATGTACTTTTCTTTAATGTACTATAGAAATTGAATATCTTTCAACTCTCTTGCTCTCATTTTGACGCTGGGTGTATAAATTGAGCATGCATGCAGACTTGAATATGACATAGACCCATTTGAATCATAGAATTGCAAAATACTTTCACATAATACTACTGAGGAAGAAGACCTCAGTTCATTAAATAGCTAGCTAGCTGGTACCTCTTACATCTAGCATACTTATTATTTTGAAGCCTAATAGATCTCAGACTTCATTACAACAGAGGACTATAAATATTACTGAAATATAAAGCCTTAGTAGAAGTGACAGAATATGAGCACAACAATTTATTGACAAAACAGCTCGAAGAAGCTTAACGGTGAGAGCATTAATTTCCAGGAACACTGCCTACGCTGCCAGGACCTGGAACCTCAGTGCCAGGGTTCGGGTCAAACGTATCATCGCCACCTGGAATATGACCGCCACTTGCTCCTGTTCCTCCAGTGCTGCCAGTGTATGGACTGTGAGCTGTTCCGAAACCTGGTGGCCATAGCACCCTCCCAATTCCAGGAATGAGCAGACTGTGATCGGACTTAAGCAGCCACTCAGGCTGTTTCATGTCTTCACTCCTGGCTACTTTCAGGTTGCCACGTCCAGCCAATGCTTGCCCGGCTATTGCAAGCAGAATGCTGAGGATGAAAACTTTAGCAAGGAGAGAAGAACCGTTCTTGTAAGCCATTGTAAGAGAAGATGAGCTAACTCGGCTTGTTGATGAAGAATATGTCAAGAAAATGGCTCTTCTTATAGTACAGGTTTTTGGTGAGTTGGTGAACTTTTGGCGGCGAGTTAAGAAACTAATGCGTACACTTGCATAGCAAGTTGTAGACTGTAGAGAGTTCAGAGCAGAAGAAAGAGAATTTTTTGTCATTACTACGGTGTTTGGTTTTGATCAACTTCTTTCGGCGATTTATGATACATATTTTATGATAGACGATATCTAAGTAACAAGGGATATTAATTACTGGCAATTTATATTTTGCTCTTCACAGCAAGAGTAACGGCTAATAAAGTAAGCCTAAACGTGGCGCAAGGCACAAGGCACCTAACACTATCCAAATCTTTCAATGGAGTAGAGAATCCAGGGGCAAAAATCATTGTAACAGTTCTAACGTCAGTTTTTTTTTTTTTTTTTTTGATTACATGAGGCTAATGCTCAAACTACAACTCATATTAAATGAGACTATAACTGATATTTATAAATCAGACTATTATTGGGACCAACTTACATCAATGCTAATAGAGTTCTGCTCAGATTTTAACCCTCACAAATATTCAAGGATATCTACTCCTCACTCTTGGGTAAGGAAATAGACTACCTTTACTCAATTTTTAATTGAGAAAGGAAATACTCCCATAATACATTTGTGGGGGTTCGAACTGCTGCCCTCCAACTTAGAGGACAGCAGCCCTGACCACTCGGCCCAAGGCCGAGTGGCTAGTTCTAACGTCAGTTTAATTGAAGAGACTGGAACTTTTTGTTATTTAGGTTGCATAGTTTAAAAGTGACATTTTGATACGGTCTGATAAATATTATTCTTAACTAATAATTTTAATAAAATAGGAAAGAAATTTTTTTTTTTAATCATATAGTGTGAGATAAAACTTGTTTAGCATCTAAACTATAACAAAAAGTGTTTATCAAAATCTTAAATTACAATATCAAACATGACTCAAACAAAGAAGATGCAAGCCACACGCTTTCTCAAGATTAAAAATCCGGATTTATAGAATTAAGTGTTTTTAATAACTTAGAAAGATATGATATTTATGTATTGAATCATTATCTAGTAAGGAATACCTTACTTCAACAAAATAAGTGATAAATTAAAAAACAAAAGGAACACATATTTTAATATAATATATTTTATCTTATAGTGTGCGGTAATTTAAAAGATTTCTCGATAGAAAATTATTCGTTAATGATTAGTAGAAAAACATAGATTGACTAGCTACTGATGTCATGGTCCCGGCTAATGAATGATATGTCATTTTCTTCTCCTGTTTGTGCTAATCTACCAATTCTATCTAATTGAGGGGTGACCCATTGTCCATTGAGCCAGCAGGTTGAATTTAAGCAAATAAATTTGGGTTCAAATTGATTACTTTGACCAAAATTGGATGTGCCCATATGAGCATGCCACAACATAAATAACAGAATCTCATTTCAGATTCACCGACAGAATCAAATCTCTATTCGTGTATGCATATAGCGTTGACTTGTTTCCCTTTTGGTTGGATGCATAATCATGGCAAAATTGACTTTGATCATAGCTTAAGATCGAGATTGTTATATTCAAACATGCTCTTCATTACTTCACATTTTGCTGTGTAATTATCTAATAAGTGCAAACAGAGAAATTTTTCATACGAACAATATCAACACAACTACACTGATACACTTCACTTTCCTTGACAAATAGCAATCCCATTAGATTTAGTGTGCAATAAAACAATACAAAATGCCAGAGGCAATCGCACAAACCCATTTTGACATTATGCAAACTAATCCATTTTTCTTTTTCACTTTTCCTTGGATTAATGAGGCTTTAATACCATGATAATTGACATTACAATGAAAATAAAGTTTATGGGTTTGGCCTTTCCTCGGAAAATCTAGGAAGTTGGACAAGTGAGTTTACTCGCGTGACACCTTCCAAACCTGACCAATTCTGATCTTCACTTGGAAATGTTTCACCATTCCCATCATCCTCGACTACTAGTCTTCCATAGGTGTCACTTTCATCTGATGATCGAACTGTAAAGTTTCTTTGCAAAGATGGCTCAGACTTCTGGCCATCATCTGATTCAATTGCATTACCAGAGTGATTGCTTTGAATAGTTGCAGAAGAAAAGCCTTGCTCTTCATAGTCAGACTCCGAGTCCATTTTCCCATCTAAAAATAAGCAAACCACTGCACAATCATCCATCTTTGAAGTAGGATATTTGAGTTTCCATTCACGAGCAGCTGCATCCACCAGGATTCTAGCAGCTGATGACCGGGTTGGAGCTGAGGATACAATCTCCACCACTTCTTCATTGCTCAATACATCCCAAACCTGCAGCAACATAATTTAAATGTGCGGAAAAGACTGAACCATCTTATAGCTATTACTTTACAATACAACAAAATATATTCTAAAATGGAACACCTAATGACAGACTCCTGCACACAACGTCATTTCAATACAATGAGATTCTGTGGTGGCATCAACTGTTGTTCAATCCACTAATTTTATCTGTTATTGGAACTCTTACCAGACAGCCCAAAGGGAAGAGACTTTATCCTATGTATCCAATTTTCCTCTTCATAAAAATCTCTAGCCTCAGAAAATTGATTATAAATTAACCCAACTGAATTATCTTTTCCCAGAAGCCTCAGCACAGCATTCGGTGCATGCATGACAGATCCTCTTCCAACCTTCTGACCAATACTAAGGGACAGAAAGAGTGTAAATAGGTTGGCCTGTTTGCATCCTCATAGGAAATTGAACAGCACTGCCTTTATAAGTCCATCAATATACATAAGACCATAACTATGACCAAGTTGAAAACACAAAAAAGGGCATTTCATATATTTCTCAGATTGAACCTAAAGACATCAATTTAATATGATCAATCATATCAATTGTTCGACAAAACATGAAGGAAGTTTTTGTTCAGCCTTCAGTTTATCAAAACGTTTATATAATGCTAAAATGTGCCTTTTATTTTTGTTACTGTATTTTAAAAGTTCAACTCTGTACCATCACTTTTGTCTTTCACCTACAACTTTATTCTTACTTCATATGCACACATAGAGGTTCAAGCACCTAATTCCATTTCATTGTTTATATGCCGTGTAGATTTTTTTCTTTTTCTTCGTTTTGTATATATTCCCATCCAAAAATAAGTTTGTATCTCAGCCATGTGTATCAGAGAAGCAGCACAAATTTTCCATTAAGTAAATTAGATGGGTGAAAAACTTACACCATCTGAAGCAAGAACAATGAACTGATCTCTATCTGTAAGGAGGCGATGAGAAAATTCAGGTATCGATATCACCCCATATTCCTTCAAACAAAAATCTCCAAAAGCTCGAGCCATTGCTAGCCCAGGAGCATCATCAAAAGGCAACCAGACTCTGGGTACTTCAGGCTCATCTTGCAATGCAAAGACTCTCCCTTTACATCTTTTAATCCTCTCAGCTTCCCCTATGAATGTTCAGATTTACATAAATTTGATTCAGGCAAAAGAGAACAAGGACAAATATCTGTAAGTGAAAGGCATACTTGGCAAATCAGGCTTTAGATCAACAGTCAACTGAATTGCCACCATGGAATCATTGCTGTCCTTAGATCCCATAACCGCCCGAGAATCCCCAATATATCCCATGAAAAGATTGGATCCCTTGAAATCACAAAATGAAGATAAAAACTTAGAAGAAAGCTAACCAAATTGGAGATGAAGACTGTGCAGTGCTCCCTGCCATACCTGCTTCACTATAGTCACAGCTGTGCTACCGCTGCAGAAGCAGTCTAAGTTGGGATGAGATTTGAGCTCTTTGTCCATGGACTTGTACGCCTTCAGATATGCTTCTCTCCATAATGAATTTGATTTATCCTCAGCTGGCCCATCCTTCTCAGAATCTCCAGCTTCTAGTTTCTTTGTATTCCCATTAAAACATGTTTTACCTGGTCCATTTTGCCTCGACTGAGAAGCAAGCAGGAACGAAAGTAGTTTAATTGGCAAAGCATCCCTCACTCTGCGTGCAACAAGATGGCCATGTGGACCGTGTCCATCGAAGACACCACAGAAAGTTACATCTTCTGACATGAAATCCTACAGCAATTCAAAGCTCAGATAAAGAAATAATCTCCAAGACAGCAAAAGCTAAATTCATTGTAAAGAAATGAAACTTACTTCCCACACAATCATGGCATCCTGATTTATTCCCTTGCGACCCTGCTGAGTGAATATGCAAGAGGTTCGGCTTTTTCCATTCATGAAAATCCTGTGGGGCACCGATGGTAAATTATGCATGGTAATAACATGATCCGAGAACGTCCTCTTAGTTCTCTTTTGCCCACAACATCCATATATGGGTGAGACAGTCTCTCCATTGCTTCTGCTACTACAAGTACTCCGGCTACTAGTTGAGACACAACCCCCCATTTCCTCAGCCCAAAAATGAAGACATCTAAAGTAACTAAGGCACAAGTTTCTTCCTTTCGGCAGAACAGATCTCACTTGAGATTCAGTAGTTACAGGAACAGTCAACCAAGCAAATGATAATCCACTCTAAAGATTCCGAAACATGAGACCACAAGCCACTTTACAGCCTCAATATAGAAAACAAGCGGTCTAATTGATCTTGGTCAAACATAACCCATGGGAGGTAACAGTAATCGATAACAAAACCAGCTGAAAAAACCAAGGAGATGCCAGTTAATGGAATTGTTTATGATATAATGTCATAGAACCCCAGAAATGGCTGCATGTAGAGAAAACTCAGCAAGTAGAACAAATAAAAAAGATTCTTCCATGTGACATTGGAATAGAATATACTTGAAAGGCTGTCCTAATTGTTTGTCATTGAACAGGATTCACATTGACCCAAATTAAAAGGTGTGATTTCAAGTAATTTAATCAACAAACAACATTAGAAAAAATGAATAAAGACAGGAAAACAAGTATACGAGAAACATAAAAACCAAAGAAAGAAGCCTGTCCTATATTTAAATATAATTAAAAGATGAATGATGTCCTCCAATTATACACAAAAAAAACCACAGAACAAAGTAAAAAATGCTTACAAAACCAAATTGACCAACAAAAGAGAAAATTTTCAAGAAAAAAAAAAGAATAAGAAGTAGAATCACAATATCAAAAGGAACATATAAGTTTTACCTACTTTCCTCAGTCACCAAGAGAACCCAAAAGAAGAGATCAAAACTATCTATCACAACAACCGAAGCACAACCTCACAGAAACCAATAGAAAGACTAAACCTGCAATTTTTCTGTTTGGTTGCTGAGAAAATACTGGAAAAAAGCAATGAATCACAGAATCATGTATCAAACTCTCATAGTTGGGCTGATTTTGAAGGGGAAAAAAAGAAGAAAGAAAGAAAAGTAAGCCCGGAAAATTTCAGAATGTCAATTATGATACAAACCCATGTAAAGGAAAAAAATATTATATATATATATGGTATTGATTTTCTCAGGAATAAAACAGAGTTAATTAAAAAAAAAACTGTTTTAACAAGACAGAGACATAGAGAGAAGGAAAAGAGAATGTGTTCAAAGTTTGATAAGGAGATCCAGGTAAAAGCAAAAAACGGAAAGCAGAAAAAGACGAAGGAAAGGTATGATGATATATTGTCAAATAAAAGAGAACAAAGAAAAGATCAAGTAAACATTACGTAATTATCAAAATTCAAAACACAACAAACCACACCCAGCCCCAACCCCCACCCCCCCCCCCCCCCGGCGGGCCAAAAACAGAATGAGGCTAGAGACTTTAAACTCACTGTGTGCCCACTAAACGTAACCCACTTGATGTTGTTGCAGCAAAATTTAGTTAAAATAAAGACTCTAGCGTCCATACATACATGTTAAAAAAAAAAAAGCTTCAAACTTTAAAGTTGAAACTTGAACATAGTAATGAGGGTACCTTTGAGCTTAGTAATGTTGGGATCAGAAGAGAGAGAGAGCTGTGAGAAACAGAGGGATGTTGTGTAAAGTGAGGAGAAGGTTGGGTGCCTGTGCATTAATTGCAAAAGCAGAGAGAGAGAGAAAGTGAGTGACTGAGTGACTGAGAGACAGTAAAAAAGTGTCCCGTTTCAAGTTAATGCAAGGCGCGTCAATTGTTCTTCACTCAGACATGAACTGACGTGTTACTTGTTACAGTGTTAGAGTTCTTTTTTTATTTTTATCTTATTCCCTTTGTGAATAATTAATTTTTAGTTTTTACTATGACATACAGTGGCGGAGACAGCATAGTAATTTACCCGGGCTTATTCAACACTAACATAAAATTTTTTTAAAAAGTAATAAAAATATAAATTTAAAAGATTTATAATACTTCAGCATATGTTGAAAATACGAGTTTTCATACATTGATACATTGTATTATAACTTCATTATTAATATTATTAAATAAAAATTTTTTCTATGTAAACAACCAAAATAAATAGATGTTTAGGAAATTTTTATGGGCGTTGGATTAGTAGTGGAATTAGAAAAGTAAGATTAATAAAAAAAATTATTAATGAGTTTGTGGGCTGTCTAAAAATTAAATTAATATTAATATTTATGGGTTTGATTTTAGTTTGCAAATCCCATCTTTTTTTATTTGAATTTAAAAAATTATGAGTGTGAGAATTTAAGTATAACTATGTATTGTAGGCTTGACTATAAATTAGTGGAGGCTTTAGAAAAAATTATTGAGAATTTTAAGAAAACTAAATTAATTATTAAAAAAAAATTTCAGTGGGGACTCTGGTCCTAAGGTGAATCCGCCCCTGAATTGGCATATGATATAACTTTTTAATTTATTTTTTTGAAATTAATAACATATTATTCTATTCATTTGCTAATGCATACTTATGTAAAAAAAAGTGAGGATAAGTAAAATTAAAATCAAACTTTTAGGTTGACATCCCCCCCCCAGATGGTCAATTAAAAATTTGTTAAATTAAATATTAATAACCTTTCATTTTTTAATGAAAATAATTATGTAATTTTTAAGTTAAAAAATAAACATTTGCAAAGAAAAGGTGAAAGATAAATTGGTTCGCAACTGTTGAGCAAGTACATTAAAAAAAAATTAAATTACTCTAAACACTCTTATTCTAATAAAATTATTTAATACAAAAATATCCATAATATAATTTATTACCGGTGAGTATAATTATTGAACATCAATCTAAAACATTGCTTAAGAAAAAAATGGATATTTAAACTTACTATATAGAAAATTAACGTCAATAATTATCATCCATTGAGTTCAACAAAATCCAATAGAAATTTGGCCATAAAATCTGAGTGTTAATGGGTATTATGTTAATGTATAATGAATCATAACCATTAAGGCAGTGTTTACTTTCTGGAGTGGAAGTGTGGAGTGTGGAGTGTGGAGTGTGAATTCCTCCCACTCCAGTGTTTAATTATCTTTAAAAAGGGAGGAGTGAGAGTGGAAATCTGTGGGTCCCACCTAATTTTGGAGTGGGGAGTGAGATTCCCACTCCCATGGGGAGAGGTGGAAGTGGGAATCCACTCCCCCCTCTTCCCATTTTATCCTTATAAAAATAAATAAATAAATAATATTTAATAAAATAAATAATATCATATTTAATAAAATAAATAATATCATATTTAATAAAATAAATAATATCTATTTATTAAAAATAATAATTATATCATATTTATTTTATTAAATTTAATAAAATAAAAATAAATAAATATTATTTTAAATTATTAAACATTAATTTTAATAAATATTAATTATTTATTTAATTAATAATAATAAATATTTTATTCTAAAAAAATATTAATTTTGTACTATATTATCAATAATAATATTTCATTTGTGTTGCTATTATTAATAATTTTTATTCACATAATTTAAATTTAAATTAATAACAAATTATGATTTACATAATTAAGAATATTAGTAATTATTATTAATTTATAAATATAATAAAATATTTATTTTATTTTCCAAATATATTTTTTATTAATTTTTTAATTACAAATTATAATTCTGTACATAAGGATAAAATTGTAATT
>NW_006262688.1:17360083-17481959 GCF_000493195.1 Citrus x clementina
TCGTTAGTGGCGAACTGGGGTCTTGGGACCCCGACCTTCGGGGGCTGATTTTTGGGCGCGGCTGTGCCCGTGGCCTATTTTTGGCACACGGAGGCCGCCCGCCAAGTCTGGGGCCATTCCGAGTCCGGCGGACGAACTTCGCCCACGCCCCCCACCAAGGCTATAGCCCACCCGTTTTTTGGCCATTTTTCCGCTGGGGGGTCTTGGGACCCCGACCTTCGGGGGCTGATTTTTGGGCGCGGCTGTGCCCGTGGCCTATTTTTGGCACACGGAGGCCGCCCGCCAAGTCTGGGGCCATTCCGAGTCCGGCGGACGAACTTCGCCCACGCCCCCCACCAAGGCTATAGCCCACCCGTTTTTTGGCCATTTTTCCGCTGGGGGGTCTTGGGACCCCGACCTTCGGGGGCTGATTTTTGGGCGCGGCTGTGCCCGTGGCCTATTTTTGGCACACGGAGGCCGCCCGCCAAGTCTGGGGCCATTCCGAGTCCGGCGGACGAACTTCGCCCACGCCCCCCACCAAGGCTATAGCCCACCTGTTTTTTGGCCATTTTCCGCTGGACGAACTTGGCGCCCCGGCCTTCGGGCGGTTATTTTTGGGCGCGGCTTTGCCCGCGGCCTATTTTTGGAACACGGAGGCCCCTTGCAAAGTCTCATGGCATTCCGAGACCGGCGGACAAAGTTGGCCAGCCCCACCCCCCAAGGCTATAGCTGTAACGCCACAAATTCCCATACATATTAAATTATGGAAATTGGGCTTTCATTGAGAATTATGGGTGGCCTATAACCCTTATTTAGAAAGGGGTACTAGTTAAATAGAGGTTATTTATGAGATCATTTTGGAAAAGGGCTATTTTTCCTTATTGAATAGGGTTTCTTAAGATCCCCTATAAATACATACTTTTCCCCCTTCCATAACCCTAAGTTCACAACGTTTATCCTTCTTCTCTGCTGCTCTTTACGCTCCTACCCAAATCTTAGGATTCAAACCTTTGTTTAGGAGAGACTCAAAGCGACGGGTAAGTTCACAACGTTTATTCTGAACAGCATGAGTATCTCGAATTTTTAAAGCTATATTTTCTGAACGAATTTTCTTATAAAATTTATATTTCTGGAAACTAGACATGTAGGGCTTCTTGATTAAATTTTATTTCATTAAATTCAACTTCGTTTTCAATTTTATACGTATTTTGGAAATAGAAACCACTGCACTGGAAATCCACGATTCCAGTATTGTGATCAGATTCACAAGACTATTTGTACCACCAAATGAACTCAAAAAATTCTGAAAGTTTATATGTATGTTAATATATGTGTCTAGGATTCCCAGTTTTAATTTCATAATTTTCTGATTAGTATTTTATTTTATAAAAATCACGGAACCCGTTCTGTTTGGTTTAGATTATGTGAAAACAGTTTCGAATTTGCTGAGAAGTAAATAGTTTTTAAAATGTTTTTGATATCGGATCCTCTTGTAAATTTTACATGGGGTACTCATGGATGTCCAGAATGGTTCCATAGGATTTTATATCATTCTGAGTCTTTGATTAAGAGTTAAAATTCCGAGAATCAGACCTGTACGGGTATGAATTAGAAAATCAAATTCTTAGAATAAGTTATTGATTGTCATATCTTGTATTTGTTTAAGGTTTTGAAGGTGTTTGAGGCTCTTAGAAGCTTAGAGGTGTGTTAATCCAAGTTCATTTGTCGAGGTAAGTAACTTCATTCCTAATGTACTGGATATGTAGAAGTATTTTGATATTATTATTATAAGTATAAATGTTTTGATACTACTTAAAGGATTACTAATTTTGATAACAAAATTAGCTTTATGTAAATGTTTTCAAACCATTCTTTTTAACAAAGTATTTTATAAATGCTTTTTAATATGTAAATGATTTTATGACATGACAACCTTTTATGATGTTATCTTTAAAATGTTATGCAAGCCTATATTATTGATATGAACTTTTATAAATCTGATACGAATGTTTTGTACCCATATATGATTTCAATTACTGATAATTGTATGAGATTCCTAATGTTTTGTCCATAGTTATTCTGATTCTGATTCTGATTTTGATCGTAATATACGATATATCTGTCTGGACCAGTACTGGGTTTCTGTTCTGAATGTGCACACGATATTCTGATTCTGTTTCTGGCCGGGTCACCGGGACTATAGGTGACACTATGTGACATGAGCTAACCTGTTTGTTTTCTGTATACGTATTACATGAGTTGATTCGTAAGTAAATATGCTTTTGAATATTCTGAATTATTAAGAATTTATCTTATGTTATTGTGATATATCGTTTTATGAAAATTATGGATTATGATATATGCTTTAAACAAAAGAAGGCTTGCAATATTTTTGGTATCGATAGGCCTAGTGTGTTAGGAATGGTTTTATTTACCGAGTTGACAGCTCACCCCTCGTCATTACGTTTTTGCAGATTAAGTTTCTTTTGAGAGGTGCACTTAGCTTTGGAGTTAATGATTTCCAGTTTCCGTTTGCTATTGAATAAGAGGAGGAATAGACTTGTGTTTCTATTTAGTTACTTTTATTATGAACGTGTAATTTGGAGTTTGAGACTTTTGTTATTATTTTTATATGTCCTCGAGAGAGATTATTTAGTATTTGACGTTTGGATTTATGGATTTATTTGAATAAGAATTGGAGGAATTTCAGTTTGAAACTTATGAGTAAAGATTATGATTTGTGAGTAACCTCCTTCTTCACGTGCTCCGCACGTGTTAGATTTGGGGTGTTACAATTGTGGTATCAGAGCAAGGTTAGGATTCTGTAGACTTTCTTTTACCGTTTAATTAGATTGTCTAATTAAATCGATTACATTTGTTTTGTAGACATGAAGAAGGACAATATGGGTATGATTTATTGCTCTTGTTTACAATATCAAATTTTCTTAGTTACACTACTTATTCAGTACTCTGCGCGCTTGCACGACCTTTAGCTATGAATTATTTACCCCTTTTTAATTATTTATTTATTCTCTGTGTTATAGTCAAGAGATGTCACGTAAGGGAGGTGCTAGGCATGCCTCTAGCTCGAGAGATGTTTTAGGTATCGCTGACGACGCTGACCCAACCTTGCACGAGATGGCTAACGAAGGAAATCCTATGATGCGCGCAATGCTTAGATTGATGGAACAACAAAGTAAGTTAATTCAAGATATGGCTAGAGGCAGAGTTGGGGCACAAGAGAATGTGCCAGTTGAAAGGCAAGGTGGCGCAAGAGATCATGGGGCTATGGTGAACTTAGAACGATTTAAGAAATTGGGACCACCTACCTTTCAGGGGACTGCCGATCCCATGGTTGCAGAGGCATGGCTAAAACAGATGGAGAAGATATTTGTGGCTATGGGTTGTAATGATGATCAAAGGGTAATATTAGCCTCATTTGTCCTTCAGGGTGAGGCAGACCACTGGTGGGATGCCAAATCTCGTCTCATAAGGGCTGGCTTGCAAGATGCACCCATTACTTGGGAGTTATTTTTGGAGGCTTTTCATGAAAAGTATTTTCCTGAACGAGTTCGACATCAGATGGAGGCTGATTTCTTGAGGTTGACTCAAGGAACAAAGTCTGTTGCGGAGTATGAGGAACAATTTACTGCCCTCTCTCGTTTTGCTCATACCTTGGTTGCTAATGAAGGTAGTAAGTGTAGGAAGTTCCTGGAAGGGTTACGTCCTAACATTAAAGGGCGATTGACCATCCTTAAGATTAACAATTATGCCGATTTGGTGGACCGAGCAATTCTTGCGGAGAAGGATATTCTTGAAGCCCAAGTTACAAGGGATCAGAGAAATAAGAAGAATCCACAAGGTGGACCGCAAAATGGAAGTTCTTATAGGCAGGGTCCTCACTCCCAGAAGTATAATGGTGGAGGTAACAAATGGGATAACAAGGGTGTTCCTGATGACACTGCTCGGAGGAACTACCCCATTTGTCGACATTGTGAAAGGAGGCACCCTGGTGAATGCCATTGGAAAACTGGAGCTTGTTTTGCTTGTGGAGAATCTGGGCATAGGATTATGGATTGCCCAAAGAGACGTAGCGAGACTACAAATACTCAGACTAACGAAGGGCAGAGGAAGAAACCGAGGGTGCAAGGGCGTGTTTTTGCACTAACAGAAAAAGATGCTGAGGTGTCCAATGATGTAGTATCAGGTACATTGTCCTTATTCTCTAGAGAAGCCAAAGTTCTTTTTGATCCTGGTGCTACACATTCATTTGTATCTTGTGTGTTTGCCCGTTATGCTAATGTGCCTATCACACCACTGGATGTTCACGTGACAATTAGTACCCCTATGGGGGATTGCCAGTTTATAGATCATGTCTATAAGTCATGTGTGATCAGATTGTGTGATAAAGAATTCCTTGTGGATCTCCTACCTTTAGAGATGCACGATTTTGATTTGATTTTGGGGATGGATTGGTTAGGACCTTACCATGTTTCAATAGATTGTTTTGCTAAGGAAATTATTTTCGCCTACCTGGCGAGGAAGAATTTCATTTTCAAGGGAATCATAAGAGTCATAAAGCTTTGATTTCTATGGTTAAGGCAATGAAAATGCTAAAGAAGGGGTGTGAAGGATTTTTAGCGTATATAGTTGCTGACCATCCCGATGGGGCGTGCCTTGAAGACATACCTATTGTAAGGGAGTTTATTGATGTATTTCCTGAAGATCTTCCGGGACTACCCCCAGATCGAGAGGTTGAGTTTACTATAGAATTAGTTCCTGGTACTACACCTATATCCAAGGCACCATATCGGATGGCACCCATTGAATTAAAAGAACTAAAGGTCCAGCTACAAGAATTACTAGATAAGGGTTTCATTCGTCCTAGTGTGTCGCCTTGGGGTGCTCCCGTTTTGTTCGTAAAGAAGAAAGATGGTTCAATGAGGTTGTGTATAGACTACCGGCAGTTGAATATGGTTACCGTCAAGAATAAATACCCTCTTCCCCGAATTGATGACCTCTTTGATCAATTACGAGGTGCAGCGGTATTCTCTAAAATTGATTTACGATCTGGCTACCATCAATTGAAAATAAGAAGTGAGGATGTATCGAAGACAGCTTTTCGAACTCGTTATGGACATTATGAGTTCTTAGTTATGCCTTTTGGATTAACTAATGCTCCTGCAGTGTTCATGGATTTGATGAATAGGATCTTCCAACCTTATCTTGACCAGTTTGTTATCGTCTTTATTGATGACATATTAATTTACTCTAATAGTAAGAAGGAGCACGAGACGCACCTGAGGATTGTATTAGAAACATTGCGGGAGAAGAAGTTGTATGGAAAATTTAAGAAATGTGAGTTTTGGCTTGATCGTGTGATGTTTTTGGGACATATAGTGACGAAGGATGGTATTTCAGCAGATCCAGCCAAAGTGGAGGTAATTGTGAATTGGGAAAGGCCTGCTAGTGTGACTGAAGTAAGGAGTTTCTTAGGATTGGCAGGTTATTATAGGCGCTTTGTCAAAGGATTTTCTAGCATAGCAGCACCATTGACTAATTTGACTAAGAAGAATGTGAAGTTCAATTGGGATGAGGCATGTGAAAAGAGCTTTCAAGAGCTCAAGAGTCATTTGGTGACTGCCCCCGTTTTAACTCTCCCTTCTGAAGGTGGAGGTTTTGTGATTTACAGTGATGCTTCCAGAAAAGGTTTGGGTTGCGTTTTAATGCAACATGGTAAGGTTATAGCATATGCTTCTAGGCAGCTAAAGAATCATGAACAAAACTACCCAACACACGATTTGGAATTGGCTGCTATGGTGTTTGCTCTAAAAATCTGGAGACACTATTTGTATGGGGAGACTTGTGAGATCTTCACCGATCATAAGAGTTTGAAGTACTTGTTTACTCAAAAGGAATTGAATTTGAGGCAAAGAAGATGGTTGGAGTTGGTAAAGGATTTTGATTGTTCTATTAATTAAAATCCGTGAAGATGTGAGCAAAGGACATAAGCCCGGATTTAGACTTGATAATGGGGATGGATTATGGTTGGGACAAAGGTTATGCGTGCCAGCAGACGAAGAGTTGAAGGCGGAGATCTTAAGAGAAGCTCATGAATCATCTTACAGTTTGCATCCTGGTAGTACTAAGATGTATCGTGATCTAAAGCAAAGTTTTTGGTGGAGGAATATGAAGAGAGATATTGCTGCTTTTGTGTCTCGGTGTTTAGTCTGCCAACAAGTAAAGATTGAGCATCAAAGACCAGCAGGAACTTTACAAACGCTTCCTATTCCTCAGTGGAAATGGGAACACATAACAATGGATTTCGTTTCTGGATTACCTCGTTCTAGGAGGGGATGTGATTGCATTTGGGTAATTGTTGATCGATTGACGAAATCAGCTCATTTCTTGGCAAGGAAGAGTACAGACAATGTAGGGCAACTAGCTAAGTTGTTCATTAAGGAGATAGTGAGGCTTCATGGAGTTCCAGTGTCAATAGTGTCTGATAGAGATCCACTGTTCACTTCAAGATTTTGGGCTAGCTTACATAAAGAGTTGGGGACGAAATTGAGATTTAGCACTGCTTTCCATCCACAGACAGATGGGCAATCCGAAAGGACTATTCAAACCCTTGAGGATATGCTTCGAGCTTGCGTCCTAGACTTGAGTGGTGGTTGGGAAGAGCACCTAATGTTGATCGAATTTGCTTATAACAATAGCTTCCATTCGAGTATTGGCATGGCACCATTTGAGGCATTATATGGAAGAAAGTGTAGGTCCCCAATCTGCTGGGATGAAGTTGGTGAAAGAAAACTTTTGGGTCCAGAATTAATACAGATTACTGTTGATAAAATCAAGTTGATTAGAGGACGTCTTCAAACAGCTCAGAGCAGACAGAAGAGTTATGCAGATCGTCGTAGACGTGAGTTGGAATTCGAAAAAGGAGATTTTGTTTTCTTGAAAGTATCGCCATGGAAAGGGGTGTTTCGGTTCGGGAAGACAGGAAAGCTTAGCCCTAGATTTATTGGACCATTTGAGATTTTAGAGAGAATTGGTCCGGTGGCCTATCGCATAGCTTTACCACCAAGTCTGTCTAGGCTTCACAATGTATTTCATGTGTCTGTGTTAAGAAAGTACATTGCAGACCCTTTACATGTGCTAGACTATCAACCGATTCAGATAAATGAAGACATGTCGTATGAGGAACAGCCTATTGAGATTGTCGTTAAGGAACAAGTATTAAGGAATAGAGTTATTCCCCTAGTGAAGGTACGATGGATGAATCATTCTATTGAGGAAGCCACTTGGGAGAGAGAAGCAGAAATGTTGGAGAAGTATCCTCAACTCTTCCATGCATAAGGTAACCTTTTAATTTCGAGGACGAAATTTTTGTTAGGAGGGGAGAAATTGTAACGCCACAAATTCGCATACATATTAAATTATGGAAATTGGGCTTTCATTGAGAATTATGGGTGGCCTATAACCCTTATTTAGAAAGGGGTACTAATTAAATAGAGGTTATTTATGAGATCATTTTGGAAAAGGGCTATTTTTCCTTATTGAATAGGGTTTCTTAAGATCCCCTATAAATACATACTTTTCCCCCTTCCATAACCCTAAGTTCACAACGTTTATCCTTCTTCTCTGCTGCTCTTTACGCTCCTACCCAAATCTTAGGATTCAAACCTTTGTTTAGGAGAGACTCAAAGCGACGGGTAAGTTCACAACGTTTATTCTGAACAGCATGAGTATCTCGAATTTTTAAAGCTATATTTTCTGAACGAATTTTCTTATAAAATTTATATTTCTGGAAACTAGACATGTAGGGCTTCTTGATTAAATTTTATTTCATTAAATTCAACTTCGTTTTCAATTTTATACGTATTTTGGAAATAGAAACCACTGCACTGGAAATCCACGATTCCAGTATTGTGATCAGATTCACAAGACTATTTGTACCACCAAATGAACTCACAAAATTCTGAAAGTTTATATGTATGTTAATATATGTGTCTAGGATTCCCAGTTTTAATTTCATAATTTTCTGATTAGTATTTTATTTTATAAAAATCACGGAACCCGTTCTGTTTGGTTTAGATTATGTGAAAACAGTTTCGAATTTGCTGAGAAGTAAATAGTTTTTAAAATGTTTTTGATATCGGATCCTCTTGTAAATTTTACATGGGGTACTCATGGATGTCCAGAATGGTTCCATAGGATTTTATATCATTCTGAGTCTTTGATTAAGAGTTAAAATTCCGAGAATCAGACCTGTACGGGTATGAATTAGAAAATCAAATTCTTAGAATAAGTTATTGATTGTCATATCTTGTATTTGTTTAAGGTTTTGAAGGTGTTTGAGGCTCTTAGAAGCTTAGAGGTGTGTTAATCCAAGTTCATTTGTCGAGGTAAGTAACTTCATTCCTAATGTACTGGATATGTAGAAGTATTTTGATATTATTATTATAAGTATAAATGTTTTGATACTACTTAAAGGATTACTAATTTTGATAACAAAATTAGCTTTATGTAAATGTTTTCAAACCATTCTTTTTAACAAAGTATTTTATAAATGCTTTTTAATATGTAAATGATTTTATGACATGACAACCTTTTATGATGTTATCTTTAAAATGTTATGCAAGCCTATATTATTGATATGAACTTTTATAAATCTGATACGAATGTTTTGTACCCATATATGATTTCAATTACTGATAATTGTATGAGATTCCTAATGTTTTGGCTCATTGTCCATAGTTATTCTGATTCTGATTCTGATCGTAATATACGATATATCTGTCTGGACCAGTACTGGGTTTCTGTTCTGAATGTGCACACGATATTCTGATTATGTTTCTGGCCGGGTCACCGGGACTATAGGTGACACTATGTGACATGAGCTAACCTGTTTGTTTTCTGTATACGTATTACATGAGTTGATTCGTAAGTAAATATGCTTTTGAATATTCTGAATTATTAAGAATTTATCTTATGTTATTGTGATATATCGTTTTATGAAAATTATGGATTATGATATATGCTTTAAACAAAAGAAGGCTTGCAATATTTTTGGTATCGATAGGCCTAGTGTGTTAGGAATGGTTTTATTTACCGAGTTGACGGCTCACCCCTCGTCATTACTTTTTGCAGATTAAGTTTCTTTTGAGAGGTGCACTTAGCTTTGGAGTTAATGATTTCCAGTTTCCGTTTGCTATTGAATAAGAGGAGGAATAGACTTGTGTTTCTATTTAGTTACTTTTATTATGAACGTGTAATTTGGAGTTTGAGACTTTTGTTATTATTTTTATATGTCCTCGAGAGAGATTATTTAGTATTTGACGTTTGGATTTATGGATTTATTTGAATAAGAATTGGAGGAATTTCAGTTTGAAACTTATGAGTAAAGATTATGATTTGTGAGTAACCTCCTTCTTCACGTGCTCCGCACGTGTTAGATTTGGGGTGTTACAATTGTGGTATAGGCTATAGTCCACCCGTTTTTGTGGCCTTTTTCCGCTGTACAAACTTGGCGCCCCGACCTTCGGGCTGTTAATTTTGGACTCGGCTTTGCCCGCGGCCTATTTTTGGCACACGGAGGCCCCTCGCAAAGTCTCGCGGCATTCCGAGTCCGGCGGACGAAGTTGGCCAGCCCCACCCCCCACTTCAATAGTGTAAATGCGTAATATTTTGGTAAATAAATAAATATAATATAATATTGATAAATTATGTATATACATATATGTGTGTGTGTGTGTGCACGAGTGTGTGTTTAATGTAAATTTTATTAAATATATAAATATTAAGCATAACTCATTTATTTTTTGTGTTGGGTTAATATTTTAATATTTTGATACGATTATTAAATAAGTCATGTTTGGATCTATCTAAATTTGAAACGATATGAATTCGACCCAATAACTCGTTTTGACAACTCGGATCATAAGATTCTAAATGAATTATTTAAAAAAAATTACTAAAACATAAATTAATCCATAAAAATTTTGACTGTTTTATTTTTTTTTATTTTTAGGTGAGTTAAGTATTTTTATAAGTGTGTAAAAAATAAAAATAATTAATTTAAGTATTTTAAGTAAAGACTTAGTTGATATTTAAAAAAAAAAAAATATATATATATAATTTAATTTAATTTTTTAAATTTCAGTTCAAAATAATATAGTATTGGAACTAATTTTTAGGGTGAAAATAGAGTCAACCCCCTCCTTAAATGATGATGTCTTTGACACGCGCTGTAATTTTACATTTTCACGACACAGCTCCATTGCTTTTCCGTGTTTTGCGAGAATCTGTCCACGCGCAGTTTGAGGCGGTGAGACAAAAACAAGAACAAAATTAAAACATGAGATTGAAGCCAAAAAACCACGCGAAGTTGACACGTGGCAATGGCAGAGGGTGGGTCCTGGGCGACGTCGTTTTGGAAATAAATTAAATGACGACTCTCCGAAGTCCGAACCCCTTCCTAACTATTCATTGCCGTGCTGCTGGCTGCCTTCAATTCGTTTCATTTCTCCTTTTTAGCCGCCTTCACATTTATTTATTTATCTATTTTTATCATTATTTAATTTTCTTTATCCTTCTTCACATTTATTTATTTATCTATTTTTTTATCATTATTTAATTTTCTTTATGTAGATATTGTTGGAGTTGGTGAGAAAAGTTTATGGGCCTAGCCGGGCCTCATTGAAGAATAATAACAACTTACACTCCTGCCTATGTCCCCATTCCCCCATTGCCCTAATCATTCCTCCCCATGCACATTAATTTTTACTTTTTCCCTTTTAATGAAACTCAATGATTTAGCTTAATTATAGTTTAAGTATAAAATATTTTCGACATGATCATACACCCCCTTGTCAGAATCTTAGAAAGACATTTAAACCCTGAAAGTTTGCCGCAAAAGTGTAGTCAAGTCTCAATTCTATACACATAAATTGACTAGACGCTAATTAACTGGAGTTTGTGCTCCCCATTTTTTAATATTGTAAAAGTCTACTTGTACGTTAAGACAAATTTAAAAGGCTTTGGAATCATTTTTTTTATTTTTCAAATCAACAAAGGTTACCATTAGAGCATATTCCTCGTGCTCCCATTCTAATTTTTTATTTCAGTTATATAGTTAAGTATTAGTGAGAATAGAAATTTAGATTAAACCATAATATGTTTAATGTAAGATAATTGTAATAAATTTCTTATTGTAAATATATATAGACTTCTTATTATAATATACATACTAAAAGATCAAAAAAATTACTCGTAGTGATTCATTTAAACCACCCCATAATAGTCCAAAACTTCACCTTATTATCATTTTATTAGTATTGTCGCCAACTCTTGGGATGTAGGCTGAGAACTCTTATTCATATTTGCTAATTTTTAGCAAGGATAAAATTGTACTAAAAGATTATAATTGACAAAGTTTTGTTGTACCAGACGATGATGACAATTAATTGTTATTGACAAACACCTAAAGTATGAATAATCAAAACCATAATGACTGTCATGCATCATGCTTCTCACTTCTTTTTAGATTTTTTTTTAAAAACAAAAATCAAGCCTTTTGCTAGATTGATTATAGTGAGGCTGAAAGGAGTGACTGTGTACAAGCCAATCATTAAAAATTTTATGGTGGGATAATAATAACATGATAGATCATCAACTTCATATTGACTCTTTGTTCTGCTTGAAATTATTATGGGAACTACCTATATAACTATACGGTTGAATGTTACCATCCAAACTCAGGATGACCAAGTTGAATCAATTTCAAGTGTATTTGTTATTGACTAAGAATACAAGTCAAATCTCAGTTATCAAATTTCCTTCCAAAGTATGTAAAGTTTTTCTTCCATATCAACGTCCATATTCTGTAAACTGAGAATTTGAACTAAAACCCTAAAAAAAAAAAACATTATTTTGCTAATTTTCAATTCGAGTATGAATTTTCTGTGGTGCACAGCATTCGAGAGATCAAGTTGGAGCTGAAACTAAATGCAACCACCATCTAAAAGTACGTAAAAGCATTGAGCAAAAACTTGATTTATGAGAGAAACCGGTTAGAAATTAATTGCCATGGCAATGGCATGACTAGCAGGCTAGTCCATTCTTGAAGCATGTAATTTAATTTTGTTTGGTGTAGTTTTGTTGTCACAAGCCATCCGTCTCTTTTTGTACGAGTGTAGTTGCAATCCTGCATTCCTGCTGCAGGAAATTTGCATCAAGTTGCATGGCTCGATGACCACATATTAATCTTTAATTAAATTTCCTTTGTCTTTCCCATTCTTCTGAAAAATAGATTTTCTATGCTCAAGAGGAATTGGATTTTTTTTTCTCCCACTTGTTTTAGGTGATCAAAGGACGACTTTGTAATTATATTTTAAATAGATGAAGATTGTCTCATGATTGGATTATATTTGAGTTTTGAAAGATTTTTAATAGATATGTACTGTAATTATATATGTGAAAGTTTACTTAATTACTATATTCTTATTTATTAACTATTAATTATATAAATTTATTTGCTCAGATAAAAGATCATTAAGAGAGAATCTTGATCTATTTCAAACAACTTTTTATTTATAATATCTTATATTCTCACTTGCTTAATTTTAGACTTTCATTATATTACATAGACCTTTAGTAGACTTTGTTAGTCGGCATTTAGACCTCCAGCAACTTGCACAACTTTCTATTATGGTCATTCAAAAGTTGTTCGATAATAAATAGGAGCTAAAAATAATCTTAGATGTTGTAAGTTTCAATATTTCAAAGCACAAAAATGCTTGACTTTTCTGTGGTTGCGAAATGTTATTACCTGTGAGTGCGTTTGGCACATTATATTATATTTTATTGTATTATTTTGTTTTAATGTAGTTGTATTACATTATATTATATTATATTAGTACTGTATTATAATAATATTATACAGCGTTTGACGCTACAATATACTGTATTAATTTTTTTGTAATTAACTTAAATTGTATATTTAAAAATAATATTTATTACTACCTAGAAAAAAAATACTAAATATATAAGTATTAAATTTTAGAAATTTAACATTATTTTTTAGTATAAATGTTAAAAAAATCATAATTTTTCATAAAGATTGAAATTTATAGCCCTATATTCTTGGCAGAATAACATTTATTTTTCTGTGTTTTCTAAATATATAACATGTGAAATAAAGATCGAAATAAATAATTTAATTAAATAATCTCTAAATAATATCATAACGTAATGATATTTTATATTATTATTTTTATTGGTATTAATTTTAAATTAATATTATTTAAATTTATTCATATATATATATATATATTTATTATTAGTTATATTAAATTGCTAAATAATAATCAATTTTTATATATTAATTACTATAATATAATTAAATAATGTAATATTATGTTATATTCTTATTTTTATATATTATTTAAGTACTTTTTCTTAGTTATATTAGCTTATTAAATATTGATCAATTTATATATTAATTATTATATAATTAAATAATACATTATTTAGTTATTTTTAATATAATAAAAATTAAAATATGATTAATAAATTATTAATTTATATTAATAATTATGATGTAAAAAATAAAAGAAATAAAAATTAATATTATATAATATTATATTAAATAAAAAAATTATATTTATTTATTATTATTAGAAAAAGAAAAAAAATAGAAGCAAAAGCAAAACACTAATGCGACAACTGCCGCATTAGCTAAATCCAACTCACAATCGGGTATTGGCGTTAAAATAATGTGAACAGTATTTTAATATCCCATAATCCTATATTCCAAAAACACCCTATATTCATTGCATGTTAAAAAAATTAGAGGCTTTTCTTATACATGTACAAATTTGTACTTTTGTAAAATAAAATTTAAAACCTGTAACGATTTACTTAATAAAATGCAATAAAAATAAATTTGTGATTGATAACCAATATATATATATATATATATAAGTTATGATTTATTAATATTAAGATATGTATAGAGCCGTTGTGAAATTAAACTCGAAGAATGTTAATAACTCCAATTCCAAAACCTTGTTTAGAGAATGGACAAACATCACTTTGTGAACAGGTTTTAAATTTGTATAGAATTGAAATCTTAGCGACTGAGCATGCACTCAAAGAGAATTTTGGAGGGTATAGAATTTGAAAAGATTAATTAGCCCATTCTTTCCACAACGAGTAAAGTGGACAAAACAATCGACAGTGACGATTCCATTAACTTTTTGATTATTATCTTTAAGTTTTTTAATATTTTCAATTATAAAAATCATAAAACTAATTTCTGTTTTCTCCATCTCTTTTTCCCTCGTTTGATGGGGTAAATGGAAGAATTGTATGTATCCTTTTCCTACAAACCTTTTTTATTGGCTTTACTTTACTAATGCTCTTTCTATCTTTACAACAAATGGTCTAGCATGTAGGCCCTTTCTTTTTCTTTGTAATATTGCTTTCTTTATTCACGCATCGAGCTTCACCCATGACATTTAACCTGTACTTGCTTCTTATTTGTTCTTTTTCCTCCCTAATTATTATTACTTTATTAGTGTGAGAAAAATTATTATGGACACAATTACATATATGTTTCTTGGTAAACCATCAATAACCTCTCTCTCCCCCTCTCTCTAGATCGTACTTTTAGGTTTTTAAATTAACCACCAAGATCCTCTCTCTCTTTATTTGAATCATGTTAATAATCTACTAACCTTACAATCAAGCGTCTATTAAGAGTTTAAATCAATAAAATTGTAAATCTAGGCTTAGCTTGAAAATCAAGCGTCTATGAACGAGATTTGTTGCATACTTATATATTTATAAAAAAAGAAAAAGAGTCCCCTCATATTAGTAATTTTTTTCTTAATAAATATAAGAATGTAGTTGGTAATTAATAAAATTGTAATGAATATGGACAATAATGTCCTCATCAACGACACTAACTAATTAAATTAGTTACATGATATATAATATTATTATCAAGATTAATTTTTTCAAAGAAAAAAATGTGTATTCGGCAAAAGAATATATGAACATATGTTCCTAGAAAATAACATTTGAGAAGTTAACTACAAAGAATATTCTCAATTTTGTCGTTCAGGGATGGTATGTTCCCATAACTTTTCTAATAGAGTTCTGTTATTTGCTTCGGGTCAAACCCCGAAAACTAAAGTAAAACGACGTCGTTTCCTCTTCTATTTGAAACGCTACCGTTTCACCCTAGCAAAAATTCTCCTCTTCGTTTCCCCTCTCCGATCTTCGATTTCATCTTCCCCTCCTCTTTCCTCACAAATTCATGTGGGTTGTCTTTAGAAAAAGCTATTTCCGTCGCTAAGGTGATTAACATTCACAACACAGTGAAACCAAACTCAGTTCTTCAATTATTAACTTCTCGTGGGTTCGACAAATCCCAAATTGCTACTTTAATCTCCAAGAACCCTACTTTACTTCTTGCTGATCCTGAGAAGAGCCTTAGACCTAAGATTGACTACTTTGAATCAGTGGGTATTTCAGGTGCTGACTTGCCTAAGTTTCTTTGTTCAAATAAGCAGCTCTTGGTGGTTAGTTTGAAGAGCAATATTATACCCATATTTGTTGAAGAATAAATTTGCTTTTCTTCTAAATTTGCTTTTCTTAAACTCACCAAACAGACAAGAACTATGTGAGCTCTGATGACAAAGACCAGACTGCAAGGCTCCAAGTCATCCGATTCTTCACAACAACAACAACAACAACAACAAAAAAATTAAAAACCCAAAAAAAAAAAACTATTAGTGCTCAATTTAATGCACAAAATAATCTCTACCAATTCAATCAATCTCGAAAAACACACAATCCCATGTGCAAATCAAAACGCAGCACAGATATGAACACTATCGTTGCTGAAAAATTGTCTTCGTTGCTGTTTCTCTGCACAACGTCTTCGTTCCTCTGCCTTCCTCTTCGTTTAGTTTGTTTTCTTTTTACAAGATGAAACGACTACGTTTCATGCAACCAAAAAGACAAAAAAAAAAAAAAAGTCAAAACGACACCGTTTTGAACTAATTCGTGTTTGACCCGAGAAAAATAGCATTTTCCTTTCTAATATCTGTTAAGAATTAGGTAAAGATGGTTTAAGATTATTCACTGCTTTATGTTATTTTAGTTTTATACACAGCAATTGATAGATTTCCTATTTTAATTAAATGAAAGAGTACAAAATAACATGATTAAAGGGTAAATACATCAAATTTATCTTGTTTATGAAGAAAGTAGCCATTTCTTGTCGCCCAATATTTTAAAGATTAATAAAGCATATGCTGGGGACACATATATATGTAGTATAGAATAAACAAGCAGTAAGGTTTCAAAAATTGTCCAATTATTTTTAAGATGGAACTTCTGAGTAATATATGATATTGTGCATTAAAGATTGTCTAGTTGATGAAATGATAAGTTTTTTTTTTTCTTTTTCTAATTTGAAATTCTAAGTGGGGAGTCGGTACTTTGGTTTCCGTTTAATTTTCCTTTCCTCCCATGATACTTTCGTTTATCAGCAGTGAAGCTGCGAAGGCATTTGCTGACGTTATAATGTTGTTTTAGAGATGTGATCACTCGAAATAAAATGGGCTTGACATTGCAGCAAAATCCAATATAACCCAATCTATAACCATCAAAAGTCTATGGAGTAAGGCCAAATTTGTAAAACTTGGCCTGTTCATCATTGAATCTTTAGGTCCAAATGAACTCACTCCCGTTATGCGTTAAAGATTTAAATCAAACCAAAAACTCTCCATTACATGACCAAAATATTTACCAACATTTGTCGGGACAAAGAAGCCTTTCTCACAAAGTAGAGATAGTAATATAGTCTCGACAAGATTATATGATACAAGTATGATACAATTTTTTTTTTTTATATTTATATTGATAAATATTGACATGATTAATAAATGAGTTGACATGACAAAGTATAATAAAAAACTATTTTGTATCTGTGTAGATTAAACATGATTATACATTTACGACACAATTATTAGTTTGTCAGTTCACCGCATTTTTTAAATTTTAAATGAGTTATTAATTATTGTGTTGTAATGATTTAATTTTATGATTGTTGGTTTGTATAATTAAATTTTTATATCTTGGATTAGTTTAAATATTGGATTAGTTTAAGTTTTTGTTTTGTATATTATTTTATTGTCTATGTAGTTTAAAAATTGAATTACGATAGTATTTTCCATTGTTAGTTGTGTCTTAAACATATAATCGCATCTTAATCATGCCATAATTATGTAACGATGCAAATATATCGTGCATGCCATGTCACTTATTTATTAAATGGATTGTATTCGTGTTAAAATTTTTTTTTGACACAATTACTTAAAGTGTCATATCCATGTTTACTTACATTTGATATGTCACGATTATATGAGTTGCACCTATATCACAAAGTTTAAAGACGAAAAGTGAGAATCACTTCTTGATTGTTGGTTATTAGATTAAAAAAAATATAAAAATAATTTACTACTCATTGTACATTAAATCTTCGTAAGTTTTTTAAAGCTAAGATGAGAAAATAATTCTAACTCCTTAATGTTCAAGCATGCTATTATTTTGGTTTGATTTTGGTTTAGCCCAAAACATTATAGAGCTTCCTTACAGAGGGTGGTTTTCTAGTGAAGATGGAGATTGAAATGTTTGGAAGCAATTTTCTAAGGACAGTGATGGTTGAGACGGACATGAAATCACAAGAGACAGTCGTTGGAGGTGGTGCTGGTGACGACACTTCGACGGTTAAGTCAGTATAAGGTTGGAGGAGGTGATGGGTTTCGAGAGAAACCCCATAATAGGAGATTTTGAGTATTTTTGTAAGTGAACTTATCTCCTTAGTGAGATCAAGTTGAGCTTTTATGGCGGAGTGCCCTGAGGGCATCTTTATATCCTTTTGGATGGGTGGTGATGTTAGCCCATATGGCTATAAATATTGATTTTGATGATAACAAACCACATGTATTTATTAAGTAAAGATTTATGAATTGTGCTTTTATAATAAGAAAATGATATTATGGAATTAAAGCATTTTGGACTAAAATGAAAGTAATTTCAAAATCTTTGATAGTGTTTTAAATTTCAGATTTGGACCTATTTGAAACTATTTAAATGTTTTTGGGTCATTCTATAATTTCACAAAGTTTGGGCGAAATCATAATTTTAAAAAGTTTTGGGATTAACGAAGCATTACTTAGAAATTCTGAAATTAGACTTATTTATAAAGTTTCATAACGTTTTGGGCCATACTACAGTTTTATAAAATTTTGGGGTTAAACTAAAAATTTGAGAAACATTTCACTGTAGCAGGTTACTGTAGCAAGCGGCTATCCGGATTCTGAAAACCAAAAATCCGGATACGGCAGCAAGCGTCCAAAACGAAAACGGTTTACTGGATTCCGTAACCGGCAAGCCGGATAGGCAAAATTCAAATTTTTGCCTTAACGGTAATATAAATCCGGCTTACCGGATTTCATAAACGGCAAACCGAATACGCCTGGAATGTGAGTAACGGCTAGTTTTTGAGCTCAAACTATAAGAAATCAAATCCAACTCATTTTGAGGCTCTCCAACAAGCAAAAACAAAAAGCACACGAGATATCTTGAGCCCTCAAACTTGCAAACTACATACATTGAATCATTCATTGTTCTTTATCTTTGAATATCTACTCATTGAGTGAGTTTTATTGTAACTTTCATTTCTTCATTTCAATTGTAAGAATTTGAGTGTGTGAGACACTTGAGTAAAGAGATTGGGAGATAATTTCTTCATTGTAAAAGTTTATTGACACCTTGAAGTCAATTGTGATCGGTTGAAGCCTCGGAAATGCTTGGATAGTGAAATCCTCAAGCTTGGATTGCTTGGAGGCGTGGACGTAGGCGGGGATTGCCGAACCACGTAAAAATCCGTGTGTTTGTTTCTCTTCTCCCTTACTCTTTAATTATTGTGCATTTATTAAACTTATTGCTTTCAATTTTTATTAAGGCATTAGATTGTTTGTTGTGTGGATTTGCTAAGATAATTTTTAAATTTCCAATTCACCCCCCCTCTTGGGTTGCACACTTATATTTCAGGTGAGCCATTATTAGTGATCCCCCCCCATCAGGTAGGGTTTTAAAAGTAATTTAGCTCCTTTTATTGAGGCTCTTATACTTGTTGGGCTGGACAACTCCATTTGAGGGCGGACTACATTGACATTGTGCCGTTAACTGTAATTGGCTCATTTTTAATGAACCAGTTGGGCTCAAGAGCACTTGATTTCATTAAAGATAGTGTGTGTGGCTTTGTCCATAGTACCTCTTTCTTAGTCCTAACTTTGGTGGCTCAAAAGGAGATATTTTAGAGATAGTTCAGGTAGGGGTTGTACGGTAACAGTGTGCCTTGGTAGTTGTCACTGTTCCATGGTCCTATGTAGACATGTGGCAACTTGAATATTTTGTATGAGGTAATTTTCTATTACTATTGGGAAATTTAGGTAGCTGAGATTGATTATTTGAGATCTTCTCATTTTATCCTTTCTTCTCAACTTCCCCTTCATCCTTTATCATAGTCCCAAATCATGATGAGCCACAATCTTAACTATCAGTAAATATCTTTTTATTTTATAGTTATTTTATTTTTTGCATTATTATTATTATTTTTATTTTGTATTATTATTTGTATAATTGTTGTTTTCCTTTTCTTTATACTATTTGCTTTTTCTGTTTGCTTTTGAATAATTGAGCCACAAACTTTACGTGTCATTTGACAAACACCACCCTGTTTATAGCTGAGTATCATTGTGTTTGTCACCAAGATCTTTAGATAGATGTTCCTTTTCAAGCACTCACAAATTATTTTTTGAGAATTGTTCCAATGGCAGTAATTTCAAACAAACAACTTAAGAGCATTTCTGTGCCTTTCGGATTTTGCTATGGAAAGTATAAGAAGTTCGTTCAGGTAGCAGTAGATCTTGGTGGTGTTATAGCAAAGAGAAAATTACATATTGTATATGGAGGAAGCCAATTGTATACCGAGGGTTGTCAAAGGTTGTCTCAGAAGCTGTTTTCGTTTGAAGAAGCCAAGTGTTATGCATCATTCCAAAAGTTTTAAAACCTTTGGGACGTTTACCCGGCCCACCAATTATAGAGGAGTTAGTTGTCTCAACTATGTAAGAAAGAATATTTGTAATGTTAAATCATGCTAACACTTTCATTTCTTCGTAAGAGATTTTACAACTTTAGAGGCGCTGATTACATTTGCTTCTTAGGCTCATTTGAATATCCATTAAAAACTCATTGGTTTGTTAAATGTTAATAACTTTTATGATGGCTTAATAGCATTTCTTACTTATGCAATCAAGAATTATTTCATTCCATCCTCAGTAAAAAACTCTTTATTTGTGCTCCTATTACTAACGAGTTACTTGATCTCTTGTAAGCTTGCAAACCAGAGCCAGATCCTATAACTTTGGCGTTGGATTGGTCAACTGATGATGATAGCAGTAACCTTAGTAAGAAGTGCAAATTAGAGTTAACTCGCCATTTGTAAATATTTTCTAGCAATGGTCAGGTAATGTCTTCTTAACTCTACCTTTTTCTTTTAAGACACTGAGGACAATGTTTCCTTTAGATTGAGGGGAATGGATAGTTGACAGTTGTGGAATGTCTCAGTCTTGGTGATATTTTTACTAATTTTTTTTATAAAAACTAACTTTGGATAAATTTGAGTCGAAGATGGCTGAATATTAAGTGTAATGACTCTAGAAAAGCATCTTTTTAATCTTAGAGTTTTGTTTTTACCAAAAAAAAAAAGAATTTGTTTTCTAATTTTTTCTTTTTTCTTTTTCTATTTTTTTAATCATCTCCTCTAAAGTTTCTACAATCAATTTAGATGTAATTTGTAACGCCCCAGTCCAAAATCCAAGGGTAAAAATGTCCACAACTCACATATGTATTTAAATAACTCTTTACCACTGATAAAATTCGAGCCTCAAATACAAAAGCTAGCGAAATAACTTAAAAATTTAGCCAAACCATCTACCATCCTTAATTCAAATCCATCTTCTCACTCCTCACGAATCAATCCTGACTTCTGAAAACTGAATCACAATAAACTATAATGAGTACAAAACCCGGTAAGTAAACTAGTTTTTCTTATACGGAAATACATACATACCTATACATAATGCAATGGATGACATGACATGATCTTTGGAAATACTGTAAATACATTCATCAAAATCTCTTTTTGTCGCTTTCAAATTTTCTCATTTTCTTTCAATAAAATATGTATCATGCAATGTGGCACTTAGTGCTGTGCGTGGCACTTTGCACCATGCGTGGCACTTTGTGGCGCTCAGGCCTTCAAGAGGTGGCCCCCACACAACTTCAAGAGGTGACCCCCAATGTAAAATCTCATAAAATAGAAATCTCATTTGCTAAAATCCACTTTCTCATTCATAGAAAACTCAATGCATTTTCATGCTCATGACAATGAACCATCACACATACATATGCCTATGTACATAATCACACGCCCAATACATAACAACACATCACACGCCCAATACATAACAACACATCACATAAACACATGGGCGGAGACATAGAAATCCATATTCATACATATCAAAATAGGCTTTTCACACAAGTCAAACATATATATTGTTTATTATGATTCGTTTGGAAATCTAGTTTACTTACCTCCTAGTATTCTTGAGTAATAAATGCACATCAATACCATCGGCCTCTTGATCTTGATTTCTCTAAACCTTTCTAAATTAAGGATTTCTTTACTCTTGTTATTATGACTTAGAATGGAAGAGAATAAAATTTTTAAGTTGCATTCAAAATGAAAGGTGGTGGGGGTATTTATAGGATTTCTTAAGGCTAATGGATGGCTAGGATTTTGCCTCTATAACTCTTGATTAATGGTTGAAGTTATCCTTCATAAATACCTTATTAGTTTCTAGAATTTTTATCTATCTCTACAACTTCTCTTACATCATCACTTATGTCATAGATTATGTCATCTTTACTTAGAATTAAATACCTAAGTAGAGATGAGATTATCCTTCATAAATGTCTTGCTAACTTCTAGAATTCCTTAACTCTCTCTACACTTTTTCTTACATCATCGCTTATGTCAATACTTACGTCATCATTCCTTATGTCATTGCTTATGTCATCATTCCTTAAATTAAATATTATAAACTCAAGGGGCTTGTTAACGTAAAAAATAAATTCTACTATATTTAAGAGAATTAGGGTATTACATAATTGCTCTAACTTCTTCTTTTATTATGTTTTCTTTAATTAAAAAAAAGGTTAATTTTTTTTTTCTTTGTGTGATCTTTTAACATTGGATAACATGATGACTTCCAAATTTTGCTATTTTTATTACCTTTGGCCTTGAGTTATGTTACACCATATTTTTTACTTTTCATGTTGAAATGTAAATTGAGAAATTTGATGAGTGAAACTGATTACGTTGTTTGAAGGAATGTACCTGTCATGGTAAGCCCAAGTGAGTTTTTGAGTCAATTATCTTTGGAGAGTAGCCATGTTTGCCTATACAGTGTCACAATTTATTATAGAATATCTCTATATTTTCTTTGAAGTCAACAAAAAAAAAAGAGTTAAAAAAATGAATGAAATGAAAAAAAATTGTGCAACTGTATCTGAAAGTCTATTGAGCAAGTGGATATAAAAGATTATTTAGAGTTTTAAAAGATAATAAAAGGCCATTTTTTATTCTTTTGAGTATTTTAACAATCTCTATTATAAAGTATCCATAATTAACCCCTTTGAACCCATATATTAAAAAAAAAAGAAAATCTTTTTTCTTAGTAACCGATCATCTTATTCCACTCCAATGTGGAGTATCACCTTATGTTTTATGTTTCCATCACCTAATTATGTTTGAAAATAAGGATAATCATGTATTCGGGAAAATGGTGCTATGAAAAAAATATATAATAAAAAAATAAAAAAATAAAAAAATAAAAAAAAATAAAAGAAAAAAAGAAAAAATCCAAGTGAAAAGCACGTTGCAATCTCCAAAAATATTCTATTTTTCAAACATATATTTCTTTTTTCCTATTATCCCTTATTTGTTAGCCATGTCCATACCCTTCGTTACACCAATGAATCTATATTCACTTTATTAACATTGTTAGGCGAAGCGGTGGAGTGCTACACCTTATTTTGTGTAATTAAGAAATTTTTATTCCTAACTCTTGGGTTCAAGAATTCGTATATAATTTAAGCGGCACAATAAAAGTCTTTTCGTCCTAGTGAATGTCTTTCTTGATTTTAGGGAACTATAGTCTAAAGTAGAAACTAGTAATATGGACTAAAAGATGCAGTAATACATAAAAATGAAAACAAATTGGTTTGACTAGTAATTCCCTAGACTTGAGATCATTTTATTTCTAAACTGTGAGCATTATTCTTTTATCTTAGTGAAAACGTGTGATATTGTTTTATTATTCTCTCAATCTACCATTTTTTAGAGTGACTATTTTTTTACAGACTACTCTCCTGCCAAAGATGAATTGGAATTCTATTTCTCTGAACAAGATGAACCCAACGATGAAACAGTGTTCGCACTACAAAATTCCTCTGACTCAGATAGTGACCAGTCTCAAGTGATTTTCCACCAACAGTTACTCTCCCTTGATACTACAGAGCCATACCCATCCTTGAAAATTTCATGTTTTCTAAATTCACGTTTTCTTGACCAAAATGGTATAATTTAAGGCTTTTTCTATTTTGATCTTTAGAACTTCAGGCGCAGAGAGAACTTCTCCTTCATGGCATCCACTTCATCTTCACCTCCTGTTACTCTTTCTTCCACTCTTTCTTTGCCGAAATCTTGCACTTCTCATACTACTAACAAAATTGAAAATCTTGTAGAATACTCCTACATCCCTGAATCCGCCCAAATCAGTGAATCTTCTTACCCTCTCCTCAGCCCTTATCAGTTGTACAAACGACCTAGCTCCTTTACCCGCAGTATCCGCACCCTTATCTCTACCAGACGCCCTCACCCTAAAGAATATATCCAGTCTTCTCGCCTGGATCAGTGTGCTCTTCAAGCCACTTCTGCTGAGCAATATGTCACTCTGGAGATTCCCTCCGAGTTGCTCTCCAACTGGAAACGAGAAGGTTATACTCATCTTCATCTTGGAGGCATCAGATTAATCCTTACCCTTCATGGGAGAAAAGGATTACCGGTTACCGCTCGACTTGCTATGCTTGATACCCGGTTTAAACAGTACCAAGATGCTGTTATCGGTACTGTCCTCACAACCCTTCATGCAGGAAGTGTTTTACTCACTTTCTATCCCAATTTCAATCTTTCTCTCCAAGACCCCAATTTGCCCACAACCTTGAAAGTCCAGGTTCAGATTCAAGGTGCTGAACAAATTTCTTCTGCCAAAATTGCCACTTTACACCACCAACTCGTCTACAGGCTTCAAAATCATGCCTTAGATCTACCCGCTCCAGAACACCACTCTGACACCCTCATGGTGTTAGCAGAATCTGACCAGATCCCGACAATCATCCAGATTCCACGACAAATTTCCCGTCATGAGCTCATCAAGCTTATGCCTCTTGAATGGATCTCCAACTATGAACAGTTCCATAACAATACAGCTCCAATTCAGACCTCTGAAAGCATGTTTGAAAGACGACAAGATGGAACCGTCAGAATGACTTTTAAACCACCTCCCAGTGCTCCACAAGAGCCTCCTAGGCTCTCCTTTACCTATTCTTCAATGATCACAGCTGTTCAGACAGCGCAGGAAGATCTGCCCATTACAGGGTTTAATTCTCAAGGCTACCCTGTTTATCCAGCCAAACACAATGGCCATTTCCTATGGGATGCCCCTGGTTCCGGCATGTGTGACCCAAATTGTCCCTGCTGGGATGATTGGGAAGAAGACGATGATTACGCAACCACAAGGAAAAAGAAACCCAAGAAGAAAAAACCTCCTGTCCCATGTCACCACTGTGACCCTAAACCACCATCAGATCCTCCACCTCCACCGGCTCCATTACCCATCTACCGAAAAGAACTCACATGGATTGCCAAACATTGCAAATCTGAGATTCCATCACCACTCTCACACCCAACACCTATCGTCCAACCACTGGCTTGTATGATGTTTTCCTCTACTTCTTCAGATTACTCTTCTTCCTTTCCTCCTTTGGAACCCCATACAGATTCTCAACGAAATGTTGTGTCCAAACCCTTTATCCCTTCACCTATTACCTCCACTGGCCACCTGGAGCCCCCTAAACCTTTTGAATCAGTCCTCAACTGGCACACTCAAAATGCCAGGGCCCAAAATGATTCTTTGTTGCATCTCAATTCAAAAGTTGAGAACATCAGTTTGCGAACTGAACAGATTGAGACAAAAGTTGATTCCATCACTGCACAGATGCAGCAGATCCACCAAAATCTTCACTCCCGAATTGGCCAACTCGATTCAGAGTTACGAGCCATGCTAGCCCATAGATACAATGGTCCCGAATTTGACCAAAAAGAGAGGGAAATCAGGCGATTAAAGGCTGAACTTGCTCAGATTGAATCTGAAAAACAGAGACCTACCCTTTTCACCAGTTCACCTCTTATTCCTTCTATCGGTCCAACTTACCATCCTTTTGCCTCTATGCTCTCTCCTATTAAACAATATGACCCTTCCAAGTTATTTGGCATGACTCATACTCTTTTCAGAGACAATCCTTTGCCACCGCCACCTAAACCTAAACCCAAACCTAGACCACAGCCTCGACCTCCCCCTCTTCATCCTTCCTCTCTGACCATCCCTGGCCAACCATCTCCTACTTTTACACCGACATCACCACCAGCTCCTTTATCAGTCCCTGCCCAATCAAAAGATAAAGAACCCATGAACCAATTTACTGCTCACGCAGTCAGCCATTCATCTACTGACGATCAAACTTCTGATTCAAATCTAGCTGTTTCAGATAGCCATACCGAAACCGACTCAGAATCTTCAGCATCCACCAGTGACTCTGAAAAGTCCTATGCTGATATTACCAAAATCCTGATGGCTCAACCTGATCAAGGCCAAACCTCTCATACAGAACCATATGTTGATATTCCCTCCGAAGTTGAAGAAGAAATGCCTGAATCTTCTGCCACAAACCAACCTTCTCCAGCCCAGCCCAATCCTCCCAGTCAAAAATCGTCAAATGGTCCATGGTTCACATTTGATGATCTTCCATCTCATAAATGGCGTGACCGACTCAATGAAATGTCTGCCTGGATTGACCTGCAGATGCTAAGAACAGGAGCAACAACTCAATCAGTCCTTAGAGAATTTGCTACTCGTTTTACGGGTGCTTTAAGAGATTGGTTTGATTCGTTAGGACAATATCGCCAGTTACAGTTTGTTGACCTTCCAGAAGTTTCAAGTGCTCTTGCTGTACTTCATGATCAATTCCTTGGCGACCCTTCTGCAGTCTTTGAAGCTGCCAGACGAGACTACCTCAACATGAAATGCTGCTCCCTCAATGCTAAGGATCTTGACTTCCATTATAAGCGAATGTCCCTGCTGTTCTATAAGCTTAATGGATTCAATGAGCCGACATTAAAGCATGTCTTTCTGGCTTCCCTCCCCGAAGAACTCCAACCTGACATCCAGAGACAACTTACAGCATCCAATCTTTCCCTAGACAACATCTCCCTTGGCAAAATCTTCCAGCTTGCCAAAACCTGTCTTGACAAACTTTGCGAGCAAAAACAGTTTTTCAAAGAACTGTTGAAAGACAAAGAACATTTCCGCAGTGCTTGCAAAAAGCCTTATTTACAGATCAAATGCCACAAGAAAAAGGATTGCGATTGCAGTTCAAAGAAAAAACGGCATTTTCGGAAATTCAGAACTCCAGAATTTTCATCCAAACCTCGCAGATCCCGAAAGCCCTACCGGTTCTTCAGAAAGAAATCTTCCTCCTCCAGAGAATTCAAACGAAAGCAATCAAGCAGATGTTTCATCTGCAAGAGAAAAAGCCACTATGCCAAAGATTGTCCCAACAAAAGAGAAAAGGCCATCCGGTTGGTTGAGCATCTTCAAGCAACTACGGACTACTGGTCCTAAGAACAGTCTTAACTGTTGTAGTTCTGGTATAACAACGCCACGTACTTTACCCTAACTTTCTTTTCTTTTAAGAGAGTCACTCTTATTCGTGAGGTTTTGGGATTTGACATATCACTCTTAAAAGTAGCTTGATTAATGTAGCTCTGATGATTGATTATTTTGCACGATTGTGTGAGTGTGATTTTTTTTCGGTCGAAGATAATTCTTATACTTTTATTTAATTGTTATTATTAGAGTGACTATTTTTTTTTCTTTTGAGAAAGTCACTCTTATCCGTGAGGTTTTGGGATTTGACATATCACTCTTAAAAGTGGCTTGATTAATGTAGCTCTAATAATTGATCATTTTGCTCGATTGTGTGAGTGTGATTTTCTTTAGATTGAAGATAATTCTTATACTTTTATTTAATTGTTATCATTAATCCGATGAAAGAAGTAAACACAATTTTAAAAAAAAAAAGAGATTTCAATTTGGGTTTGAAATATTGCTAAATTTTTATCACTTAAATTGCTAGGGCCTAGCAATAAGCTGGTTGGGGGTGTGATTGATACTAAAAAAATTACATTTAATAAGGATTAAATTATCAATTTTTCACTTACATGTTGATTAATGCGCTCATTATTCCTAAATTATCTTAACACTTCCCAAATATATTTTTATGTTAAATTAATTTGTAGTATGTTAATTTTATTTTAATGTTATATTGTAGATATATTTCACGAATAAGAGGAGTTGGAATTGGAAGCGGTTAACAAAGAAGAATTCTGGAGTTGCTGGAGTCATTTGGAACGCATTATTGAGGAGATGTAATTAATAAAAAATAAATATTTCAAAAATAAAAAAGAACAAAGTAAGCTGTGATTGTTAGGTGGCCATTTTGCCACCTTACCATCACCCATTTGTTGCTTGTTTGTTTATGTGATAATAATAAGAAATAATAATAGAATAAGAAAAGTTGAAGATGATGGCCACCTATAAATAGAAGAAGTTTTTAGCGAAAGGGAAGGAGCTGAAGAGAATCGGAGGAAAGCTGATGGATTCTTTCTTCTTCTTTTTTTCTTCTATTTTCTTGTTTTATTTTGTAATAAGTTTTCTTATAATATATTTTAGAAGTTTGTTAAATAAAATGAGCGTTTTTTTTTTCAATATTAGTGGCTAAATTTTCTAAGCTGAGATGAAAGGTGAAGCTCAAAGATTCAAATTATTAAATTAATTACTCTCTTAAATGAGTTTTGAAGTTTATTTTATTTGTTTGTATTTTTCTTCCTTATCGGTTTCTTTTATGTCATGTTAATTTATAGATACAGATCTCTTCAGATTTATATAGTATTTTAACATAATGTCAACACTGCAATATAGTTGTGGCACATTAAGTACTCAGTCCCATATTTATCCACACAAATGGTTAGTTAAAAATTAAATGACATAATAAGTATTGGCAAAAGAGATGCAAAATATAGATTTGAGAGAGTGTTATAACCATAATTTGAAATCCAAGAGTGGATTTCGTAATCTTAGCATATTTTTAAATTAATTCCTATTAATTTCTTTTCTCGTGTTTAATTTTCTTTGTTTAATAAATTGACTACTATATTTTAAATTTCCTATGATTTGACTCCAAACTCACCATGTTATATTATAAATAGACACTCTTATATTTATGAGTAATAACACTTTTGAGTCGAGTTAAAACCCATGAAACAAAATCAAGGTTCGAAGAGTTAACATTGGAAATGCTTATGATGCCCTTGACCACTTTCTATTGTTGCACTTGCACGCCAGGTTCCAACTTGTTTGCACTTATTTCTGTTTAGAATTACAGATAGTTGCAAAACCGTCTCCACATATAAATAAATTCAAATGATAATGTTGAGAACTAGTTAATAGCATACACGTTGACTCGACCAAATTTTGGCATCAATCAATAATAATATTTGAAATCTCAATAATTAAATTTTAATTTGACAATTAGGGTCAATTTGAGAATGCTGTAACTTTTAAAATTATAAATAATCAGTTGTGAAGAGAATTAATTAAGTGTTTGATAAATTTTGTTTTCAGAAGTACTGTGAGTTTTGAAAGCAGTTATGAACGTTTGATAAATTTTATTTTTAAACTACTGAGAGAAAAACATGACTAAAATGTACATAATGTAGGATAAAATTTACTTATACATATAATATTTTTAATTGTATATTATAATAATTTTTACTAAAAATAAAATTTATAATATATTGATTTTATTTTTATATTTTTATCTTAAAATAATTGATAATTAAATTTATAATATAGTGAAACAAATTTAATAATAATTCGACCAACAAATTGATATTAATAAATTTATATTGATGAATTATAATAAAAATGAATTAAAATATTGATTTTGTTTCCAATTTGAATAAGAATAATTTTGGGTTTAGGTAATAATTTTAAGAGTAATGATATAACCATAAACTCTTGTACAAATTTATTTTGTACAAACTGATGTGACATGATAAGATTGGTTGAATTAAATATCATTTGGCCCACATGATTTGTTTTTATTATTTTATATTTTCATTCAACCAATGAATTAATGTCACGTCTATTTATACAAAATAAGTTTGTACAAGAGTTTGTGACTGTATCATTATTCTAATTTTAAAGATATTTATGAAATTGTATTAAAAGATAAAATTGATTCTTCAACTCAGAATTTAAAAGTTATTCATTCCTTACATTTCAAGTCAACTGCAGGAGGAGTTGATTTTGATAAAAGTGATTATGACTTTTTTTTTTACCACATACTAAAATTAGTTTAAGTTTTCAAAATCACTTTTAAACCTTCCAAAATCAATCACAAACAAGCCTTTAATTGTTATTTATTATTTATTTATTAAATAATAAACTTCATGACTAATGAAATAAATGTTCTATCACCTAAACAATTAAATGTAACGTTAGCCGTCATTTAAAACTATTACGATTCTTAGCATTGCTCCGCGCAAAGTTGTTCGGCAAAACCTCAATTTCAGGCTCGAGAATGACGCATACCACTGAAGATCTAAATGTAAGATGTCATTGGGTCTTTTCTCATCCATAAACTAAAATATAAAGATAAGGTGATAAGCCCACGTGTCACAAATTCAAATCCCCTCTACTTTCTACAAACACAACTCTCACTTTTCACCACCCATAATCAAAATTATGATCATGTCCTCACCAACACTCTTAACACCCACCTCTAAGCCCGCCGCCCTCCTCGCCGTCAAAACCAAAACCGTCACTGCCTCCGTCGCCGCCGCAGAACTACCACCACAAAAGCAAACCCTACTCAGGCGCCAGTTCCTGACCCTTTCAGCTGCCACCACACTCGGTGCTCCTCTGATTGTGTCAACACCAGCAGCATTTGCTTCTTCTGATGAGGAGTACGTGAAGGACACTGAAGATGTGATCAACAAAGTGAGAACGACCATCACAATGGACAAGGAGAATCCGAATGTGGCCACCGCTGTAGCTGAGCTAAGAGACGTGTCAAATACTTGGGTGGCCAAGTACAGAAGAGAGAAAGCTTTGCTGGGCAGAGCTTCGTTTAGAGATATTTACTCAGCTTTGAATGCTGTTTCTGGTCACTACATTAGTTTTGGACCCACTGCTCCCATTCCTGCTAAGAGAAAGGCTAGGATTCTTGAAGAAATGGACTCTGCTGAGAAGGCTCTTTCGAGAGGTAGATAATTCGAAGACATCACTAGCTAAGTGCTAAGACAATATCATTGAGCTACTTGAAGTCGAAGGGAACCCCCTTTCTGTTATTTTTCTCTTTTAAATTTAACACCCCACCCCCACCACCAAAAAAAAAACCAATTTTATCAAACTGTTTTGTAAATTTGAGGTTCATTTGTGAATGAATGATGAGAAATTTGCAATTTACTAGTGGATGTTTCTTTGTTGCCCTGTTAAACTCCATTGTCTGTATTTTCATAGAATTTTAATTGATGATTGCTTTTGGATTAAAGTGTTATTCTAGGATTTGAAGCAAGTTGCTACTAAATTTACAAATCTCTCCATGCATAGAGATGAATAAAGACTTTAGAGGCTAAAACTAAAGATTCTTCTTAGTAGTGGTACAATTGTTTCTTATTTGGTTAACTTTGGTTCTAATGAGCATCACTCGCCATCTTCCTATATCCCAATCATGAAAAGAATATTTAGTAGATCAATAGTTTTTGCTTATTGCCTCTGATTTTGTGAAAATTTTCACGTCGTGATTTACAGTTAATTTATAAAAATATAGAATTACTAAAATCACAACTATCATTCCTCGACCAAATCTAAGTTCGAGGGTGGTTAATATATCGGCATTTTATGGTAGTTAAAAATTCCAATCACATATTATCATTATAGATATGCGACATGTCACATTTTGAAAAGTTAAGGCGAGTTCTATATTGGATTTTTAATCCAATAATATTAGATTCTTAATCCAACGTTGGGCTTATATATGAATAATTATGTGTTACGGATTGTCATATAAGGCTAAATCTAATTAAAAGTGATATATAATATGATGTGAGCCTTTAATGTATAGAGACCCAATAATATTCTAATTCTATGATGGACATAATTAAAAATAACTAGTGACAACAGAAAAATGTTGTGTATATAAGTGGTTATGGTCCTCAGGTCACATGTATCTTTTCTATTCTTTCTGAAATCTCATCGTCAAAAAGAGACTTTAAGAATTCTCTAGGAGAACGTGTAGATCTGAAAGACCAACCACACAATCCTAGAGTGCAATTCAGGGTTATGGATTTAGGTACATTTTCGCATACTTTTATTATTGATTATTGGTGATATAATATGAATGTTCCTGGGTTATAGGTGATGATTTTCACTAAATGATTTCTTGTCTCAGCAAGTTGTTTCAGAGCCTCTTTATGTTAAATAATTGAGAATCAAATTTAATTTTGATTAATGATTAAATCTCGAGTGTTATCGAATTTAATAATATTAGAATTATTAAAATTATTGAATTTGAGAACAAATATGTAACTGTTTTTGTAGAATTTATTATTATTTTTTAAATCTGGATTTATAGTTTAAAGTTAAAAAAAAATTCGGTTTAAAGTTTAGAGCCGGCAGCAACCCAGCCACCTCCGGCATCGTCGCCAGAAGGTAAGGAATGCCGCGGCAGAAGGTAAGGAAGAAGAAAGAGACTGAAAAAAAAGGGGTGGATGACTTCCGGCCATGGTTGCGCCGGCGAGCCAGCAGTGGTCATCACACCGTGGCGGCTTGATTGAAAAGCGACGGCATGGCTGCGAATGAAGAAGAAAAGAAACAAAAGGGGGTTAGAGTTTTCATAGTTAATATCCTACAGATCCCTAAGGCATTATAAAATTTCTTTTCGGCAGAATAATAAAACCTTTTGCATTTAAATCCTAAATCTAGTTGGGCTTAATGAAATCTGGTTTTGGGCCTAACAAGTTGGGCTTGATCAGTTAAGATTAAGTTTAGCCCATTAAAAAAAAAGATTGGTTTGATTTGTGGGCTAGTTCAGGATTTGGTTCGGGCCAATCCGAACCGGTCTAGCCCTGAATTGGTCAACGGTCAATGTTGACCGTTGACTTTGACCATTAACCGAGGTTTGATGTAAATTTTTTTTTTATTATTTATAGATAATTTTTAGTATAATTTTAAATTCAAATATTAGAAGGTTTATATGTATTTTGAGATAAATTAATTAAAGTAATATGTTGCCAAAATAACTCTCTTGTAGAAATTAATTTATTTTGAAATATAAATGGTTTTGTATATGTAATTTCTGTAAATATCGATTGGCCTAAAGGAAGATCCATATTTAATAGAATTATATGTGCACCTATTGTAATAAACACGTGATGATTATTTGGTTTTACATGTAAGTAATAAATCAGCCTAAAGGAAGATTTATTGTTTGACATGTTCTTATTATCAGTGTTTGATTACTACACCAAGATATCACTTACAAGTTAATATTTTGTCCAAAGATAAAATATTAATGGAGTGTCTGGTATCTTGATATGAGGTTTATCTTATTTGAATTTTTTTAGACTAATATTAACTTGTTTTGTTTGTTTATTGTTCTTTGTTCAATTATGTCTACTGCTAATATGATGGCAACATCAATTCTATTCATGTGCTAAATGGCTCTAACTTCAAATCATGACACGAGAACCTCTCAATAGTTCTCGTAGTCATAGATCTTGATCATTCGTTAAGGGTTGATTCTCCCCCACCTCTTACGGATGAGAGTACCCCTGATGATAAAAATGAAATGGACAGGTGGGAGAGATCAAATCGTATATGTATCATGATCATGAAAAAGACCATTCCAAAAGCATTCAGGGGCTCAATGACTGAAAAGTAACTACGACTAAGGAGTTTCTAGCACAGATTGAACAAAGGTTTTTCAAGAATGAAAAGGCTGAAATTGGTATGCTCTTGACAAGCCTAATTTCAATGAGGTATATAGGTAAATGAAATATCAGGGAGTGCATCATGGAGATGTCATCTTGCTTCTAAGTTAAGAGCACTTAAGTTTGAACTCTTTAAGGACTTACAAGTGCATTTGGTTTTAATATCCTTACCAACACAGTTTAACTAGTTTAAGGTGAGCTATGATTGTCAGAAAAAGACTTGGTCTTTGAATAATCTCATATCACACTGTGTTTAGGAAGAGGATAGGCTGAAGAAAGATAAGGCATAAAGTGCTCACCTAACTTTTACTCCTAAGGGCAAGAAAAATGAAGAACGATAAGGAAGCTGTAGATACAACACCTCAAAAGAAATAATAGAAAAAATCAAATGATCCAGAAAGTACTAGTTGTTTCTTCTATGGGGCTGAAGGGCATAAGAGGAAGCACTGCACTAATTATCACGTATGGCGTGCTAAGAAAGGTATGCTTCTTAGTTTGGTTTGTTCTGAGGTTAATTTAACTTTGGTACCTAGAGACATGTTGTGGATAGATTCTCATGCAACTACTCACATCAATGTGTCTATGCAGGGTTGCCTGAGTTGTTGAAAACCTAGTGATGGTGAAAGATACATCTATGTGGGCAATGGCAAGATAGTTGAAGTGGAAGCAATTGGAAAATTTAGATTATTGTTAAAGACTGGATTTTTATTTAGATCTTGATGAAATATTTGTTGTTCCATCTTTTAGACGGAATTTGATTTTTATTTGATTTTGATTTAGATACATCTCTTGTTCATTTGGGAATGGAAAATTTAGTTTGTTTCATCATTCAAAATTGATTGGTTCCGATTCTTTATTGGGCGATGATAATCTTTATATGCTTGATACAATTGATTTATTTAATGAATCTATGCAATTAAGTACACGAGGTGTAAAGAGAAATTTAACCAATGAGAATTCACCTGCGTTATGGCACAAGAGATTAGGTTATATCTCCAGATGGAGAATAGAGAGACTTGTTTTAGAAAAAATTCTTGACCCCTTAGGTTTCATAAATTTTGACATATGTGTTAATTGTATCAAGGGGAAACAAACCAATAAAAGGAGATTTGAAGCCAATAGGACTTCAGATGTATTAGAACTCATATATACAGACATTTGTGGGCCATTTCCCGTGGCTGATTGGAATGGTCAACAATATTTTATGACATTCCTAGACGATTTTTCTAGATTTAACTATATATATCTCCTCCATAGAAAGTCACAGTCCTTGGATATGTTCAAATTTTTTAAAGTTGAAGCTAAGAACCAACTCGGCAAAAGAATCAAAAGCGCTAGATCTAACCGTGGTGGCAAATATTATGGCATATATGATGGTTTTTGCGGTACGTTATTGGGATGTTGGGCAGATATTTAAGTAATCCAGAAGTAGACGATTGGAAAATAGCCAAACGGGTCTTGCGGTACTTACAGAGAACAAAAAACTACATGCTCACATATCGGAGGTCGGATAAGCTTGAGATCTTGGGTATACTGACTTCGATTTTACTGGATGTCAAGATAGTATGAAATCCACTTCAAGTTACATCTATCTACTAGCTGGAGGGGTTGTCTCTTAGAAGAGTGCTAAACAATCTCTTATAACCTCTTCTACGATAGCAATAGAGTTCATAGTATGTTATGAGACATCCAATCACAGAATATGACTACAGAATTTTGTCATAGGACTGCATATAGTAGATGGTGTTGATAGGCCACTCAGATTATTTTGTGACAATAGGTCAACAGTGCTGTATTCCAATAACAACAGGAGCTTGACGAAGTCAAAATATATAGACATTAAGTTCCTAGTGTTAAAGAAAGAGTTCAGAGTGGACAGTTGTCCATAGAGCACATCGGCACAGACTCCATGATTGTGAATCCGCTTGCTAAGGGATTGCCACCCAAGAAGTTTCATGAGCACACTGCTTGTATGGGTGTCATGTCTTTGAAGGATATTCAGTTTTTGTAGGAGTTTGTGATTTTAGATGCTCTTGTAATATAAACATTTTTTAGTTATTTTGGTTTACAGATATTTAGGTTATTTTCTGCAAAAATAAAGTTTTGGTATATTCACACTCTGATTTTGGTATGGTTTGATCTCACTAAAGTTTAAGGTGGACCAGTTGGAAATAGGTATGTTAAGATCACATTGTATGAAATTTTCATGCTACACATCCACATCATAATCCATGTCATTAAGTTGTATTGGCATAGTGACCATTGATGTGTCGAGTTACGATAATTATAACGAAGGCCACTTTGATCCTATGTTATCATGATTGATGGACCGGATTGGTTATAGATACATTTATCTAATGACAATAAAGTTGAGTTCATATGGTTATTTTTGTAAAGGATAATTATAAGGTTACACATATAGCCCAAGTGGGAGATTGTTGGATTTTTAATCTAATATTATTGGATCTTAATCTAATATTGGGCTTATATGGGAATAATTATGTGTTGCGGACTGTCATATAAGGTTAAGCCCCACTAAAAGTGATCTATTTTGATTTTCGATATTATGAACTTTAATGCATCTAATAAGGTGTGAGCCTTTAGTGTGTAGAGACCCAATAATATTCTAATTCTACGATGGGCAGAATTAGGAAAGTGACAATAGAAAAATGTTTTCTAATAAGTGGTTATGGTCCACAGGTCACACGTATCTTTATATTCTTTCTAAAATCCCATTGTTAGAGAGAAACCCTGAGAAGACTTAAAGGATTCTCTAGGAAAAGGTGTAGATCTGGAATCCTAGAGAGTAATTTAGCGTTATGGATTCAGGTATGGTTCCACATAATTTTATTATTGATTCTTGGTGATACAACATGAATGTTCCTGAATTATAGGTGATGGTTTTCACCAAAGGATTTCTTATCCCAACATTCTAATAATAATTCATAAGATGATTTTAATTCCAATAATTTAATTTTGTTAAGTTAGTGTAAAGTTCAAGCAAGTGTTGATGTGAACCCTTTATTGAACCCTTGAATCAAATGCATCCAACAAAAGTCCCTAGCCAAGATGGTTTTCCAGCAACCTTCTTTTAAAAGCATTGAAAATCAGTGAGTCGAGATGTCATAACCACTCGCTACTTGCCTGCACATTCTTGATGATGGAGTTAATATTACTCTCTTGAAACACATATACATTGTTTGATCTCAAAAGTTAAAAATTCTTATATAGGGTGGAATTTAGACCAATCATTCTGTGCACTGTAATTAGAGGTGGGCACTCAGTTTGGATTGACCCAAATCAAATCGATCTTAAATTTTATTTTGGATTTGATTGGTTCAGTTAAATTTTAGAAACCAGTTTGGTTAAAATTTGGTTTGATTAATATTAAAAACTGATTGGATTAATACTGAACAAAATTAAAAACTCGATTGCTTTATAAGTTTAAATTAAAAGAAATTCCTAAACATCTCTAACCATAGCTTATAAAATCACAAAAATACGCTCTGCACTATTGTATTCTCATAATTATATTTCATTATTATCTTTACTTTACAACAATCATTTTGATACGAAAATTTAGCTACCAAGAAGTGAGATAGAGATCGAAAGAGGAAAAAAGAGAGGAAGTGTTGTAGTAATAAAGAAGTGTTGCATTAATAACTTTTCACATGCCTTTGTTCCACTGGTTCCAAACTACATATATATAGCCTCTGAACTTCGTACACTACGCTAAGAAACAATAGCTGAATAATATGAAAAATAACTAACTCAAGCTAAAAATTAGCAGCCAAAGTTTATTGAACAAAGCCCACTAAGATATTCAACTAGCATAATACTAACTAACTTAACTAAGTCTTGGTCAAGTGTAAACGCTGACTAAGTCTTCCCAAATCTTTCGCTCTGCTTTACTTGCAAGATATGCATGTAATCCCCAAGCATATTACCAACTTGACTAAGTCTTGATCAATTGTTAACGCTGATAAAATCTTTCCAAATCTTCCACTCTTCTTTGCTTCTAAGATATGCATGTAAGCCCTAAGCATATTGAGCATATCTGCACATACTATTCCTTCCCCTTGCGCTTGTAGCGTCCTTGTCCTGAAGCATAAAATCAGGGTAAAATTTAGGAAAGCGCCACTCATTTTTCAAGGTTGCATCCTCATCTAATGCACCTACCTATTTAACCAAGATTTCAGACTTTGGACAATAATTCCCCTTGTGCATCACACGCCAATTTAGGATAGCTTTATATTGTGGAAGGATTGTCAAAGTATCTAACATTGGGGAAAGCTGAGGAGAAGCAAGTAGTGTTGGTCCCAAATGCTTTTAAGGTAAGCTAACACGGCAAACATTATGGATTTATGAGCCAAGAGGAAGAGCTAACTTGCAAGTAATTGATCCCACTTTCTCAATGATTTGATACCAAAAACACATGGGACAAACTTCATGGAACCACAAAAGGCCACTGATGATTGTTGATATGGTTATAACATCAAATAAAATAATCTCAACTATGAAAGTTACCTCTTGTCGGTGTTGGTCTACTTGAGATTTCATACACTCCCAAGCTTGTAAAATATTTTGTCATAACTCACACAAAATAAAGTCTCTGTCACAGAGATAGTCATCCATTGCTTGGACCTGTGAAGTTTCTGGAACATATGGTCGTAAACATGAGGGCATAATACCATAAATAGCTTCAAAAGGTGACAACTTGGTGGAAGAATGAGTGGTTGTATTGTAACTAAACTCAACCTAAACAATCCACTCCAGCCATTTTCACAGCTAATCTCTTACAAAACAGTATAGATACTGCTCCAAGGTGTGATTGACCACTTCAGTTTGGCCATCAAATTATGAGTGATAGCTAGAGCTAATGTATAACTTGGTACCTTGTGTCTGAAATAGTGTATACTAAAATGATCTAATTAAACACCTTGTCTTGTCACTGACAATCAAAGTCGGAATGCCATGTAGGCACACCACGTTGCTGATCAATGCTTTGCTACATTTAAAGTAGGGGTGGGCAAAACCGAACCGGAACCGAAAAAAATTCGGTTTGGTTTGGTTTCGGTTTTTTTATTTCAAAAAAACCGAATATAGAAATTCGGTTCGGTTTTTGGATCAAATTTTAAAAAATCCGAACCGAACCGATAATATCATTTGCGTCCCTATCTTTTATAAAATTTTAGTATGACCCAATATTTAGAAAATATTTGCATATAGAAATTTTGTTATGACCTAACATATTTTGCAAACTTTTCAAAAGGGTCCTTGACCAAAAGTCAACAAGGCAAAATAACATTCTGATCCCTATATTTTTGATAAGTTATATTATGACACATAAACTTATTTTTATTTTATTTATGTTTTGAACCAAAAGTTTTGATAATAAAAACAGTGATGATGATTCTAAAAATTATTCAGTTTAGTCCAAAATTTTGTATTTGTTTTTTACTTATACAAATTTGTAATTTTTTTTTGTTGATTATACATTGATTATAGTAGGCCTTGTGTGCAAGTTAAGATAAACCAAAAAATCGATTTGTTAATCTGATCCGTTAAGTGAACCGTTATCGAAAAACCAAAACCGAACCAAAAAACCGAAGCCGAACCGAAATCGAACCGAACCGAACTATCAGTTCCGGTTCAGTTTTTATTTTCTCTAAAAATCGAACTGATTTTTTGAATTTAGAACCCGAACCGAACCGAAACCGAAAATTTATCGCGAAACCGAACTGAACCGAACTGAACCGATGCCCACCCCTAATTCAAAGTAGTAAATAGGTGCTTCAAGGGCACGTAGTAGGCATATTTTGACAATCGATCCATGACTGCCAGGATGATAATATGTCCATTAGAAGATTGAAACCCTTATATGAAGTCCATTGAAATGTTAGTCCACACATGATTTGGAATAGGTACTGGTTGTACCAGGTCGGCAAGCCTCATGTTGTTTGCTTTATATCGTTGGCATATGTTATAATTTTATAGGAATTCATTTACTGTACAACTCATGTTAGACCATAAGAAACTTTGTGACACGACTTAAAAGTAGTATTACTCCCAAGTATAAAAGTATCTAGTTATAATATAACCCAGTGAATCCGGGACCGAACCACATGGAATTTAAAATCTAGTAGTTAATTTGTTAAATAAAGAAAATTAATTGCGGAAAAAGAAATCACTAGGAATCAATTTAAAAATATGCTAAGGTTACAAGATCCACTCTCAGTATTCAAACTATAGTTTAAATATTCTCTCATTTTTATATTTTCCCTTACTTTTACTAGTTAATTATTATGTCATTTAATTTTTTTAATTAACTATTTGTGTGGATAAATATGGAATCAAGTACCTAATATACCACAACTATATTAATATGTCGAAATTATGTCAAAATACCATACCAATAGAAGGAAATCTATAAATTAACATGACATAAAAATAACCAGAAAAAAATAAAATAAACTTAAAACTCACTTGAGAAAGTAATTAATTTTATAATTTGAAATCTTGAGCTTCACCCTTCACCTCAACTTAGTAACATTAGCCACTCATATTGAAAGAAAACAAAACACTCTTTTTTATTTGACAAACTTTTGAAATATATTACAACGATATTGATTACACCAGAAAACAAAAAAAGAAATAAAAAAAGATTTCCTCAGCTTCACTCTGTTTTCTCTTAGCTCCTCCTCCCGCTTGCATCCCCTTGCCTTTTATAGGCAAGGGATCCATCCTCTTTATTATTTTTATTTTTATAATATGTATATGTATGTATATATATATATATAGATGTGATGGTCAGGTGGCAAGATGGTCACTTGACCGTCACGAGCATGGTTGCACACCCTTTTTATTTTTTTATTTTTTATTTTATTAATTACTTCTCCTCAATTGTGCTCCAGTAGTTCTTCTTTGTTCCCGCTTTCAATTCCGATTCAATTTTTATTTCTGAAAAATATTTACAAGATAAAAATTAACATATTAAGAATTAATTTAACATAAAATATATTTAGGGAGTGTTAAGATAATTTAAGAATAATGAGAACATTAATCAACACTTTAAGTGAAAAACTAATAATTTTATCCTTAATTAGATGTACACTTTTAAGTGTTAATCACTTTGCTTGATGTGAGCAAGAGTTTTATAGTAATGAAAATATCCTCCTATAGGGGATGAATGACAGTTGGAAACTATCTCAAGAATCATTTATGAAGTAGAACTCAAGTAGACTTTATTGCGTTTAAACCAAACTCCATCCCTCTAAATCAACTGTTTATTCTTAGAGGGACCCTTCCAATATAGGTCTTCATAAAATGAGTTTTGTAGATCTTCTTGTTAAAGTACCGACCAATAATCAGCACGTGGTAAAAAAATAACTAAAAAATAGAACTCAACCATCCGAGATAAAGAATTTACACCTAATTCTCAGGCCCTTTCTTGTACTCAATTTTATAATCATATATGAAGATCTTAGGCAACCATTTGTTTTGTATCGAGGTTTTAATCTACTGCTCCAGTAGATACATGAGACTCTTTTAGTCAATTTGAATTGTAAATGATATCTGGAGCAAATGCAGTCACCATTTTTAGATTGATTTAACAATGGCAAGCATTTCCTTCTTATAGGTGGATAAGGCTAAAACATAACCTTTTTGGACCTCATTAAAGTAAGCTATTGGTCAGTATTGTTGAGAGAGGATTGCTACAATTACACTTGTGTCACATTATCACAAACGTTGGAAAAAATCTAGTAAAGAGGAAACATGTGGGAAGTCAATGTTTTCTTTAATTTATGAAATGCTTCTGCTACCTCTTCATTCCAACGGAAACTATCTTTACTCAAGAATTAGTTTAGAGGATCGCTATACACCTGAAATCATGAATGAACTTTTGGTAATAGCCAGACAAACTAAGAAATCCATGTACCCCTTTTGTCATTGTCGGCATAGACCAATCTATTGAGTACTGAAGAATGTATATTTGTATAGGGTAATTACCATTTTATGCTACAAGTCTCATTAACATTTTCACTTTTATGTGTTTAAATCTTCTAAGCTTTTATTAGGAGTGTTTTATTATAATTTAAGTATTTTATATATTTTAGGGATAACATTTTTAAACTCAAGATGGTCGAAGACCTTAGGAGAAGCAGTAAAGATTATTTGGTAATGTTCATATACACGACATTATTCACAAGTACGACACTATTTACAAATACGGAACAATGATGTGATATTGACTGATCATGTGGGGTTGACTGATGATATGACGTTGATCTATGATGTGGCAGGATGCTATTAGACCAAAATATGGATGTGGCATTGACCGATAACGTGGCAACACCTTATTGGACCGAAATATTGATGTGGTATTGACTGATGATGTGTTCCAACCAATCAAAGCTTGCCATGTGGCGCAATTCTAAGCGTTTGAATTGTTTTCATCCGATGACCATGCTTTATCCATTGTATTTATAAATAGAGGGCTTCCCTCTAATGTGACACCCCTGAATCCATTTTGAGCTCCATTTTCTGTAATTCTCTCTCCATCTTGTATTTGCTACGTATTTTAGTAAAATTACTATTTCACCCCTAGTTCAATTATGAGTGACTAATTTAGTTGCAACCTTGGGTTGAAGGTGAAGTCTCCACATGATCCATGGGCCTAATTAAGTAAGCTTATTTTCTTTTCCTCTCTGATTTATGTGGTTTTATTGACTCATTGTCGACGGACAATGTATCTTATCTAGATTTTGCATGGTATACTGGCTCCTTAGTGAAGAATCGTTACTGTCTGGCACAATGAGCACTTAGCACTATTAATTAGAGAGAAAATTCTCCTCTAGTATTTTGTGGGTCATCTTCACTCAGTGTCGACAGAGAGTGTATCTAATGTAGCGGAAGTTTAAAGTTCAAAATATTCCGTTGATTCTAGAGAATGCCGGAATAAAAGAACAACTAAACTCACGTTGATTCAAAAGAATACCGTGAATTTAGGGATTAAGACTCGTTGATTCCGCATAATACCGAGAATTAACTGTTCAAATACTCACAAAGAGATTTGAAAATTGAAATATAATTAAACTCAAAATTCTGCCTTTAAAAGCTATAAAAGACACTTATTTATACTAAGAAAGACTTATCCTAATATGATTAGAAAATCTATTTTAATAAGACTTATGCCTAAATTAGGAATATTACCCAAATAAGTAATACCTAAACAATAAGACTCTAAATAGGAAACCAAATTAAACTAGAATACAAATTAATTAAAATATTCCTAAATATTATACATTTAAATATAATTAGGATTTCTTCAATTTCTTGCTCTGCATCATTCCCGCCAGGTTGGAGAAAATTCGTCCTCGAATTTTGTATGTTGTAGTCTTCAAGAACATCTTCATGTGCATAAGGATTAATTTTTAAAACAAAGCTTTGACATAGACGACGGACTTTAAATTTTCCAACTTTTGTAATAACGTCCATCCAATCACTCCAATGGCGTAAAATAAATTCTTCTATCAACAACTTCTCCAATAATGTCTTCTCGTATTGGTCGTGTCGAACTTCAACATAGTTGCGGAAAAATGATTTCTTCTCATAATCCACTAACTGTTGGAAAATATCACAACTTTTTTTGTCTTCTTTCGGCAAATCAAGAGAACAATAAGAGATTGTATCAACAACTATCTCTCTCTCCTCCACAAGATCAAAAGATGGATGAACAATTACCTCTTCTCGTCCCACAATATCAAGATACTCATCAAATTTCGGCGATTGATCCAAATCAATGTCTTTGTGTTGAGGATTTGTTGTAGACATGAATGGCCAATTAATATTCTCCTCGGAAGGAATAATATTGTCGAAAGGAACAAAGTTACCATTTTCCTCATTATCTTCATAACAAACATCATCGTGAATAACTTCATCAAATCCATATGCATGCTTTATGTGTAAAGATTTTCTATCTCGAATTTTCTCTAAATCTTGAGAAATTGAATGCAAAATCCTCAACATCTTAACTAAAACATCTCTCAAGATGAAATCTTCACGTCGATGTTGTCATTTCATGATATAATTTTTTTTCTTTTTTTTTCCTATGCTTTTTTGGTGATGTTTGGGTTTTTTTTTTTAAAACTAAACGGAAAAAAATAAAAAAGGAAAAAAAGGAAAGGTTTGGTGGTAGATGGAGTTAGATTGGTGAGACCAGGTTTTAGCTCTGATACCAAACTGATGCAGCGGAAGTTTAAAGTTCAAAATATTCCGTTGATTCTAGAGAATGCCGGAATAAAAGAACAACTAAACTCACGTTGATTCAAAAGAATACCGTGAATTTAGGGATTAAGACTCGTTGATTCTGCAGAATACCGAGAATGAACTGTTCAAATACTCACAAAGAGATTTGAAAATTGAAATATTATTAAACTCAAAATTCTGCCTTTAAAAGCTACAAAAGACACTTATTTATACTAAGAAAGACTTATCCTAATATGATTAGAAAACCTATTTTAATAAGACTTATGCCTAAATTAGGAATATTACCCAAATAAGCAATACCTAAATAATAAGACTCTAATAGGAAGCTAAATTAAACTAGAATACAAATTAATTAAAATATTCCTAAATATTATACATTTAAATATAATTAGGATTTCTTCAATTTCTTGCTCTGCATCAGTATCTAAGCTATTTAGTGGATGGTCTTGCCACGTTGTTGACAGAAGCATTATTATCATCTGGCACAATGTCTTCTTAACACCACACTTAGTGGAAGATCATTACCTTTGGTACACTGAGCGCTTGATACTATATTTATTAGAGTGATGATTATGAGGAGAAGAAATACCCCTCTCATGAATTAATCAGAATTAAAAAGGAAATATTAAGCCTATTGTGAATGTTGAGTGTAAATCTAGAGACTCAAGCGTTTCATTTGAATTGTTTTCATCTATAATTCATTCCCGCCATTATTTATTTTAAATCTTGAGATAAAAAATATTCACTTCCAACCAACTCACATTTACACCTAGAAAATTAACCCTACGCATAATTAAATTTAGCTCCTCGTGGGATCGATACTCATCACCATAAAATCTATTCTACAATAGATTTGTGCGCTTGTGACTACAATAAAATTTGCACAAAACAATCAATTACTATTCATATTTAGCAAGATCAATGTTGTGCAAATTTTATTGAACTCGCAAGTGCACGAATCTATTATAGAATAGATTAATGGTGATGAGTGTCGATCCCACGAGGAGGTGGATTTTAATTATATGAAGAATTAATTTTGTATGAGGGTGGTTGGATTTGTGGTGGAAGTGATTTAAATTATCTTAAAATTTGAATTAAAATGGTGAGAATAAATTGAAGAGAAAACTATTATGATTGAAGCGCTTGCGTATCTGAATCCGCATCAACATGCACTATGGGCTAAATATTCCTTATTAGTGCCAATTAAATCATGAGGGGGGAATCCACACCTCATGAACCACACTTTAATCAATATAGTGCTAAGGGCTTATCGTGCCAAATAATAATAACCTTGTACTAGGGAGTCGATGAAACCAGTGCGGTATATAGACAAGATTATTATTATTTGTCGACGAAAAGTCAAAACATCCACAAAAACTAGAGGGGAAGAGAAAGTAAATTTACCAATTAAAGCCCATGACACATGTTGAGACTTCACCTTCAACCCAAACTTGAAAAAAAATTAGTTTCTCACAATTGAACTAGGGGCAAAATGAGAATTTATTAAAATATATAGAAAATACAAGATGGAGAAGGAATTACAGAAAAATAGAGCCCAAAAATAGATTCAGAGCTATCAAATTAGGGGGGGAGGCCCCCTTTTTATGGATACATTGAGTAAATCATGGCCATTGGAATAAAAACAGTTTGAACGCACAGGATTGCGCCACGTCATCAGTCAACAGTACGCGGTTTAACCATGCGGTTTGAACAGTGACACGGTTTGACCCGGCTTGAACAGTAACGCGGTTTGGTTGAAAATAATCCTGTGTATGTGCATGTACCATACGCGTAATTTTTGGTCCACTAACATGCTGCCACGTCACCAATCAACAGTGCATAAGAATTTTAGTCCAACAGGTTCGTGACACCTCATCAGTCAATGCCACATCATCGATCAATGCCACGTCATCGATCCGTCTATGTGAACAGTAACGGTACTAACCTTATCACGCTGTTAAAACATTTCTATAAAAACACTAAAACAAATACGTGAAATAAATTAACTAAAAATAAATTAATAAGATAAATAAAATTACAAAGAAAAATAACTTGAAAATTAAATTACAAAACTTTAAAGAAGAGAAAAAGAAAAGAAATTCTTACCTCTAAATGTAGATTCACTTTTTTTTTTATATAACAAAAAATTACAAGAAAACAATTAAAAGAAATTATTCACAAAAATTAATTTTACGAATTAAAATAACTTACCTCCCCGGCAACGACGCCAAAAACTTGTTGTGCAAATTTTATTGAACTCGCAAGTGCACGAATCTATTGTAGAATAGATTAATGGTGACGAGTGTTGATCCCACGAGGAGGTGGATTTTAATTATATGTAAAATTAATTTTGTATTAGGGTGGTTGGATTTGTGGCGAAAGTGACTTAGATTATCCTAAAATTGAAATTGAAATGGCGAGAATAAATTAAAGAAAAATCTATTGAAATGAAACACTCGGGTATTTGGATCCGTATCAACATGCACCCTGCGCTAAATATTCCTTATTAGTGCCAATTAAATCATTGGGGGGGGGGGGAATCCACACTTCATGAACCATACTCTAATCAATATGGTGCTTAGGGCTTATCGTGCCAAATAATAATAACCTTGTATTAAGGAGCTGGTGAAATTAGGGCGGTATATAGACAAGATTATTATTATTTGTCGACGAGAAGTCAAAACATCCATAAAAACTAGGGGGGAAGAGAAAGTAAATTTACCAATTAAAGCCCATGACACATGTTGAGACTTCACATTCAACCCAAGCTTGAAAGAAAATTAGCTACTCGTAATTGAACTAGGGGCAAAATGAGAATTTATTAAAATACGTAGAAAATACAAGAAGAAGAAGGAATTACAGAAAATGGAGCCTAAAAATAGATTAAGAGATGCCAAATTAGTGGGGCGAGGTCCCTTTTTTATAGATACATTGAGTAAATTATGACCATTGGATTAAAAACAGTTTGGACGCTCAGTATTGCCCCACGTCATCAGTCAACAGTACGCGGTTTGACCACGTGGTTTGAATAGTGACACGGTTTGACTACGCGGTTTGAACAGTCAATCGGTTTGAACAATGACGCGGTTTATTTGAAAATAATCCTGTGTATATGCATGTACTGTACACGCGATTTTTGGTCCACTGATATGCTGTCACGTCATCAATCAGTAGTGCATAAGAATTTTCTCCAATGGAATCGTGACACCTCATCAGTCAATGCCACATCATCGGTCAATGCCACATCATCGATCCGTCTATGTGAACAGTGTCGTGAACAGTAACGTAGACAATACCGTACATGTAAATAGTATCGTATATGTAAACAGTGACATTTTTTCTTTTATGCTCCTCCTAAGGTTTTCGACTGTCCTGAGTTCAAAAGTGATGTCCGTTTTACCATCTGATTTCTCGTTCATTGTGAAATGACCATAATGCCCTTAAATACATAAAATACTTAATATAATAAAACACATATAATTAAATTAGAAGAAACTTAAATACATAAAAGTAAGGGTGTTAGTAAGACTTGAAATGTAAAATGACGATTTTTTCCTTTATAAATATATATTTTCTAACACTCAACACACCCCCCAACTAGCTTATTGTTAGTCCCTAGCAAATAAAGCGAAATCAAAAATCAAATCCAAAATGATTTTTTTTTAGCAATCATGTTTATTCAATCAGACTAATGATAGTAATCAAATAAAAGTATAAGTATTATCTCCAGTCTAAAGAAACATCACACCCACATGAACCATCCATATGAATAAGTCTAGTAGACTTTGTCACAGCTACTTTCAAGAATAACATGTTAAACCCCAAAATCTCACTGGAAATAGTGACACTCTCACAAAGAAATTAAACTCAATAAAAATAGTCACTCCAATGAATGGTAATTGAGAGAAAATAATAAAAAAGTGATATCACATGCTCTCACCAAGATGAAAGAAATATGCCCTCAGCTTAGAAATAACACGATCTCAAGTCAAATAAAAATACTAGTCAACCCAATTTATTTATTTATTTGTTTATTATTATTATTATTTTTTTATGCACTACTAAATTTTTTTAGCCCATATAACTAACTTCTACTTCAGACTATAATTTCCTAAAATCAAGAAGGACTTTTATTATAACGTAACATAGGCTAGGGACATGGCTAACAAAGGAGGGGAAATAAGAAAAACAAAGTGTATATTTGAGAAAAATGCACAGATTTTTTTTTTTTGAAAGTTGCAAGGTGGATTTCACCTATTATTGTTATTTATTTATTTTTTAAAAATAATTTTTTTTTTTGCTTTTGTTTGGCACAACTTCACTGAACAAAATAATTATTTACATTTTTCTCAAACATAAATAAGTGATGTAACTTGTAAGATAATTGGAGTGGGTCAAGATGATAAGTTTTGACAAAGAAAATATTTTTTTTTTTAAAGGCTCAAAAGGGTTAACTATGGATATTTCACAAAATGGATGGCTAGAAAGGCTCAAACGGATCAAAGATGGTCTTTCCATCGTCTTTTAGGGCTCTAAATAATCTTCCATATCTACTAGTTAGATGGGTCTCCAGATGTAGCAACACATATTTTTTTCTTCTTTTTTTTTTACAATTTTTTTTAAGGGTTAACTCAAAAGAAATCTAGAGATCTTGTCTAAAATAATAAACTGCTAAGTTGTATGAAGAATGGGCAAAAGAGTTACTCTCCAAGAAAAATGATAGGCTCAAAGACTCACTGGGAATCTATTATGACATGTGCATTCCTTCAAGCAACTCATATTTGTCTCCGACATCAACATGTAGAGTTAGCAAACATGGCGTAACATCACTTAAGACCAAAGATAATACAAATACTAAAATTTAAAATTCATCATGTCATCCAATGTTAAAACAAATCACACAATTCTTTTTTAAAAAAAAAAACATTCTACCCCCCAACCTATTCTAAACATGAAAGGAAAATATGCATGCAGAAATGTGAAAATGATGCAGAAAAACTAATTAGAAAAGTTACACTTAAAATGATAGAAAAAGAAAATAGTTTTTTTTTTACTAAGAAGATGCGTTTCTAGAGGCACTACACTCCATATTCAGCCATCTTCGACTCAAAAATTTGAAAATGTATATTTATAAATGAGAAATTAAAAAGAAGAAGTAAAAAAAAATGAATATCAAAACTTAATAAAGAAAAAGAAAATGTCTGGAATTTTTTTTTAACGAAGAAGATGCGTTTTTAGAGTAACTACACTCTATATTCAGCCATCTTCAACACAAAAAGTTAGCAACAGTTAGTTTCTACAACAAAAAATTAGTAAAAACTTAACCAAGATTCTACAATTGTCACCTATTCCCTCCCCCCAACCAGAACGAAACATTGTCCTAAATGTTTTAAAAGAAATAAGTAAAGTTTAGAAGACATCACCTGGGTGGTGCAACACAGAAAAAAATATTTACAGGCGGAGAGTTAAATCTAATTTATACTTCTTACTGCGGCTACTGTTACCATCATTATTTGGACGCTCCAACACAAAGGTCCAGGGGTCTGGCTTCGGTTTATAAGCTTGTAACAGATCAAGTAGCTCATTAGCAGTGTGAGCACAAATAAAAAGCTTTTTCGCTGTGGGAGGAATGAAATAGTTTTTTATTGCATGGTTAAGAAATGCGATAAAGCCATCATAAAAATATTGACATTTAACAAACCGATGAGTTTCTGGTGAATGTGCAGATGGGCCCAAGATGCTAATGTGATAAGTGCCTCTAGAGTTGTAAGATCTTCTGATAAGAAAATAAAAGCATCAGCATGATTAAGCAATTAAGTTATTCGTTCTTGCATACCTGAGACAACTAACTCTTCTCCAGTCGGTGAGTCAGACAAACTGCCCAAAGGTTTTAGGGCTCTTGGGATGATGCTATGCTTCGACCAAGATTTATGGCTGCCTCAACGAACTCTTTATGTTTGCCATAGTTAAATCCAGAAAGCACACAAATATTCTTGAATTGTCTATTGGGAGTAGCTGCCATTGAGATACTTCTCAAAAATAATTTGTTAGTGCTTAACAAAAAGTCATATTTAAGAATCTTGGTGACAGTGGGTCACAATTGTGTATGAGGTGGCATGTCAGTGTCAAATAACGCGTAAAGCACATGGCTCGCGAGTCAAAAAGGAAACAGTAAAAAGAAAAAGAAATAATGATAAAATAAAATAATTAAAGACAATAATGCAAATGATAAAAAAACAGTGAAATAAAATAACAGTGAAGTAAAAGGATATTTACAGGTAGTTGCGACTGTGACTCACATCTTCCTCTGGTTTTACGTCTAGAAACGGTTTGAACGCCCTCTATGGGTCGAGGATAGGCTTCCCATCCAGTTTTCTTGTAAATTGGCAAACAGGGTCGTTTATAGTTAGATTCCCAAGACTATATCGTGCATGCTCTTTCTGGAATAATGGCCATAATTGGAGAATCGCTCCTTGCACATATCCACTGGGATGCGTTTCAAGAGACAAAATGATATCATCCAATGACTCCTTATTCAAGCCATCCCTAATGAATTGAATTTTATCTTCCCTGTTCTTAGACACCATTCCTAAAGAACATGGGTTTTTATTGCATCTCATTCTGGCACATTTATAACAAGCAACAGAAATTCTTCGAGCTCTTCGTTTTCTTGCATAGTTTCCTTTACCACAACCAGGCATGTGTGCAATAAATTTTGGAGGTAACTCACCTGCCAATCGTACTTTAGCCTCGATTAACCAATGGATGTCAGCAGGTATGTTATTCCTCATGAGCAATCGCATGCGTTCAGACTAAGTTTTATAGATTGTAAGGAGAGCATTCTGAGGAAGTGAAGGGAATCGATTGTGAAACTTTGCTAGAATATCGTTTCTGTCCATACCTTCGCCTCAGAATATCAGTTATTTTGGAAAACTGAAGTAACCGACTTGATTGTCAGGGAGTACTGTTATCTGCCACTTCACCGGGGTAACAAACTAAAACACACAAACAAAGAAAAACAAACTAAAACACATAAAGAAAATTACAATTGTCCTCTTATTGAATTTACCTTAAGCTCCAACTGGATGTTGTAGACACTTCTCTTAATGTCTCTGAGTTGGCTTTCTAAATCCTCAACATAGGATACTAACTCTGGTGGTTGCAGAGCGCAAATACGATGTGTTTTACAAAATTGAATTTGCCTTTTGAGATGAGATTTTACACGTTGAAGTAGTTTAAGAATGTCCAGGAGGAACTGTTTAGCTATGGCACTCATGATTAACGATAATAAGAGAAAACTTAATGGTTAAACAAACACACTTATGCATAAATAATTTCAATTAGCAAAAGAATAATAAAAAGAAAGAAAGAATGTCCAGGAGGAACTGTTTAGCTATGGCACTCATGATTAACGATAATAAGAGAAAACTTAATGGTTAAACAAACACACTTATGCATAAATAATTTCAATTAGCAAAAGAATAATAAAAAGAAAGAAAGAGAAAAAAAATCAAATCACCAAAAAGAAAGAAAAAAACTCAATTCAAATATGGTGGATCACTCAAATTTATTTCGGTGTCCTCTCCATGTGGTTGGTACTCTAGATATGGCTTTAATCTTTAACCATTAACTTTAAACGTGACACCGCTCTTTGGGTCCTTAATTTCAATTGCCCCATGTGGAAAAACAGTATGAATAATAAAGAGGCTAGACCATCGAGAGCGTAACTTACCTAGGAATAGGTGCAAGCGAGAATTGAATAAAAGCACTTTCTGACCTGGAGTGAAAGATTTTCTCATAATTTACTTGTCATGGAAGACTTTCATTCGCTGCTTGTAAATTTTGGCATTTTCATATGCATTATTGCGAATTTCTTCAAGTTTTTCCAGTTGTAATATTCTTTCTGAGCTAGCTTGCTGCATGTCAAAGTTCAATTTCTTGATGGCCCAATATGCACGATACTCGAGTTCCACAGGTAGGTGGCAAGCTTTTCCATGCACTAGCCTGTAGGGTGACATCCCAATTGGGGTCTTGAAAGCCATTCTATATGCCCATAATGCATCATCAAGTCTTAATGACCAATCTTTTTTGTCTGGCCTCGCCGTCTTTTCTAATAAGTGCTTTATTTCTCGATTGGAGATCTTAACGTGGTCACTGGTTTGCGGATGATATGGGGTCGCCACTTTGTGAGTGATTAAATACTTTGTCAAAAGAGCTTTGCTTTGTTACAAAAGTGGGCACCACCATCACTGATTATTGCTCGAGGGAATCCAAAGCGTGAAACAATGTTGCTTTTCAAAAATCCTATCACCACCTTGTGATCATTGGTTCTGCATGAAATTGCTTCTACCCATTTTGATACGTAGTCAACAGCAACCAATATGTATTGATGGCCAAAAGAAGGGGGAAAGGGACCCATGAAGTCGATATCCCACACATAAAAAATCTCAACCACTAAAATTGGATTTAATGGCATCATGTTCTTTCGTGTAATGCTCCCCATTCGTTGACACCTATCACATGAAGAACAGAAAGTGTAAGTGTCTCGAAATATAATTGGCCAATAGAAACCATATTGTAAAACTTTAGTCGCTGTTTTCTTAGCGCTGAAATGGCCTCCACAATCTTGTTCATGGCAGAATGAAAGGATATTTTGAATTTCACTTTCTGGGACACATCGTCTAACAATTTGATCTGCACAATACTTGAACAAATACGGGTCATTCCAAAAGAAATTTTTTATTTCTGCAAAATATTTGGCCTTGTCTTGCTTAGTCCAATGCTCTGGAAGTTGACCTGTAACAAGATAATTAACGATATCAGTATACCACGGTAATACTTCCACACTCATCAATTATTCATCTGGGAATGACTCATTCAATGTTAATGGCTCTGTAATTGCGTCAAAATGGAGACGAGAGAGATGGTCAGCCATAACATTTTTTGTGCCTTTCTTATCTTTAAATTCTAAGTCGAATTCCTACAAAAGTAACACCCAATGAATTAATCTAGCTTTTGCATCTTTCTTTGTGAGAAGATATTTAAGAGCAGCATGATCTGTTAATATAATTATTTTTCAACCAATGAGTTAAGATCATAATTTCTCTAATGCAAACACTACTGCTAACTTTTTTTTTTCAGTAGTTGAATAGTTCAACTGTGCATCATTCAATGTCATATTAGTATAGTAAATAACACGGGGAATTCGATCAACTCTTTGTCCTAATACTGCGCCTACTGCATAATCAGATGCATCACACATGAGCTCAAATGGTAAGCTCTAGTTTGGGGGCTGAATGATGGGTGATAATGTCAACAACTGCTTTAATTTTTCAAATTCCACAAGATATGAATCATCAAAGACAAAAGGTACATCCTTAACAAGTAGATTGTATAAGGGTCTAGAAACTTTATTAAAATCTTTAATGAAACGTCTATAAAAACCTGCATGTCCAAGGAAAGATCTTACTTTTCTGATTGTTTTGGGTGGAGGAAGATTAGAAATGAGATCCACCTTGGGCATGCTGGTTTTTATACCTTTGCTTGAAATGATGTGATCGAGAACAATACCTTGTTTTACCATAAAATTTCACTTCTCCCAATTTAAGACCAAGTTCTTGTTGATACATCTCTGTAGAACTAGTGTTAGATGATGTAAACATTGATCAAATGAATCACCAAAGATAGAAAAGTCATCCATAAAGACTTCAAGGAATCGTTCAACCATATCAGAAAAAATTTTCAACATGCATCGTTGAAATTTAGCAAGTGCATTACATAATCCAAATGACATTCTCCTATATGCAAAAGTGCCAAAAGAGCAAGTGAAAGTAGTTTTCTCTTGATCTTTTGGTGCTATGGGAATCTAATTATATCCTGAGTAGCCATTTAGAAAGCAATAAAATTCATGGCCTGCTAATCTATCAAGCATTTGATCGATAAATGGTAAAGGAAAATGGTCTTTACATGTGATAGAATTCAATTTTCTATAATCAATGCATACACACCATCCTGTAGTTACTCTAGTGAGTATCAATTCATTATCGGCATTCGTAACTACTGTGACTCGTGACTTTTTGGCGATAACTTATACAGAACTGACCCATGAACTATCAGAAATGGGGTAAATAATAAATGCATCTAATAGCTTAAGGACTTCAGTTCTAAGAACTTCTTTCATGTTAGGATTTAACCAACGTTGCATTTCCCTAGTAGATTTAACATTATCATCAAGGTGAATGTAATGCATGCAGTCTACTGGGTTTATACCTTTTATGTCTGCTATGGTCCATCTTAATGCTCATTTGTGCTCTTTAAAAACGTCCAATAACTTACCTTTTTGTTCGTCATTGAGGGATGATGAGATGATTAATGGCAGAGTACTTTCTTCTTCAAAAAATGCATATTCCAAAGTGTTGGGTAATAGTTTGAGCTCGAGTTTTGGTGGTGATTCTGATGATGGGATGAGTTTCTTCTCTGATGGTGCTAGTTGTTCAACTCTTGACTTCCATTTATTAGTGTCCTTGGATGGTGCTGAGTGAAGTAAGGCATTGACCTCATCAACTGATCTATCAATATCAAAATCAAAATCAAAGTGAGTTAAATATGTTTGTAAAGGGTCATCACTAAAGTTTGAAACAAAAATATTATGAACTAATGCTTCAATTAAATCCACATCAACAATTCCATTATCTGCACTATGAGGTTGTTTGACAATGTTGAAGATGTTCAGCTCCATAGTCATTTTGCCGAAGGACAACTGCATATTTTCAGTCCTGCATTGAATAGGAGCATCCACAGTTGCCAAGAAAGGTCGGGCTAGAATAATGAGGATGTGCTTCCTTGAATCCTGTATTGGTTGAGTGTCAATTACAATGAAATCAATAGAAAAATAAAACTTGTCTACCTGGATGAGCACGTCCTCCACAATACCACGAGGTATTTTCGTGGACTGATCTGTAAGTTGTAACACCACTGGAGTTGGGTGTAATTCTCCCAGTCCAAGTTTCACAAATACTGAGTAGGGTAACATATTTACACTAGCTCCTAAATCCAACAAAGCATTCTCAATTGTGTGGCTCCCTATACTACATGAGGTAGTAGAGGAGCTTGGGTCTTTACATTTTAGAGGAATTTTGTGTTGGAGTATAGAACTAACGTTTTCTATTAAAAATGCATTCTTTTGAATATGAATATTTCTCTTTTTAGTACAATGGTCTTTAAGAAACTTGACATAAGATAGAACTTGCTTTATAGCATCAAGTAAATGGATGTTAACACTTACCTGTTTGAAGATTTCAAAAATCTCACCTGTGGATTTTCCCTTCTTTCCTTTAGCTAACCTCTGAGGAAATAGAGCTTTGGAAACATATTCTCGTGGGTTGGTTTCTTTTTTCTCTTTCGATGGTGAGTCCTCAAGTTTTACAGGTACAATTTGATTTTCTTTTGTCACCAGCATCTCCACTTTGTTGTCGACTTCTTTTCGTTTTCACAAGGTCATGACTGCTTTGACCTTTTCATGCTGCTGTGGTGAACTGGTACTTCCTTCATGTACTCCTTTAGAATTAGGCAAATTTACCTTTCTCAACAGTCATTGCCAAGGTCTGAACTGAAGAAGCAAGTTATCCCACCATCTTCTCGAGGCTTGAAACTGATTGGGCTTGTAAGTTGAAACCTACTCTCATCTCATTTCGCAGTTCATCAATGGTGCGGTTCTGTTGCTCAATCGTAGAGTGAGTAACATTCCTGAAATTCTGGAATGCATCCTCCCATGGTCTGGGTTGAGAATAGTTCTGGTTCTGATTGTATGGTATAAATGGTGGCTGGGAGGCTTGAGGAATTTGTTGCATTAGTGGAATTGGAGCTGCTGGTCCATTCTGTTGGAATCCTTGAAACCATGAAGTATTAGGGTGGTCTCTCCATCCAGGGTTATATGTGTTGGAGTATGGGTTGTAATTTGATGGTTTTCTCATTACACCTAGGCATTGGCTTGATCTGAGTATGAGTGATGGTCATGTGGCTCTGTTGATTTAGCAGTCGATAACGATATTATTTGTCGAGAGAGACCTTCAATTATCGCTTTGACATCTTTAATTTATGAACTTGACTCACCAATGTGAATCTCATTTACTCCCTTAATTCTTTTAGTGTTCCTGAGTGATCGACTCCGTTGTTTGGAATTATCCGCTTGTCGCTAGAAGAATTCCCAAATCTCTGATGCACTTTTTGACATTAACTCTCCTCCACTTTTTGCCATTAGCCATTCTTGCACATTCGGTAATAATTCCTTTCAAAAAGTATTGACATTGGTGCCATTTCTCGTACCCATGATGTGGACACTTCAAGAGTAGCCCATTGAATCGCTCCCATGTTTTGAAAAACTGCTCGTCCTCTCTCTGGGTAAACTCTGAAATTTCCTTGCAAATAGCATTTGTTTTATGTACTGGAAAATATTTATTCAAAAATTTTGTTACCATTTGATCCCATGATGTGATGCTATTAGCAGGCAATGTATTGAGTCATGAACGAGCTCTATCCTTTAAAGAAAATGGAAATAGTCTAAGTTTAACATCATCATTTGAAAAATTCTCATATTTAAATGTTTGACAAACAGTATGAAAATCATTCAAATGATTATATGGGTCCTCATTTTCTAGGCCATAGAATGTTGGGAGACAATTTAGCACACTAGGTTTTAACTCAAAACTCCTAGCAGCTACATTTGGGTATCTTATGCATAATATACTCAAATTAGCTAAGGGATTAAAGTAGTCCTTAAATGGCCTCTCCTGTGGTGGTGATTGTTGTTGCAAATCCATTTTATTTTTAACGTGTTTGTGTGTTTGCAGTGTTTTCTCAAGTTTAATGTTTATAGGCTTAAGATTAGGTAATAATGACTTTCGACCATGCATGCAAAACAAATAAAATAAAAATAAAGATGGGAACAAAACAAATAAAAATAAAGAAGAGGGAGAAATTACGATAGTAACCTTATTGCGCTATTACAACCTTACTATAAAAACACACTAAAAAAAATGCGTGAAATAAATTAACTAAAAATAAATTAATAAAATAAAAAAAATTACAAAGAAAAATAACTTAAAAATTAAATTGCAGAATTGTAAAGAATAGAGAAAGAAAAGAAATTATTACCTCTAAATGCAGATTCATTTTTTTCTTTTTTTTAATAAGAAAAAAATACAAGAAAACAAATAAAAGAAATTATTCACAAAATTAATTATACGAATTAAAATAACTTACCTCCCCGGCAACGGCGACGAAAACTTGTTGTATAAATTTTATTGAACTCGCAAGTGCATGAATATATTGTAGAATAGATTAATGGTGACGAGTGTCGATCCCATGATGAGGTGAATTTTAATTATATGTAGAATTAATTTTGTATGAGGGTGGTTTAAATTATCTTAAAATTTGAATTAAAATGGCGAGAATAAATTGAAGAGAAAACTATTATGATTGAAGCGCTTTGGTATTTAGATCCGCATCAACATGCACCCTGGGCTAAATATTCCTTATTAGTGCCAATTAAATCATGAGGGGGGAAACCACACCTCATGAACCACACTCTAATCAATATGGTGCTTGTTGTGCAAATTTTAATGTACTCGCAAGCGCACGAATCTATTGTAGTATAGACTAATGGTGACGAGTGTCGATCCCACGAGGAGGTGGATTTTAATTATATATAGAATTAATTTTGTAAATGGGTAGTTGGATTTATGGTGGAAATGATTTGGAATATGCTAATACTTAAATTAAAATGGCGAGAATAAATTCTAAAATTGGAATTGCAATGGAGAGAATAAATTGAAGAGAAAATCTATTAAATTGACGTACTTGGGTATCTGGATCCGTATCAACATGCATCATGGGCTAAATAATCCGTATTAATGCCAATTAAATCATGAGGGGGGAATCCACACCTCATGAACCACGCTCTAATCAATATGGTGCTAAGGGCTTATCGTGCCAAATAATAATAACCTTATACTAGAGAGCCGGTGTAACCAAGGCGGTATCTAGACAAGATTAGTATTATTTGTCGACGAGAAGTCAAAACATCCACAAAAATTAGAGGGGAAGAGAAAGTAAATTTACCAAATTAAGCCCATGACACATGTTGAGACTTCACCTTCAACCCAAGCTTGAAAGAAAATTAGCCACTCATAATTGAACTAGGGGCAAAATGGGAATTTATTAAAATACGAAGAAAATACAAGATGGAGAAGGAATTACAGAAAATGGATCCCAAAAATGGATTCAGAGATATCAAATTAGGGGGGGGGAGGCCCCCTTTTTATAGATACATGGAGTAAATCATGGCCATCGGATTAAAAACAGTTTGGACGCTCAGGATTGCGCCACGTCATCAGTCAACAGTCCACGGTTTGACCACGCGGATGAACAGTAACACGGTTTGACCCGGATGAACAGTAACGCGGTTTGGTTGAAAATAATCCTGTGTGATGCATGCACCGTACGCGAGATTTTTCGTCCACTGATATGCTGCCACGTCACCATCAACAGTACATAAGAATTTTAGTCCAACAGGATCGTGACACCTCATCAGTCAATGCCACATCATCGGTCAATGCCACATCATCATCCGTCTATGTGAACAGTGTCGTGAACAGTAACGTATACAGTACCGTACACGTGAATAGTACCGTACATGTGAATAGTGCCATTTTTCCTTTTATGCTCCTCCTAAGGTTTTCGACCGTCCTGAGTTCAAAAGTGATGTCTGTTTTGCCGTCTGATCTCTCCTTTATTGTGAAATGACTATAATGCCCCTAAAATACATAAAATACTTAATTAAAATAAAACACATGTAATTAAATCACAAGAAGGTTAAATATATAAAAGTAAGGGTTGTTAGTAAGACTTAAAATGTAAAATGACGGTTTTCTCCTTTATAAATATGCATTTTCTAACACTCAACACACCCCCCAACCAGCTTATTGCTAGTCCCTAGCAAATAAAACGAAAACAAAATTCAAATTCAAAATAATTTTTTTTTTGTTTTAATAGAAACACTCGTATTTATTCCATCAGATTAATGATATCAATCAAATAAAAGTATAAGCATTATCTCCAGTCTAAAGCAACATCACACCCACATCAACCATCCACATGAATTAGCCCAGTAGACTTTGTTTTAGCTACTCTCAAGAATGACATGTCAAACCCCAAAATCTCACTGGAAGTAGTGACACTCTCACAAATAAATTAATCCCAATAAAAATAGTCACTCCAATGAATAGTAATTGAGAGAGAAAATAATAAAGAAGTGATATCACATGCTCTCACCAAGATGAAATAAATATGCCCTCAGCTTAGAAATAATACGATCTCAAGTCAAATAAAATGTTAGTCAACCCACTTTATTTATCTTTTTTTTTAATTATACATCATTACATCTTTTTAGCCCATATAACTAGCTTCTACTTCAAACTATAGTTCCCTAAAATCAAGAAGGACTTTTATTAGGACGAAACGTAGGCTAGGGACATGGCTAACAAAGAAGGAAAATAAGGAAAACAAAGTGTATGTTTGAGAAAAATGCAGAGATTTTTTTTTTTTTTTTTGGAAGTTGCAAGGTGGATTTCACCTATTTTTATTCTTTTGAAACAACAACTTTTGTTTTTGTTTTTTTTTTGCTTTTATTTGGCATAACTTCACTGAACAAAATAATTATTTACATTTTCTCAAACATAAATAGGTGATGGAACTTATAAGATATCGGGTAATACTCCAAATCGGAGTGGGTCAAGATGATAAGTTGACAAAGAAAAGGTTTTTTTTTTTTTTTTTTTTTAAGGCTCAAAAGGGTTAACTATGGATATTAAATAAAAGGGATGGCTTGAAAGGCTCAAACGGATCAAAGATGGCCTCTCCATCGTCTTTTAGGGCTCTAAATAATCTTCCATATCTACTAGTTAGATGGGCCTCCAAATGTAGCAACACACTCTTTTTTCTTTTTCTTTTTTCTTTTTTTTATTTTACAATTTTTTTTTTAAGGGTTAACTCAAAAGTAATTTAGAGATCGTGTATAAAATAATAAACTGCTAAGCTGTATAAAGAGTGGGCAAAAGGGTTATTCTCCAAGAAAAATAATAGGCTCAAAAACTCACTTGGTACTTATTATGACATGTTCATTCCTTCAAGCAACTCACATTTGTCTCCGACATCAACATGTAAAGTAGCAAACATAGCGTAACATCACTTAAGACCAAAGATAATACAAATACTAAAATTTGAAATTAATCATGTCATCCAATGTTAAAACAAATCACACATTTTTTTTTTAAACATCATTCTACCCCCCAACCTATTCTAAACATGAAAGGAAAATATGCATGCAGAAATGTGAAAATGATGCATAAAAACTAATTAGAAAAGTTACACGTAAAATGATAGAAAACGAAAATGATTTTTTTTTTTAAAAGAAGATGCGTTTCTAGAGGAAGTACACTCCATATTCAGCCATCTTCGACTCAAAAGTTGGAAAATGTATATTTATAGAGGAGAAATTAAAGAAGAAAAATAAACATAAACACATAATAAAGAAAAAGAAAATGTCTGAATTTTTTTTTTTTTTATAAACGATGAAGATGCGTTTCTAGAGTCACTACACTCCATATTCAGCCATCTTCAACACAAAAAGTTAGCAACAGTTAGTTTCTACAACAAAAATTAGTAAAAACTTAACCAAAATTCCACAATTGTCGACTATTCCCTCCCCCCAACCAGAACGAAACACTGTCCTCAATGTTTGAAAGGAAAGAAGTAGAGTTTAGAAGACATCACCTGGGTGGTGCAACACAGAAGAAAATATTTATAGGCGGAGAGTTAAATCTAATTTGTACTTCTTACTGCTGCTACTGTTACCATCATTATTTGGACGCTCCAACACGAAGGTCCAGGGGTCTGGCTCCGGTCTATAAGCTTGTAACAGATCAAGTAGCTCATTAGCAGTGTGAGCACAAATAAAACGTTTTTTCACATTAGCGGGAATGAAATAGTTTTTTATTGCATGGTTAAGAAATGCGATAAAGCCATCATAAAAGTTATTGACATTTAACAAACCGATGGGTTTTTGGTGGATGTGCAGATGGGCCCAAGATGCTAGCGTGATAAGTGCCTCTAGTGTTGCAAGATCTCCTGGAAGGAAAATAAATGCATCAGCATGATTAAGCATTTCAGTTATTCTTTCTTGCATACCTGAGACGACTAACTCTTCTCCAGTTGATGAGTCAGACGAACTGCCCAATGGTTTTAAGACTCTTGGGATGATGCCTAACACTTGACTTCCTCTGATAAAAGCTGCTTCTGAGACCATTTTTGATAACCCTCGATTACCTCCTCCATACACCAAGTGTAATTTTCTCGCTGCTACGCTTCGACCAAGATCTATGGCTGCCTCAACGAACTCTTTATGTTTGCCATATGTAAATCCAGAAAGCACACAAATGTTCTTGAATTGTCTATTGGGAGTAGCTGACATTGTGATACTTCTCAAAAATAATTTGTGAGTGCTTGACAAAAGATATCATATTTAAGAGTCTTGGTGATAGTGGGTCATGGTTGTGTATGAGGTAATATGTCAGTGTCAAATAACGCGTAAAGCACGTGCTCGCAAGTCAAAAAGAAAACAGTAAAAAGGAAAAAGCAAACAGTAATAAAATTATTAAAGACAATAATGCAAACAATAAGACAATAGTGAAATAAAATAACAATAAAGTAAAAGGATATTTACAGGTAGTTGCGACTGTGGCTCACATCTTCCTCTGGTTTTACGTCCAGAAACGGCTTGAACGCCCTCTATGGGTCGAGGATAGGCTTCCTATCCAGTTTTCTTATAAATTGGCAAACAGGGTCGTTTATAGTCAGATTCCCGAGACTATATCGTGCATGCTCTTTCTGGAATAATGGCCATAACTGGAGAATCGCTCCTTGCACATATCCACTGGGATGCGTTTCAAGAGACAAAAGGATATCATCCAATGACTCCTTATTCAAGCATTCCCTAATGAATTGAATCTTATCTTCCCTGTTATCAGACACCATTCCTAAAGAACATGGGTTTTTATTGCAACTCATTCTGGCACACTTATGACAAGCAACAGAAATTCTTCGAGCTCGTCGTTTTCTTGCATAATTTCCTTTACCACAACCAGGCATGAATGCAATAAATTTTGGAGGTAACTCACCTGCCGATCGTACTTTAGCCTCGATTAACCAACGGATGTCAGCAGGTATGTTATTCCTCATGAGTAATCGCATGCGTTCGGACCAAGCTTTATAGATCGTAAGGAGGGCATTCTGAGGAAGTGAAGGGAATCGCTTGTGAAGCTTTGCTAGAATCTCGTTTCTGTCCATACTTTCGCCTCAGAATATCAGTTATTATGGGAAACTGAAGTAACCGACTTGATTGTCACGGAGTACCGTTATCCGCCACTTCACCGGGGTAACAAACTAAAGCACATAAACAGAAAAACAAATTAAAACACACAAAGAAAATTAAAATCGTCCTCTTATTGAATTTACCTCAAGCTCCAACTGGATGTCGTAAACACTTCTCTCAATGTCTCTGAGTTGGCTTTCTAAACCCTCAACATAGGCTACTAATTCTGGTGGTTGTAGAGCCCAAATGCGTTGTGTTTTACAAAATTGAATCTGCCTTTTGAGATGAGTTTTGACACGTTGAAGTGGTTTAAGAATGTTCAGGAGGAACGGTCTAAGTATGAGACTCATGATTAAAAATGATAAGAGAAAACTTAATAGTTAAACAAACACACTTATGCAAAAATAATTTCAATTAGCAAAAGAATAATATAAAGAAAAAAAGAAAAATCAAATCAACGAAAAGAAAAAAAATCAATTCAAATTTGGTGGGTCACTCAAATTTATTTCGGTGTCTTCTTCATGTGGTTGGTACTCTAGATATGGCTTTAATCTTTGACCATTAACTTTAAACGTGACACCATTCTTTGGGTCTTTAATTTCAATTGCCCCATGTGGAAAAACAGTATGAACAATAAATGGGCCAGACCAACGAGAGCGTAACTTACCTGGGAATAGGTGCAAGCGAGAATTGAATAAAAGCACTTTCTGACCTGGAGTGAACGATTTTCTCATAATTTGCTTATCATGGAAGACTTTCATTCGTTGCTTGTAAATCTTGGCATTTTCGTACGCGTCATTGCGAATTTCTTCAAGTTCTGCCAGCTGTAATCTTCTTTCTGAGCTGGCTTGCTGCATGTCAAAATTGAATTTCTTGATGGCCCAATATGCACGATGCTCGAGTTCCACAGGTAGGTGGCAAGCTTTTCCATACACTAGCCTGTAGGGTGACATCCCAATCGGGGTCTTGAAAGCCGTTCTATATGCCCATAATGCATCATCAAGTCTTAATGACCAATCTTTCTTGTCTGGCCTCACCGTCTTTTCTAATATGTGCTTTATTTCTCGATTGGAGATCTCAACTTGGCCACTGGTTTGCGGATGATACGGGGTCGCCACTTTGTGTGTGATTGAATACTTTGTCAAAAGTGCTTTAATTACTTTGTTACAAAAGTGGGCACCACCATCACTGATTATTGCTTGAGGGAATCCAAAGCGTGAAACAATGTTGCTTTTAAAAAATGCTATCACCACCTTGTGATCATTGGTCCTACATGGAATTGCTTCTGCCCATTTTGATACGTAGTCAATAGCAACCAATATGTATTGATGGCCAAAAGAAGGGGGAAAGGGTCCCATGAAGTCGATACCCCATACGTCAAAAATCTCAACCACTAAAATTGGATTTAGTGGCATCATGTTCCTTCGTGTAATGCTTCCCATTCGTTGACACCTATCACATGAAGAACAGAAAGTGTAAGCGTCTCGAAATATAGATGGCCAATAGAAACCACATTGTAAAACTTTAGTCGCTGTCTTCTTAGCACTGAAATGGCCTCCACAAGCTTGTTCATGGCAGAATGAAAGGATATTCTGAATTTCACTTTCTGGGACACATCGTCTAACAATTTGATCCGCACAATACTTGAACAAATACGGGTCATCCCAAAAGAAATTCTTTATCTCTGCAAAGAATTTAGCCTTGTCTTGCTTGGTCCAATGCTCTGGAAGTTTACCTGTAACAAGATAATTAACTATATCAGCATACCAAGGTAATACTTCCACACTCATTAATTGTTCATCTGGAAATGACTCATTTAATGGTAATTGTTCTATAATTGTGTCAAAATGGAGACGAGAGAGGTGGTCCGCCACAACATTTTCTGTCCCTTTTTTATCTTTGAATTCCAAGTCAAATTCCTGCAAAAGTAACACCCAACGAATTAGTCTGGCTTTTGCATCTTTCTTTGTGAGAAGATATTTAAGAGCAGCATGATATGTGAATATAATTATTTTACAACCAATGAGATATGATCGAAATTTTTCCAATGCAAACACTACTGCTAGCATTTCTTTTTCAGTAGTTGAATAGTTCAACTGTGCATCATTCAATGTCATACTAGCATAGTAAATAACATGGGGAATTCGATCAACTCTTTGTCCTAATACTGCTTCTACTGCATAATCAGATGCATCACACATGAGCTCAAATGGTAATTTCCAGTTCGGGGGCTGAATGATGGGTGATGATGTCAACAAATGCTTTAATTTTTCAAACGCAACAAGACATGAATCATCAAAGACAAAAGGTACATCCTTAGCAAGCAAATTGCATAAGGGTCTAGAAACTTTACTAAAATCTTTAATGAAACGTCTATAGAAACCAGCATGCCCAAGGAAAGATCTTACTTCTCTGACTGTTTTGGGTGGAGGAAGATTAGAAATGAGATCCACCTTGGCTTTGTCAACCTCAATACCTTTACTCGAAATGATGTGACCGAGAACAATACCTTGTTTTACCATAAAATGACATTTCTCCCAATTTAAGACCAAGTTCTTCTCGATACATCTCTGCAGAACTAGTGTTAGATGATGTAAACATTGATCAAACGAGTCACCAAAGACAGAAAAATCATCCATAAAGACTTCAAGGAATCGTTCCACCATATCAGAAAAAATGCTCAACATGCATCGTTGAAATGTAGCAGGTGCATTACATAATCCAAATGGCATTCTCCTATATGCAAATGTGCCAAAAGGGCAAGTGAAAGTAGTTTTCTCTTGATCTTTTGGTGCTATGGGAATCTGATTATATCCTGAGTAACCATCTAGAAAGCAATAAAATTCATGGCCTGCTAATCTATCAAGCATTTGATCAATAAATGGTAAAGGAAAATGGTCTTTACGTGTGACAGAATTCAATTTTCTATAATCAATGCATACACGCCATCCTATAGTCACTCTAGTGGGTATCAATTCATTATCAGCACTGGTAACTACTGTGACTCATGACTTTTTAGGGACAACTTGTACAGGACTGACCCATGAACTATCAGAAATTGGGTAAATGATACCTGCATCTAATAGCTTAAGGACCTCAGTTCTAACAACTTCTTTCATGTTAGGATTTAACCGACGTTGCATCTCCCTAGTAGTTTTAGCATTTTCATCAAGGTGAATGTAATGCATGCAATCTACTGGGTTTATACCTTTAATGTCTGCTATGGTCCATCCTAATGCTCCTTTGTGCTCTTTTAAAACATCCAACAACTTACCTTTTTGTTCATCATTGAGGGATGATGAGATGATTACCGGCAGAGTACTTTCTTTTCCCAAAAATGCATATTCCAAAGTGTTGGGCAATGGTTTGAGCTCGAGTTTCGGTGATGATTCTGATGATGGAATGAGTTGCTTCTCTGATGGTGCTAGTTGTTCAACTCTTGACTTCCATTTATTAGTATCCATAGATGGTGCTGAGTCAAGCAGGGCGTTGACCTCATCAACCGATCTGTCAATATCAAAATCAAAACCAAAGTGAGTTAAACATGTTTGTAAAGGATCATCACTAAGGTTTGAAACAAAAGTATCATCAACTAATGCTTCAATTAAATCCACATCAACAATTCCATCATCTGCACTGTGAGGTTGTTTGGCAATGTTGAAGATGTTCAGCTCCATAGTCATGTTGCCGAAAGACAACTGCATATTTCCAGTCCTGCATTGAATGTGAGCATCTGCAGTTGCCAAGAAAGGTCGGCCTAGAATAATGGGGATGTGCTTCCTTGAATCCTGTATTGGTTGAGTGTCAATTACAATGAAGTCAACAGGAAAATAAAATTTGTCTACCTGGATAAGCACGTCCTCCACAATACCACGAGGTATTTTCGTGGACCGATCTGCAAGCTGTAACACCACTGGAGTTGGGTGTAATTCTCCCAGTCCAAGTTTCACGAATACAGAGTAAGGCAAAAGATTTACACTAACTCCTAAATCCAACAAAGCATTCTCAATTGTGTGGTTCCCTATACTACATGAGATAGTGGGGGAGCCTGGGTCTTTGCATTTTAAAGGAATTTTATGTTGGAGTATAGAACTAACGTTTTCTGTTAAAAATGCCTTCTTTTGAACATGCATATTTCTCTTTTTAGTACAAAGGTCTTTAAGAAACTTGGCATAGGATGAAACTTGTTTAATCGCATCAAGCAAAGGGATGTTAACACTTACCTGTTTGAAGATTTCGAGAATCTCACCTGTGGATTTTCCCTTCTTGCCTTTCGCTAACCTCTGAGGAAATGGAGCTTTCAGAACGTATTCTCGTGGGTTGGTTTCTTCTTTCTCCTCCGGTGATGATTCCTCAACATTCACAGGTACAATTTGATTTTCTTTTGTCACCGGCATCTCCAATTTGTTGTCGACTTCTTTTCCTTTTCGCAAGGTCATTACTGCTTTGACTTCTCCATGCTGCTGTGGTGAACTGGTACTTGCTTCATGCACTCCTTTAGGGTTAGGCACTGGTTGACTTGGAAACTTACCTTTCTCAACGGTCATTGCCAAGGTCTGAACTGAAGAAGCAAGTTGTCCCACCATCTTCTCAAGGCTTGAAACTGATTGAGCTTGTGAGTTGAAGCCTGCTCTCAACTCATTTCGTAGTCCATCAATGGTGCGGTTCTGTTGCTCAATCATGGAGTGAGTAAGATTCTTAAGATTCTGGAATGAATCCTCCCATGGTCTGGGCTGAGAGTAATTCTGGTTCTGATTGTATGGTCTAAATGGTGGTTGAGAGGCTTGAGGAGTTTGAGAAATTTGTTGCATTGGTGGAGCTGGAGCTGCTGGTCCATTCTGTTGGAATCCTTGAGACCATGAAAAATTGGGGTGATCTCTCCATCCAGGGTTATATGTGTTGGTGTATGGGTTGTAATTTGATGGCTTTCTCATTACACCTATGGCATTGGCTTGATCTGAGTATGAGTCATGGTCATGTGGTTCTGTTGATTTAGCAGTCGATAATGATGCTATTTGTCGAGCAAGACCTTCAACCATCTCCTTGACTTCTTTGATTCCCGAAGTTGACTCGCCAATGTGAACCTTATTCACTCCTTTAATCCTTCTAGTATTCCTGAGTGATCGACTTCGTTGTTGGGAATTGTCCGCTTGTCGTTGGAAGAATTCCCAAATTTCTGACGCACTTTTTGACATTAGCTCTCCTCCACTTGTTGCCATTAGCCATTCTTGCACATTTGGTAGTAATTCCTCCAAAAAGTATTGGCATTGATGCCATTTCTCGTACCCATGATGTGGACACTTCAAGAGTAGCTCATTGAATCGCTCCCATGTTTCGAAAAATTGCTCGTCCTCTCTCTGGGTAAACTCCGAGATTTCCCTGCGAATAGCGTTGGTTTTATGCACTGGGAAATATTTATTCAAAAATTTCGTTACCATTTGTTCCCATGATGAAATGCTATTAGCAGGTAAAGTATTTAACCATGAACGAGCTCTATCTTTTAAAGAAAATGGGAATAGTCTAAGTTTAACATCATCATCTGAAAAATTCTCATATTTGAATGTTTGACAAATGGCATGAAAATCATTCAAATGATTATATGGATCATCATTTTCTAGGCCATAAAATGTAGGGAGACAATTTAACACACTAGGTTTTAATTCAAAACTCCTAGCAGCTACATTTGGGTATCTTATGCATGACGTGCTCAAATTAGCTAAGGGACTAAAATAGTCCTTAAATGGCCTCTCCTGTGGTGCTTGTAAATCCATTTTATTTTTAACGTGTTTGTGTGTGCGAAGTGTTTTTTCTAATTCAAGGTCTATAGGTTCAAGATTAGGTAATAATGACCTACGACCATGCATGCAAAATAAATAAAATAAAAATAAAGATGCAAACAAAACAAAAAATAAAGATGGGAACAAAACAAATAAAAATAAAGAAGAGTGAGAAATTACGATACTAACCTTATTGCGCTATTACAACCTTTCTATAAAAATACACAAAAATAAATACGTGAAAGAAATTAACTAAAAATTAAATTAATAAGATAAACAAAAAAAAAATTACAAAGAAAAATAAATGGAAAATTAAATTATAGAATTTTAAAGAAGAGAAAAAGAAAAGAAATACCAACCTTTAAATGTAGATTCACTTTTTTTTTAATAATAAAAAAATACAAGAAAACAAATAAAAGAAATTATTCACAAAAATTAATTCTATGAATTAAAATTACTTACCTCCCCGGCAACGGCGCCAAAAACTTGTTGTGCAAATTTTAATGTACTCGCAAGCGCACGAATCTATTGTAGTATAGACTAATGGTGACGAGTGTCGATCCCACGAGGAGGTGGATTTTAATTATATATAGAATTAATTTTGTAAATGGGTAGTTGGATTTATGGTGGAAATGATTTGGAATATGCTAATACTTAAATTAAAATGGCGAGAATAAATTCTAAAATTGGAATTGCAATGGAGAGAAAAAATTGAAGAGAAAATCTATTAAATTGACGTACTTGGGTATCTGGATCCGTATCAACATGCATCATGGGCTAAATAATCCGTATTAATGCCAATTAAATCATGAGGGGGGAATCCACACCTCATGAACCACGCTCTAATCAATATGGTGCTAAGGGCGTATCGTGCCAAATAATAATAACCTTATACTAGAGAGCCGGTGTAACCAAGGCGGTATCTAGACAAGATTAGTATTATTTGTCGACGAGAAGTCAAAACATCCACAAAAATTAGAGGGGAAGAGAAAGTAAATTTACCAAATTAAGCCCATGACACATGTTGAGACTTCACCTTCAACCCAAGCTTGAAAGAAAATTAGCCACTCATAATTGAACTAGGGGCAAAATGGGAATTTATTAAAATACGAAGAAAATACAAGATGGAGAAGGAATTACAGAAAATGGATCCCAAAAATGGATTCAGAGATATCAAATTAGGGGGGGGGGGAGGCCCCCTTTTTATAGATACATGGAGTAAATCATGGCCATCGGATTAAAAACAGTTTGGACGCTCAGGATTGCGCCACGTCATCAGTCAACAGTCCACAGTTTGACCACGCGGATGAACAGTAACACGGTTTGACCCGGATGAACAGTAACGCGGTTTGGTTGAAAATAATCCTGTGTGATGCATGCACCGTACGCGAGATTTTTCGTCCACTGATATGCTGCCACGTCACCATCAACAGTACATAAGAATTTTAGTCCAACAGGATCGTGACACCTCATCAGTCAATGCCACATCATCGGTCAATGCCACATCATCATCCGTCTATGTGAACAGTGTCGTGAACAGTAACGTATACAGTACCGTACACGTGAATAGTACCGTACATGTGAATAGTGCCATTTTTCCTTTTATGCTCCTCCTAAGGTTTTCGACCGTCCTGAGTTCAAAAGTGATGTCTGTTTTGCCGTCTGATCTCTCCTTTATTGTGAAATGACTATAATGGCCCTAAAATACATAAAATACTTAATTAAAATAAAACACATGTAATTAAATCACAAGAAGGTTAAATATATAAAAGTAAGGGTTGTTAGTAAGACTTAAAATGTAAAATGACGGTTTTCTCCTTTATAAATATGCATTTTCTAACACTCAACAGTGCTAAGGGCTTATTAAGCCAAATAATAATAACCTTGTACTAGGGAGCCGGTGAAACCAGGGCGGTATCTAGACAAGATTATTATTATTTGTTGATGAAAAGTCAAAACATCCACAAAAATTAGAGGGGATGAGAAAATAAATTTACCAAATAAAGCCCATGACACATGTTGAGACTTCACTTTTAACCCAAGCTTGAAAGAAAATTAGCTATTCATAATCGAACTATGGGCAAAATGGAAATTTATTAAAATATGTAGAAAATACAAGATGAAGAAGGAATTACAGAAAATGGAGCCCAAAAATGGATTATGAGATGCCAAATTAGGGAGGAGAGGTCCCATTTTTATAGATACATTGAGTAAATCATGGCCATCGAATTAAAAATAATTTGGACGTTTAGGATTGCACCATGTCATCAGTCAACAGTACGCGGTTTGACCACGTGGTTTGACCAGTGACACAGTTTGACCACACGGTTTGAACAGTCAACTGTTTGGAATAGTGACGCGGTTTGGTTGAAAATAATCCTGTGTATATGTATGTACTGTATGCGCGAATTTTGGTTCACTGATATGCTGCCACGTCACCAATCAACAGTGCATAAGAATTTTCTCCAATGGAATTGTGACACCTCATCAGTCAATGCCACATCATCGGTCAATGCCACGTCATCGATCCGTTTATGTGAACAGTGTCATGATCAATAACGTAGACAATACCGTACATGTGAACAGTGACATTTTTCCTTTTATGCTCCTCCTAAGGTTTTTGACTATCCTGAGTTCAAAAGTGATGTCCGTTTTGCCGTCTGATTTCTCGTTCATTGTGAAATGACCATAATGCCCCTAAAATACATAAAATACTTAATTAAAATAAAACACATAGAATTAAATCACAAGAAACTTAAATACATAAAAGTAAGGGTGTTAGTAAGACTTGAAATATAAAATGATGATTTTCTCCTTTATAAATATACATTTTCTAACACTCAACAATAAACTACCACACCGTTTACAGAGATAGTGTTGAAAGTCCAGTTAAGCAACCCAAGTAGGGGAGTGAATTTGTTTTTTCTTAAATACTAAATAATAAAATCAAAATCCAATATTAATTTGTATGTCAACTAGCTAATAGTGATAAATATAATAATGAGTAAATTAAAAGAGGTAAAGGGAAATGAAATCAAATACAAAATTTTTATGTGGTTCAGGAAAACCCCCCTACGTCCACACCTCCAAGCCAACTGCACTTAAAGATTCCACTATCTAAGCCTTACAATCCAAGACTTTAAGATGTTTACAATTGATTTCTAAAGTGTCAATAAACCTTTATAATGAGAGATGATCACACACCCCTTTTCTCAAGTGTTTCCCACACTCACTAGCACTCAATTTTTGAAATGAAATTGAAGTTTACCACTACTAGAAAAATGGTCTTTATTGACATTAGAATAGTGTCAGTAATTACTTTCAGTGACACTCGTTAATTGTGTTAGTAATATGGGAGTCAGAAAAATAGTGACACTTGTAAGTGGTGTCAGAAATTACTATTACCACAGTATCACTAATATTATGACACCATAGTATTAGTAGTTGTTGATATTATATTAGTGTCTATAATTATTGTTACCATGGTATCACTGTTTAATTTATTTAAAAAATAAAAATTTGAATTAGATCATTGCCTATTGATTTATTGGTAAAATTAAAAGGCGCCATAAAATTTAAAAAACTTAATTTATATTAGAAAATCTTTCATTTCAAATTTAAATATTATTAATATGTCACAATTATACCAAATACAAATTAAAACAAGTACTAAAAGAAACATACAAATTTAGAGTATCTCAAATATAGTTTGAAATGCCCACAAGTAGATATTCAGATTTTAAAAAAAAATACAAGTATTTAGTTTGCAACAAAATTCTCCTTATTGCCTCTACACCTTGAACTTCATTGTTTTCCCACCTATAAGTGTAACATATAGAATTAATTAGTTTGCTACACAAATTAAGTGTCGGACATTTACAAGCAAAAATATACTTATACATTACATGATTATTGAATGCTACAAATAACTTGACAACATATGCGGCCTACACATACGAAATATCATCAATAGTGTATTTATAACATTCAACATCAACTCCAATTACTAACAAGTATATATTACTAACCTCAAAACTAAACAATAATCTGTAACCAAACACTTGACAGTAGTTACCAAAGATCCTAAAAAAGCTTAGAATTGATATTAATCCTTTTTATCTTAAGTATTCTTAGGTTATCACTAATGAATTAAATAAGTATCCCTAAGCTGAAAAATGAAAAAGGTATAGTACCAAACTCTTGCAATACTTTCCAATTTCCTATCAAATCTTCAAGACACAATGATAACAATCACGAGTCAAAATACATCATCAACCTCCTAGAAATTTCACTTCAGCAAATAGAAAACTAAACATATTCAGTTATAGAGGTAAAGCAATAAAAAAAGGCTTAAGGTCATTGAGATAAAGAAACCAAAAGGAAAGATTGAAGAAAGATAGAGAGATCTCTCAATCATTCACTTAGACACGATGCACTGTCGATTATTTAAAAAGGATGGAGCTTATTTTTGCCAAGGTGATGATTCTTTATGTTTGTCTCTCAAAATAGCTATAAGAGTATTAATATATTCTCATTTTATGGTAGAGAGGTGAAGTCCATTAATAGAAATTCCAAATCCAAAATACAGATACAAAATATAAGACAATAAAACATATATGCTATATTTAAATAAACCATCAAGCAATGATTAAATAAAGCATTACCTGAATGAGTTCAGCTCCTTCCCATGGGAGATAAGACAAATGCAAGTTTTATAAAAGTCAGCACATGCTAGCTAGGAAGGATTTATTTTGACTTCATCCGTAGTTTGCTAAAGAATTTTGCTGCACAGTTATAGAATAGAAATTTTTAAATCCTATTTGAAATTTAACCCAAAAAAAAGTATAGAGACTAAATAAGTAAACTTCATAAATGCGCATGAATACTCCTAAGCTTCATGGATAAACTTGAATGACAAATATATTTTTTTAATGCATTAAAGTACCTATTAAACCAAGCATGTAATTTGACCAACGTGGTAACGCCCTGCTATTATGATATAAGAGGCTTGCTAACATATGACCTAAAAGGACATGCTACAATAGTACAACTAATACATAGTATAATTCATCATTGACAAGAGAACTATCCCCACATCTGAGCATGCATCTATCCACTTTACAATTTCTTCCAAGATATATTTCACTCCATATGTCCTAGCAAATTATAACTTCGTAGAATAAAGGTTTTAGTATAAACTTTTTTTAGGGCCCCAATTAATCGAAGAAATTTATTCCAAAAGAAAAGGGAAAGAAAGTACAATAATAAAGGAAAGTCAAAGCCACGTGAGAATAACTAGAATCCAAAAGAAATCTAACACTAGTAAATCAAGGAACAAATCTAACAAAGAATTTGACATACATAATCATTCTAAGGTCCTCAAAAGGTAAATAGAATCCAGAAACATTACAGATCATTATAGGTACAAAATATTCCCAAATAAATACTGCTAATGAACAAATATTTGCAAGTTAGGAGAAATGATATACTCACAAATTGGGTCCATGATGCTACCAACAACTTTCTAGTCAAAGAACTGTTGATTATTCATTATATAAACACTATTAAATAAAAAAAAAGACAGAATAGAAAGATCTAACTACCACTAAAGCAACATTCAATACTTGAATAGCCAATCATCCCCATTGACCATGAAATATCCACAGCTCCCATCAAGGCCGGTATACTACGAGTCCCTATTTGAACAAGTAAATGTTCTGCTCAAAATATGACACAAATACACATTCCTAAAAAAATATAACTTTTATTATATAATCATGTGATGTAATTAATATGATATAAATCAGCTTCCCACTCTCCCACGGCAAGCCAAGCTAGCCATCCAAGAAGAAAGCAAAACATGTTTTCATACTATTCTTACCTTACTTCGCCATTAAAGATTAAAAAAAAAGGAAGCTGAGGTTTCAAAAGCCTTCTGCTTTGCTCTGTCAAATAAAGCAACCAAACATAACACGGACTAAATGAAATCAACTACTGAAATGCGTGTTCTTAAACAAGAATGATATCAAATACATAACTGAAAAAATTTCAATTTTTTTAATCCAAATATTCGATTTCAATCGAATACATTAATACAAAAATCAAATAAATTAAAATAATTTTTCTAATACTATACCTTTATTATGAACGAAAATTGAAATTTGAAAATAACAGCAGCAGATGATCGTGTCTGTGACGACTACAACGACGACCCCCGGTTGATGAGTGATGACTGTGAGGATGTGAGATTGGCTGAAGCTGACGAGTGTGAACCGCCATGACACGACGAACGCACAATGAGGAAAGCACAAATCGACAGTGACGGCACGCAGTGTGGATGCTTCGCCAAAGACTACCTAAAGAGTGGCAACGCGCTGGTAGACTGCACACAGGTTGACAGTCACGATGCACTAGCTGACAATAAACTGGGTGAGTGACGACGTGCTAGAGAGAGAGATCGTGGCTGCTGAGACTCAGAGAGAAAGGGAGTTTAGAAGATGAAATTGACCTAGATTAGATTTAGAGATTTACGGAATTAGGGTTTTTTTTTATATATACATTTTTTGCGTGTATTATATTATGGTTTTTTCTTTTCCTTTTAACTTAAAAAGCTTGACTTCTATAGGTCTTGGGTTCGAGTTCTATTTGGAACAACATTAGAATTATTTTGATTTTTTAACTGATAGCTTAGTGTCAGGGATCTCTGATGTCTAACTTGCAAACACTATGGTATTAGTAATTTGTGATACTTATATGTTAAACACAAAAAATGGTCCATATGTATGCAAATATAGATACTTTTTAATAAAGTGTCACGAGTTAAGTATCAGTAAAGACCATTTTTCTAGTAGTGTACAAAGATTGCACTCTTATATGAGTATGTTTGCATATGATTGCTCAAATATAAATCAATAAATGTGAGTAAGCAAATAAAAGCTTAAGACTCTTTCAAACTTTGATAAAGATTTCCAAAAAAAAAAATTGTTTTGAAATGAGTTTTCCTAGGCTATTTATTGATTGAACAATAAAATTACCCATACTTTATAGGCATAATTGGTTTACCGCTTATAATGAAACGGATTGCCGTTTGCTCTTGTGACAAGTTAGCGTTATGAATAAATTTGACATTTTTGCACAATTGGATTGTTGCCTAAGTGTTGTCGGTTTAATGTTTGATTCTAGAGACTCCACTGATTGAAGTCGATTTGCCACTTGCAAGTAATTGGTTTGCTATTTGATTCTAGAGACTCTGTTGATTAAAGTTACTTTGTCATTTCAACTTTGGCGGCATGTTGTTTATTTCCAGGAATCTTTCTTAATCTTATCCGTTTACCATTTGAATTTTAGCAGTTTGTTGTTTGAGTCATAGAAAGTGTAATTTTGCTTGAACACTTCTACGAAACTTATAAAGCTCTTATTGCTCGAATTAAAAACAACATTTGTTATTCAAAACCTTTCAAACCATTTTTAGTAGAGCTCAGTAACTCATTTCATGAGATTATATATCTTCGTTGAAGGTGTTGGATTTTTTTACCTTCACATGTATTTATAGTTTGTGGAGAACTTATCAAGATCGTTGGCCTCGAATCTGGAGGGGTGAGTACTTGGAAAAGGCACTCCGACACCCAAGTTAGTGTTTAATCAAGATTAAAGAAAGAAGAAAGATGGATACAATGGGTTTCTTTGTCTAAGTATGAATAGTACTTTTGAAGGCCAAATACCTTCTTTCTCTTAAAGATAGACCTTTATTTGTTTATGATGAGTGGTGCAGATTTAGGGTTTTACTTTAAACCCTCAATCTTATGACATGTGTCACCCGTCATTTTTCATAACGTGGAGGCGAATTTGATAATAAGGAATTATTCCGCACATGCATAGTTCCTTATCATTATGACCTTTGGGCGTGATTTCCCTAGATTAATGGGTTGAGGAACTAATTCCCCCTTCTTTACTTCTTTATGAGCTCTAGAGGAATTTTTCCTAGGGTGTTATTAATCCAGAATAGCTTAGGTGTTATTTCCTTGAAATAATTTTTTATTTATTTAAAAGGATAGACACGTGGTATGGTTTAGTGCCTTTGCGATATGGCACCTACACTCATAAATGAATTATGTTGAGCTTTTGAGTGCTTTGATCATGCATTCATTTGTTCATATAAGCTTTTCAAAATGAGATATCTAAGCTTAATACCCCTGATGCTCATTCTTGTCTTGATAAATCTTTGTGTGGTTGAATTCCTTAAGCTTATGAATAATGCATTTCCTATTCTATCCTTAACATGTGGTTTGTTATCATCAAAATTAAGGGATCGTATACCCCCTATAGGTCAACAAATCTGACCTAAATAATCAACATATGAAACCTAAATCGACATTTTGATTATTTGGCAAACAAACTGTTAGTCGATAAAATTTCTACAACGAGAAGCAAATGCAGTAGGTGATCTTCTCCAATTTTAGAGTGCATCAATACGTTATTAGAAAAAAAATAGAGTAAATCTCTGAAGATATGCCTGGAAGAGATCGCTCATGAGACTTTCGAAGGTTGTGGGTATATTGTTTAGTAGGGTTGGCAAATTGCGGGCTTGGGCCGGGTTTTTTCAAGCCCATGTAATCGGTAAGAGGTCTAAGCCCTCTAAAAGTCCGTCCAAACTCGAGAGGGCCAGGCCTGGGCCAGGCTTAGGCTTTTAATATTTTTAATAAAGTTTTATTTTTATTTCTTTTTTATTAGGTGAGAATCCACTAAATCTCATTAAATAATAATAATAATAATAATGTACATATAAGTAAAAAAATTGCTTAATTTTAATGACAAACAGAGAAAATGCTTACCAAATAAAAATCTGCAAATTACAAGTGATAAAATACCATAAACTTGCTAAATAATAAATACCCTTTAATAATTTTTTAAAGAATTTGTAATTAAAACTGATACATAATGCTTTTTCTTTGTTATCCACTTCCTACGACAACAATGAAACATTCTTCTTCTTCTTCACATCTCTCTCTCGATTCTTCCACAAAACTACTCTCTATTACAACATCAAGTCATCAACAATGGCTTCAGTAATCTCAGAATTTCTACAATAATTAAAGAAAATCAAAGCTTACATGGGATGAATTGGTGATGGTTTGCTGTTGGTTCACGTGCGCTGCTGGTGCTGCTGGGTTTAGGTCGCGTTGGAGCTGAGATCGCTGCTGCTGCGTCGTATGTGTTTGATTGGCTGTAGCTACATTGTGCAGTGGTGCTGGTGGGTGTAGGTCACTGTTGTGTCGCTCGTTTAGTGCTGCACTATTGCTGTGTTGTTGGCTCTGCTGCGTCGCACGTGGATGGTGGATCACTACTGAAGGTGGTGGCTCCTTAATTTAGTGTGAGAGTAGGGCAATAAACGTGGGCTGTTGGCTGCCGACGGAGAGTGAATTGAGAGGCTGATGGAGCAGTTGGGGAAATGGAGATAAATTCAGGGATTTTAGGTTTTGGGAATTTGCCAAATTGGTTTCGCTTTTGGTTTTTTGTTAATTACTTAGTTCATTTTTTTTATTTCTCAGTTTTTTTTCAATTTAAATTTTTTAACATATTATAGTTCATTTTGTTATATATATATATATATATATATGCGCATTATGTTATAAAGAGTCTAGGCTTTTATGAAAGGCCCTTAACTAGGCTTAATGTGTATGGGCTTTATAAATTGAAAGCCTTTGTCTATAATTTTAAACTACAGGCTGTGTTTAAAGCCCACGAGCTTGGGCCGGGTCAGTCTGGGCTTGGGCTGGCAAGAGCTTTTTTGCCAATTCTATTGTTGAGTTAAAATGGCATTAATATGAACTTATAATGCCTCCATGTGTTTGAGAGGTTGTCTTTGGAATGTCTTCTTTTTTCATATAGATCTGGTGCTATCCTACTCGTAAATCCAATTTGAAATACATTTTGGACTCGTGAAGTTCATCCAAGAGTTTATCGATGATGGAAATTGGATACTTGTCCGTAACTATTATGCTATTAAGGGCTTTGTATTTTACACAAAATCACCAAAAGTTATCCACGTTGTTAACTAATAGAACTAGAGACTACAAGGGCTTATTGCTGGGACTAATCAAACCCGATTATAAGATTTTTTTAACCATTACTCAATCTCATTCTTTTTGGTAGTAAAGATATCTGTATGATCTTACATTCATTGATTTAGTATTTAGTAGTAAGGGAATTTAGTTATCATGTATCCTTTTTGGTGGTAGGCTAGAAAATGGAAGGAATATGTGATAAAATTCAGCTAAGAGGTACGCGAGGTTAGGTAGATGTGTAGTTAAATCTGTTCCATTGTTATAGGGAATAATTTAAATAAATAAGCTCACGCCTTTTGTAAATTGAAAAACTCTTTGCTAGTGAGGGCCATCACGCCTGCCTATATCATTCCCTTAAAGGTCATTGTTTTTTTTTTATAGTCCATCTTAATAGGTTTAAGAGTTTCAAGCCATTGAATGCCTAGTACTAATTGACATGCTACAACAAGAAGGATGTAATAATAATCAGTAATGGGATGAGCTTGAATCGTAAGAACAAGCCTTTAACATTGTCCGCACACTCTATCGACTCTCAATTTGCAACATGACTTGAAATTTCTTGCTGCAAAGAATTGATAACCTAAGCTTAGAGGCAATGGGTTAATTAATGAAGTTATGAGTCCTGCAGCCATTTATTAAAATTGTTACATCTTTATTTTCAGCTTGCCTTGAATTCGAATAATTTGAGGACGTTCTGTACTTGCAATAACATGGAAAAAAAAAACTTCTGGTATAGCTTCAGAATTTTCGGGTCTAGGTTTAATGTCATTATTATCAGTGTGTCCCAATTAAGGGAATCCTCCATCATAAATAGCTATGCTCATGCACAATGATGCCTTGGAACGAACCTCTCATGATAATTGTAGCATAATCTTTTCTGTTGGCATTTCCCTGCCTTCTGATTGGTGATTCTTAAAAAAAAAAAATGGTGTTTGGTTTGTGTTTTAGATTGCGGAGATCCTAATACATCAACTGTCATATTCGATGTTGCTTTAAGCATCATTATGGCTATTTGAGACTGGTAGGGTTGGTGAGTTTTCTTTTACTGTAGGTTCTGTTCCTCAATGAGTTGAACCACTCCTATGGCATTTGCTACGATATAGGGTTGTTTGATTTTAATAGCTAACTGGATGTCATTCGGGAGACTAGCAATAAAACAACGAACTAGAACATATTGAGGTAAGCCATTAACCTGTGGGAGAATTCTTCAAAAGCTTCTTGATAGAATAGTACTTTTGAAGTTTGTTTGAGATGAGTGAAAGCTTCAGATAGATCGTTATATTCAATTGGGCCAACGGAAAAATATAGCTTTGGTGAACTCCTCCCAATTAAGGGGTCTGCAAAACTTGGTTAACAATTGGTGCTACTGTAAGACGATCCTTCTAGGTGAAAAGACGCCAACTAAGCATGTTGATCAGAGGTGATGTATTTGAAGTCAAAGTACTGTTCTACTTGATAGAGCCACCTAGTTGTACCTTTACCATTAAATATCGAGAAGACAATCTGGAACGGTGATAGGGTTGGTCGATAATAGAACCAAGGTGTATGAGACTTGGCTAATTTTGGTGGTGTGAGGATTCAGGCATTCAACTGGTGCAAAAATGTTGGTTTTATTATTGACAGTGTTTGAGTTGTGTGAGGCCTGAAGGGCTTGAAGTTTTGTTAAAACCGTTTGTATATGGTATTAACTGGATTGAAAAGTTGAACTCATGTCGGGCTAAAATTTTGCTTACATCATTATAGAATTTTACCAAGAGTGTCCATGATCGACTCTAATACCATTAATATGAAAATTTAGTTATTGAGAAGTAAGATAGAGATGAAAGAAGGAAAAAGAGAAAAAGTGTTGTAGTAATAATACACATTTATTCCACTAGTTCCAGACTACATATATAGCTTCTGAACTTCATACACTAAGCTAAGAATCAATAGCAGAATAATCTAAAAGGTGCCTAACTCATGCTAAAGTTTTTTGATCAGAGCCCACTAAAGTCTTCGGCTAATAGAATACTAACCTACTTGACCAAGTCTTGATAAAGTCGTAACATGACCTAATCTTCCACTCTTCTTTGTTTGTAAGACGTGCATGTAATCCCCAACCATATTGAGCACATATGCACATATCACACTCATCATTAACTTTATTTTTACAACAATTAAATTATAATTCAATCCCAAATTCATTAAAACATATATTCACAATCATTCTTCTCAAACGAAAGTGGCCAAACTCACACACCTAAGACATAAGTGCAAGCCATGCCAAATTCCATCTTCATAGCATCAGCTTCACCGTCCAAACTAGTTCCCATTGACATTACTGGTTGTTGTATATTGTCACTAAATTCACCTCTCACTACTCATGCTCCGTCTAGTTCTTATTGCAAGTCGTGAATGCCTGTCTTTCATCCATCACGCTTCGTGTTTGTGGCTGCTGCAAGTTGTCTTCGCCACTATTATTCATGGTTCGTTGCTACCATATTCCAATCAATGGTGAACTTATTTTTGGTTTAATTTCTATGTTCATTAAGTGTGAATTTTATTATAGATGATAGGAAATAGTTATATTTTTTAGTTCACTACTATAAAATGATGAAATTTGGGGTTTTTGTGTTGATTTTTGTAGTATTAATTGATTCAATTTTGTTATAAACCCAGGAAAATTAAAAAACCCTAAAGTCTCAATCGAACTAAATAGACTTGAATTTGTAATCTAAATTCAGTTTGAGTTTATTGTTCAAACCTTTATAGGTTGAATTTTTCAAACTAAATGGTTTGCAACCTGAATTGAAACTCGATTGGTCCACCCCTAAATAGTAATATATAAAATTATGTAAAAAACTATAGCTAAGAGGACAAAATTGATTTTTCACCAATTCAAAGTGCCTTTATTCCTAATAGACTCATAACAGAGCATATAATTATTGGTTATGTCACTACAACAAAATTGGCTTTCTCTGGCACAATAACTACGACATAATATAATTAAGGGAAATATCCACCGTCCACCCGTTTTTTACACCTTTTTAAAAAATATACAATTCTTTCATTTTTTGGCTGGAATCCATCTAAAGTTACATTTTGTTTCACTTTTCCACTTCCGTTTGAAATCTGTTAAGAAAACTAACAGAAACTTTAAAAAATTGACAATTTTACCCCCAAAACGAAAATTACAATTTCACCTTAAAAATTACCAAAAATAATCAGATTAAATCTAATTATTTTTTCTATCAGTCAATAAAGAAATTAATTCCACAACCATCAAATGCAGGTTTTTTTTTTTTTTAAATATGTCTGTAATTAGAATGCTAAATTATAACAGTAGTATTAGAAATAGCCCAATCTCATAAACCATCAATTGAATTTAAGATAAGTAGAGTTTTATTATTCATTGAATTATAATCTCTAGTAGTTAAGTTTTTTTGTACTGCATTAACGTACCAATAATGATATTCATCATTAAATCTTATTATTTTTGGCATTTTTTAGGGTGAAATCGTAATTTTCGTTTTTGGGGTAAAATGGTCATTTTTTAGAGTTTCCGTTAGTTTTCTTAACGGATTCCAAACGGAAGTGGAAAAGTAAAATAAAATGTAATTTTAGGTGGATTCCAGCCAAAAAATGAAGGAATTGTGTATTTTTAAAAAGGTGTAAAAAACGGGTAGACGGTGGATATTTTCCCTATAATTAACTGCTGTTGTAAATAGTTAAAGACGACCTGTCTATTATAAACACTATTATCATAAGAATAAAAGATAATAACATGGCATATATTAAAAACATGTCGTAGATAACATTAGTTTATTGTCAAATAACAACATATAGTTTTGGAATGCTATGATAACACTTTTTGAAAGCATAATTTATGTGCCATTAATATTAAATTTTATATGGCATATTTCATATGCCATTAAATCAAAATCCTAAAAATTAGGGAATTAAATAATTTTCTATGTTTACGCCAATTAGATGAGATCTCTCTTTGCAAGTTAATCTCTAATGATAGGAAATTCTTTACTTTTCTATTTCACTCACATCTAAAAAAACACATTTTCCCTTTTCAATTCTGGTTCCCATGTCAAAATCGGCTCTTTCTCTCTACCTTAATACGCTCTCTACTTCAATCAATAACATATTTTTGTTTAATCAATCATCAATTTGCTTAAACTTAGTTATCAAATACTCGAGACATAAATCTTCCAAAATCCTCAATAGGCAGTTAATTTTTTTTTATCTCAATTGATGAAGGTAAATCAATCAATTTGACATTTTAATTTTTTTCGTTAAACCCTATATTTTATTATTTTACCATTAAGAATATTATGTCTCATTTTTTTTAAGCACCTTGTTTTACAATTTTTTTTCTGTTTTCTATTATTATATAGTACATAGATGGCTAAAGAACAATCAACAAGAAGATCAGTCCAGGGACTAGTGTCGTCAAGTGTGCATTATGAATTAATTGATAAAATCAAATCTTAAAAAGGTACCATTTTGCAATATGTAGTTATAGTATTGACACTAGTTTTTATAAAAAATTTCAGTTGATGGTTATATTATTATCATGTATTAGTCTAATTATATTATTTTAGTATGTAAAGGTTTTATTTAATGTTATTGCAAGTCCTTGGAAAGAAAAGAATTAATCATTTTTAGAGGAAAATTAACTTTAAATCTGGGATGGTGAACTATAATTACACAATAGTATGTTTTTCTAGGATAGTGAACTTCAAGTCTTTGTAAATATTATTTTATCAAATGTCATAACTTTATTAATATTTTTCTTCCTATATTGACTCAAACAAGTTGAAATAAGAAGTATTGTGAAATTGTTTATTTAGAACTCATTGTATAATTTTTCTTTTTTGTCAAACTAATTGATGATGGATGAGATTTTGTGTCGTGTAAATGTATGCACTTTGTAATTATATGTATGTGAGGGTAAGAAAAAAAAAATTAATTGAGAATATATCTCTTCATGAAAAAAAAAAAGTCATCTTCACACTATGGTCTTTTACAAAGCAATCATAAAGTTTAGTATAATAGAAAGGTATAAATATCGTTAAAGTAATCAATAATGACATGTTTTTCTTACCTTACATCGTATTTAACAGCAACATCAACGACAATGAAATTATTCCATTGAAAGTGCATGACTTTATGTGGCTCATGAATCAACAACATGCTAGTCTATTCCATCTTAACCATATAACAACATTTTTTAGAGGCCGTTAAAAGTTTTTATTTTGTAGTGTGTACATCTTCATAAAATCAAGCAAGTAAAGGGAAAAAGCTTGGGTTAGTGGCTTCAAAATATGGATATTAATAATGCATATGATGGAATGGAATGAAATTTTTTGAAATAAATTATTAAAAAATTAGAACTCTCTTTAAAGTGAGTTGAACTGATTATAAGGTCCTTATCCACAATGTTGGGAATTTAGGTTTTAGTATCATAATCAAGAATTATGAGGCCAAGTTTATATCGGCAACTATGAAATCAACAAAAATTTTGGGTGAAGTTGATTATGTAGAAGTTGAAGACCAAGCTTGGCATAGATAGAAGTTGTTGAGAATGTAGGATGTCTTCCACTAACCACTGAATCTTATTCGCAGAAAGTAATGGACTTACGAGGGTTTTGTTTTCTGACTTAATGTCTTTAAATGACTTGACTTAATTTATTAAGCTAATAAGAAATGTTTATTTTTATAACTTAACGAGAACTTTTAGATAATTTTAGCTGAATTTTGTTTTTGCTTTTCACTAATTGAAAAAATATGAATAAACCAACTAAATTCTAATATTAGAAATATCCTTACTTTATTATTTATTTTTTTGACTTATGTATCCCTAAAATTCACAAATGTCTACCCAACTAATAATCAGACGGCGGTGATGAGACTCTGTACAAAATGACCCACATATCAAAATGGTAGTTACATCTAAGTCTTGCTCCAATGATTCTGGAACTGTGGCATTACCTTAGCCAATGTGTCAAAGAACGTGGAATTGCATTCAAGAAGGCTCATGGCTGTAAAATTTGAGATTTTGCTTCACAAAACCTTCAATTCAACAACTTTTTCAATGAGGCCATTGAATGCACCGCAAAGATTGTGATGAAAACAACAATGTCACACTATAAAGAAGGTTTTGATAGCATACGGTCACTAGTCGACGTGGGTGGTGGCACTAGTGGAGCTCTTGCTGAGATAGTGAAATCGTATCCACACATCAAAGTTATAAACTTTGATTTGCCACATGTCGTGGCCACTACACCTATGTGTGAAGGAGTCATCCATGTTGGAGGTGACATGTTTGATCCCATTCCTAATGCCAATGTAGTTTTTATGAAGGTAACAGTTTGATTTAACAGGATAGGGTTCTCTCTTGGTCTTATTTCTATTGAGCTTTAAAATATCTCTTATTATATATCTTTTAGTGGTAGTATATGGATAAAATTTAATTTCTTTTTTTAATTAACTACCAACTAATACTTGAGTTATTGGCTCATTACATCAACAAATTAATATAGAATCGTGATCCTTGATTCAACGTAAATGTGGAAGGGAAAAAAAAGTCACTTTCCTATAAAGCATCTACCAAATGCTTCTTTTTATAAAGCACTCAACATGCCTTTTGACCCCAAAATTGTGTGTAAGGGTCTAATTCTAATTTAATTATCCATATACAGTGGATACTGCATGATTGGAATGACGAAGCATGTGTTAAGATTCTGAAAAGCTACCGAAAAGAAATTTTGGATAAAAATGGAAAGCTTGTTTTCATTGTAATCTTTGTACAAGAAGATGATAATAACATATTTGGTGACATGGGTTTGGTGTTTGATCTACTTATGTTTGCTCACACCACTGGTGGGAAGGAAAGGACTGAATAAGAGTGGATGAAATTATTAGAACAAGGAGGATTCCATCGCTGCAAAATCATCAGCATGCCAACATTATATCAATTATAGAGGCCTATTGTACCACCTTAGGCTGGATGGCCCGAGAGTCGAGGCTTGGCTTGTGGCCTAGTGCCAAGTTTTAGCGGCAAGATGGGCATGCTTGTGGCGAGCATGAAAGCAAGGCAAGTCAGACGCGTGGCGTGGGACGCGGCAACGACTGTGCGTTGTGGGATAAGTGCCACAACAACAGCAGGTGCAAGAGCGTATGTGGGTGGCGCGCGCAACATCTCGCAAGCATGTGGCACATATGGGCGTGCAAGCGCTAGACACTGGATGCAAGCATGTGGGATGAATGAACACGCGAGTGTGGCATTGAGGCGCGCGAGGCATGCGTGCTGGCTGAGTTTTGGACAGCGAGCGAGGTGGCACGAAACTAAGCCAAGGGCTATAAAATGGGCCTAACAACAAGCATCAGTGGGAGACATGGCCTTGGAACAGATGGCCAGAGATATGGGAAAATAGAGAGTGGGCAGTGGTGGTTACACACCAAGAGAAGTGGGCAGCGACGGTTACACCTCACAACCTCCTTATTTCTAGGCTTATAGGCAACATTTGCCTTGTTCTTTGAGGGAATAGAGATGTGATCCCTTATACATGCTTAATGGGTGCCTAGTTTTGTGGGAAATGAATTGAGGTAGCTCAAGGGTAGCGCGCCACCTCGCCTTAGGAAATGGGAGTGTCATTTGCAATGTGTATATCTAGTGAAAGTGAGTATGTGTTTGAGATGGACAATTTTGGGAGAGAGTGACATCCTCCGAGCACATATAGCTTCTCACTAGGTTGTAACTTTGCTTATTGAGGAAAATAGAAATGTTGGAGGCTGGTGTCTCCGTAAAAATAATCTTGTACGTGTTGGTTTCTCTTTGTTGAAGCGAAAAATCTTGGGGTGCGCATTTAGCACATAACCTCCATTAGTGTTGTTGAGTGGTTGGTCGAGTGAGGCTTGACACCATCACAAGCTTGCTGCATCTTGAGAAAAGTCATGTGACAACTGGCATTAGAGCCCCAGGTTTGGATTTAGAATTCTTCAACAAATGTCGGGGGAAAGAATGAAGGATAGGTTGGTTAGATTGGAAGCTATTGTCAGGAACTTGCCGCTTGATTCAGATAAGCCGACGATCACAATGGAAGTTAACTTAGGGGAATTGGCAAATCTAAAACTTGTTTATTACAGATTAGCAAGGGATGTTGGTGAAAAGATGGGGTCAGTTTTGGATGATGTTGCTTTTTTGGCGAGGGAACTAAGGGGCAACATCGGGGCAATTGAGAATGATGTAGGTTTGCTGAAGCACACAGTTAGCAACGCATTAGTGCATTCGAAGTGGGGCCTATGAAGATTAATGTGCCCGAACCAAAGCCATTTAGTGGCACGCGCTATGCAAAGAAGTTAAAGAACTTCCTATTGGACGTGGACCAGTACTTTAAGGCTACTCGGGTACCCGAAGAGGAGCAAGTTTCAATTGCTACCATGTATCTAATAAGAGATGCAAAACTCTAGTGGCGAAGTAGGCTCTAGAAGGATGCCGAAGCACAGAGGTAGCCTATCGAAAGTTGGGAGTCACTCAAGCGAGAATTGAAGGGTCAATTCTTGCCAGGCAACGCGAGCTAGATTGCACGAGAGAGCTTGAAAAAGCTAAAGCAAACTGGTTTACTCAAGGATTATGTCAAGGAGTTTAGTTTTTTTATGTTTGACATCAAGAGCATGTCCGATGAAGACAAGTTTTTCAATTTTATTTCAGGTTTGCAACCATGGGCGCAAATTGAATTGCAAAGACAAGTGGTGCGAGACTTACCTTCGGTAATTGCCACTGTGGATGGTTTGGTGGATTTTAGGATTACGAGTTCTTCGCCCTTGAAACTTAAGAAAGGAAAAAATGCAGGGAAAAAGAACCCCTCTAAGCGTGATGGCTGGAGAAAAGAGGGCATCTCAAAGAAATTCAAACCGAGAGGTTTGCAGGAAAAGAAAGACTTGAGGTACTTCATTTATGACAGTCCGCATAGAACAAATGATTGTCCAAAATGCGGAAAAATCAATGCAATGGTTAAGGAGACTAAAGTGGAACCTTTAGTGGTCGAAGCAAATACTTCGCAGATGAACCCATTACAATTGATGAATGATCTAAGGGAGGAAGTCGCGCATAACGATAGCAACTAAGGGCTGATGGCGACAATCGTATAGGTAAATAGGCGTGAAGTGCAAGCCATGCTTGATACGGGAGCCACTGCTAAGTTCCTAGCGTCGTACAAGGTGTCGTGCTTGGGATTGGAAGTGACTGCGGTGGGCAATAATGTGAAAGTTATTAATGCTGCAAGTGTGGGTGTTCAAGGGGTGACCATTTGTTCCTTGAGGGTTGGAGCATGGGAAAAACAGGCGAAACTCACGGTTATGCCTCTTAATGATTCTGACTTAATTCTTGGAATGGAGTTATTTGTTGTTGTTATGGTACATGTGATGCCTTATCGGAAGTGCATCATTATCATGGGCTTGGAGACGCCGTATGTTGTACCATGCCAATTTCGGGTTCATGGCAGATCAGAATCATCACTCTAATCTGCAAAGTAATTTGAAAAAGGGTTGAAAAAGAAAGAGAACTCACTCTTAGCTGCGTTGATTGAGTTAAAATCGGATCAGGTTGTTGAGGTGCTTAATCAGTACGCAGAGGTATTGAATAAGTTTGTGGATGTAATACTGCTGGAGTTTCCTCGAACCCTTCCACCTAGACATGTTGTTGATCATTGGATTGATCTGGAACCAGGTGTAAGACCCCCTACACAGGCTCCTTATCGAATGGCGCCTTCGAAGTTACCAGAACTTCGCAAACAACTAGATGAGTTGCTGGACGCGGGGTTCATATAACCATCTAAAACACCATATGGTATGCCGATATTATTTCAAAGGAAGAAAAATGGCTTGATGCGGATGTGTGTTGACTTTTCGGTCCCTAACGTTACAGATTTGTTTGATCGATTGGCCAGAACATCTTACTTCACGAAGCTAGACTTGAGGTCGCGGTATTGGCAAGTACGAATTACTGAGGGTGACGAAGCAAAGATAGCTTGCGTAACTCAGTACAGGTCTAACAAGTTCTTGGTGATGCCTTTCGGAATCACCAATGTACTTGCAATATTCTGCAATTTGATGAACAATGTTCTTTATGAGTACTTAGACCGCTTTGTGGTGGTGTATCTCGACAATATAGTCGTTTATAGTGAGTCTTTGGCGGATTATCTTGATCACCTTAGACTAGTGATCTTACGGTTACAAGAACAGAAATTGTTTGTCAAGAAGGAGAAATGCGAGTTTTGTCACTGGGAAGAGATGTTATTGGGGCATTGGGTGAGCTAACGCAAGATTCGCATGGATGAGAGGAAGGTCAAGGCAATTGTTGATTGGCCTGCACCTTCGAAAATGGTTAAACTTTGATCGTTTCTTGGGTTAGCTAACTACTACCGCAAGTTCGTCGAGGGGTACTGATACGAATCCCACAATGAAACTTTCAATCCTACAATTAATTTGTAGTTTCAACTTCCCAAGAAAGTTCTAAACAGATTTATGGCAAACAAAAACCTTGACCCAATGCTTAAGAAAACATGAACCAAAGGTATAGAGAAGGGTATTGACGCCACACTCAAGAAAAAGATGAGAAGGTGAGTGATAAGTCTAAATTTGGAACACCACAAGAATGTAAATTCTTGATAAGTTCACTAGTTCTCAAAAGAACCAAAGAAAGAATAATCTTTCAAATTCAAAATAACATTTAATCTCCTTACATACCAAGGTTGCTGAATTTAAATAGGCTAAAAGGAACCCAAGATCCTAAAAATACAAATGGAAACATTGGAACAACCCTCCAAGTAAGTTTGTCAAAAGATGTTTCAAAAGTCTTCACCAACCCACCATGATCAATGCTATCTTTGACAAACTTAATGCTAGCCTACTATAATTAATGCTATCATTGACAAACTTGAAACAAAACAAACAAATAAGTTGAAAAACAAAGGATTCGTTGAAAATCCCAAGTCTGAACAAACTGTAAAGAATTGGTCATAACTCCTTCTAGAGAACTCCAAATCCAGCTTTGTAAAATTTATTGGAAAGCTAACTTAATTATCTTTCCAACGGTATATAGCTTGCATTTTAATTCTGGCTCAATCAATACAGTTTTTATTCCGAATTTGACCTTTCTGCATTTGATACAACTTGTGTATTTGGCTGCCCAATGACTTGAATAATGCCCACAATGCCTTGTCTTCTCTTCAAGCCCAATTCATGATGTCTTGCATCTTGAATTGCATTTTCAATCCATATTTTCTCAATTAATCCATTTAAAGCAGCTTGCATCTTTTTGGCTCTTGCTCTTGTAATTGGGCTTCCATGAATGTGCAAAGGATCACTTGAAGTTTTAATGGTCCCTTGATGGTTCTCATCAGGTACTCGAAGAAAGTAAGTGCATTGACGGACTTGTTGAAGAAAGATTGCAAGTGGGAATGGACAGAAACATGTCAGCAAGCGTTTGAAAAACTCAAACAAGTAGTAACTTTGGAGCCGATGCTCAAGCTACCAGACTTCAATTTGCTGTTTGAGGTACATACGGATGCATTGGATAGGGCCATTGATGGGGTGCTTTTTCAAGAGGACCATCCGCTTGCTTTCGAGAGTCGGAAGCTAAAGAGTGCAGAACAATGGTACTCGGCACATGAAAAGGAGATTATGGCAGTGGTGCATTGCTTGGGCATATGGAAGCACTACTTATTGGGTGTGGTCATTTATTTTGAGACACAGAAAAAGCTATCACCGAAGCTAGCGAGGTGGCAACAATTCCAAGCCGAATATGATTTCATGCGGGTACATAGGCCTGAAAGGCAAAACCAAGTGGCAGACGCTCTCAGCCGCAAAGAAGTCGAGGCGTATGTGGCCGCTTGGACTACCGTGACAATGGATTTTCTTGATAGACTTAGGCAGCAAGTGAAGGAGGATCCTAGCTACTGCGAACTCTGTGAGAAGATCAAGCAGGGCTTAGTGCGGAGCTATTGGGTCGAGGAGAACCTAATTTATGCATGTGGTGGGAAAATGTATGTTCTTGCAGAAGAGGACTTACAAAGGGTTTTGTTGTGAGCGACACATGATTCTCAATGGGCCGGACATCTGGGGGTGGAAAGGATGATGGCGCTTGATAACTCTATGAAATGAGAGTTATCATATCACTTTTAGACTTAAATCAGTAATACTTAAAGAGTAAATGACATGTTTTTATTGCATTTTTGTTACATTTTGCATAAAAAAATTCATTTTATTTTATTTTTAATAAATTTAGTTGTTTTAGAATAATTTGTGTGCTTAAATCATATGCATAATTGTAGGTAACCAGAAGCTTAAATTTCAAGAAAAGAATGCTAATGCAATATGCTTACAAAAATAAGGAAAGAACTTGGCTACTGAAGAATTGAGCAAGTCTGGAACAGTGCAGATATTATAGCTGTTGTGTAGCAACCATTGCTGTAGCATTCCTCGAACAACGACAGAGAAAATTTTGAGCGAAATACTCAGAATATTGCGATCTATAGTTTCTGAATTTGGAATATACGCATCCTAGGCTTACGTTTACCCTAATTTTCAACTATAAAATTAGTACACATCATAAGAAAAAAGGAGAGCCGTCAACCAAGATAAAAAATCGAAAAGAAACAAAGGAAACACAAAGTTCAAGAGCAAAAATCAAGGCTACACAAGTGGAGAATTTACAGGAATCAATTGGATTCCAGTTGTTCTTATTCTTCTTTTGATTTCTTGTTTATTCTTTGACATGAGAACGTATTTGCCTACTAAACCTTTGTTGTTTAGTTTTCTTTGGCAAACTATGAACTTGCTGACTGAACCTTTGTTGTTTGGTTTTCTTTAATAAACTATGAGCTAATAATATTTGTGGTTGAGTGATAACAATCTTAATGAGTTCTTAACTAAAATTTAAATGTTGCTACATGTTTACTATAACATTTTGTTGTGATAGTAGTTATTTAAAGTCATTATTACATAGTTTATTAGTTTAATTGTTAATCTATTTTAATTTAAGGCAAATTGTGATGTTAAGATTGCTGCAGCAATTTCAGTAACATTAATCATTGTGGAGACAATCTTGAATACTTATAATTATATTACTTGTTGTGTACACTTACACATTTACACCCATATCATTTGAATTTATACCAACAAGTTTTTGGCGGTGTTGCCGGGGATTGATTATTTATTGAAATTTTTGAATTTAATTTTAATAGTGTTAAACGTTGATTTTATTTTAATTGGCTTATTTTGTTGGCAGAAAACTCTTGCATGTTCAAATACATACCTATTCAATTTCAATTTGGTCCAGAGATTGGAAGAACCGCAAGGAGATTAAGAAGAGAGCACACAAATTCAAAAGATGTTGTAGCAATGGATGGTGTTGTGCAAATTTTATTGAACTCGCAAGTGCACGAATCTATTGTAGAATAAATCAATAGTGACGAGTTTCGATCCCACGAGGAGGTGGATTTTAATTATGTGTAGAGTTAATTTTCTAAGTGGGTGATTGGATTTGTGGTGGAAGTGATTTAGATTATTTTAAAATTTAAATTAAAATGGCGGGAATAACTTGAAGTGAAATCTATTAAAATGAAGCGCTTGGGTATTTGGATCTGCATCAACATGCACCATGGGCTTAATATTCCTTATTAGTGCCAATTAAATCATGAGGGGGGTTTCCACTCCCTATGAATCACACTCTAATCAATATGGTGCTAAGAGATTAGCGTGCCAAATAGTAATAACCTTGCACTAGGGAGCCGATTAAACTAGTGTGGTATCTAGACAAGATTATTACTATCTATCGACAAAAAGTCAAAACATCCACAAAAATCAGAGAGGAAGAGAAAGTAAGTTTACTAAATAAATCCCATGGAACATGTTGAGACTTCACCTTCAACCCAAGCTTGAAAGAAAATTAGCTACTCATAATTGAACTAGGGGTAAAATATGAATTTATTAAAATACGTAGAAAATACAAGATGGAGAAGGAATTACCAAAAACGAAGCTAAAAAATGAATTCAGGGGTGTCAAATTAGGAGGAAAGCCCCCTTTTTATAAATATACTAAGTAAATTATGGTCATCGGATTAAAAATAATTTCGACGCTCAAGATTGTGCCACGTGTCAACAGTATGCGGTTTGACCACGCGGTTTGAATAGTAACACAGTATGAACAATGAGGCGGTGTTGAGTGTTAAAAAATGCATATTTATAAAGGAGAAAATCGTCATTTTACATTTCAAGTCTTACTAACAACCCTTACTTTTATGTATTTAACCTTCTTGTGATTTAATTACATGTGTTTTATTTTAATTAAGTATTTTAGGGGTATTATAGTCATTTCACAATAAAGGAGAGATCAGACGGCAAAACAGACATCACTTTTGAACTTAGGTCTACATTACTATTCATGACACTGTTCACATAGACGGATTGATGACGTGGCATTGACCGATGATGTGGCATTGACTGATGAGGTGTCACGATCCTGTTGGACTAAAATTCTTATGTACTGTTGATGGTGACGTGGCAGCATATCAGTGGACGAAAAATCTCGCGTATGGTACATGTATCACACAGAATTATTTTTAACCAAACCGCGTTACTGTTCAACTCGGGTCAAACCGTGTTACTGTTCATCTGCGTGGTCAAACCGCGTACTGTTGACTGATGATGTGGCGCAATCCTGAGCGTCCAAACTATTTTTAATCCGATGGCTATGATTTACTCCATGTATCTATAAAAAGGGGGCCTCCCCCCCTAATTTGATATCTCTGAATCCATTTTTGGGATCCATTTTCTGTGATTCTCTCTCCATCTTGTATTTTCGACGTATTATAATAAATTCTCATTTTGCCCGTAGTTCAATTATGAGTAGCTAATTTTCTTTCAAGCTTGGGTTGAAGGTGAAGTCTTAACATGTGTCATGGGCTTTATTTGGTAAATTTATTTTCTCTTCCCCTCTAGTTTTTGTGGATGTTTTGACTTCTCGTCGACAAATAATACTAATCTTGTCTAGTACCGCCTTGGTTTCACCGGCTCCCTAGTACAAGGTTATTATTATTTAGCACGATAAGCCCTTAGCACCATATTGATTAGAGCGTGGTTCATGAGGTGTGGATTCCCCCCTCATGATTTAATTGGTATTAATAAGGAATATTTAGCCCATGATGCATGTTAATACGGATCCAGATACCCAAGTACGTCATTTCAATAGAATTATCTTCAATTTATTCTCGTCATTTCAATTCCAATTTTAGAATTTATTCTCGCAAATTTAATTTAAGATTTAGCATATTCCAAATCATTTCCACCACAAATCCAATCACCCATTTACAAAATTAATTCTACACACAATTAAAATCTATCTCCTCGTGGGATCGACACTCGTCACCATTGATCTACACTACAATAGATTCGTGCACTTGCGAGTTCAATAAAATTTGCACAATAAGTTTTTTGCGCCGTTGCCGAGAGGTAAGTAATTTTAATTCATAGAATTAATTTTTATGAATAATTCCATTTAAATTATTTTCTTGTATTTATTTTAAAAAAAAGAGAAAAAAAAAGTAAAAAAAAAAGTGAATATACAATTAAAGGTTAATATTTCTTTTCTTTTTCTCTTCTTTAAAATTCTGTAATTTAATTTTCAATTTATTTTTTCTTTGTAATTTTTGTTTATTTTATTAATTTAATTTTTAGTTAATTTATTTCACGTATTTTTTTTAGTGTGTTTTTATAGTAAGGTTGTAATAGCTCAATAAGGTTAGTATCGTAATTTCTCCTTCTTCTTTATTTTTATTTGTTTTGTTCCCATCTTTATTTTTATTTTATTTGTTTTGCATGCACAGTCGTAGGTCATTATTACCTAATCTTGAACCTATAGACCTTGAATTAGAAAAAACACTTCACACACACAGGCACATTAAAAATAAATTTGGAATGGATTTACAAGCACCACAAGAGAGGCTATTTAAGGATTATTTCAGTCCTTTAGCTAATTTGAGCACATCATGCATAAGATACCCAAATGTAGCTGCTAGGAGTTTTGAACTAAAACCTAGTGTGCTAAATTATCTCCCAACATTCTATGGCCTAGAAAATGAGGACCCATATAATCATCTGAATGATTTTCATGCCATTTGTCAAACGTTTAAATATGAAAATTTTTCAGATGATGATGTTAAACTCAGATTATTCCCATTTTCTTTAAAGGATAGAGCTCGTTCATGGTTAAATACTTTACCTGCTAATAGCATTTCATCATGGGAACAAATGGTAACGAAATTTTTGAATAAATATTTCCCAGTGCATAAAACCAATGCTATTCGCAGGGAAATATCAGAGTTTACCCAGAGAGAGGACGAACAATTTTTTAAAACATGGGAGCGATTCAATGGGCTACTCTTGAAGTGTCCACATCATGGGTACGAGAAATGGCACCAATGCCAATACTTTTTGGAGGGATTATTGCCGAATGTGCAAGAATGGCTAATGGCAACAAGTGGAGGAGAGCTAATGTCAAAAAGTGCATCAGAGATTTGGGAATTCTTCCAGCGACAAGCGGATAATTCCCAACAACGGAGTCGATCACTCAGGAATACTAGAAGAATTAAGGGAGTAAATGAGGTTCACATTGGCGAGTCAAGTTCAGAAATTAAAGAAGTCAAAGCGATAATTGAAGGTCTCTCTCGACAAATAGCATCGTTATCGACTGCTAAATCAACAGAACCACATGACCATGACTCATACTCAGATCAAGCTAATGCCATAAGTGTAATGAGAAAGCCATCAAATTACAACCCATACGCCAACACATATAACCCTGGATGGAGAGACCACCCCAATTTTTCATGGTCTCAAGGACTTCAACAGAATGGACCAGCAGCTCCAGCTCCACCAATGCAACCAATTCCTCAAATTCCTCAAGCCTCTCAGCCCCCATTTAGACCATACAATCAGAACCAGAACTACTCTCAACCCAGACCATGGGAGGATGCATTCTAGAATTTCAAGAATGTTACTCACTCCACGATTGAGCAACAGAACCGCACCATTAATGGACTACGAAATGAGTTGAGAGCAGGCTTCAACTCACAAGCTCAATCAGTTTCAAGCCTCGAGAAGATGGTGGGACAACTTGCTTCTTCAGTTCAGACCTTGGCAATGACTGTTGAGAAAGGAAAATTTCCAAGTCAACCAGTGCCTAATCCTAAAGGAGTACATGAAGCAAGTACTAGTTCACCACAGTAGCATGGAGAGGTCAAAGCAGTCATGACCTTGTGAAAAGGAAAAGAAGTCGACAACAAAGTGGAGATGCCAGTGACAAAAGAAAATCAAATTGTACATGTGAATGTTGAGGACTCATCACCAGAGGAGAGAGAAGAAACCAACCCACGAGAATATGTTTCGAAAGCTCCATTTCCTCAGAGATTAGCTAAAGGAAAAAAGGAAAAATCCACAGGTAAGATTCTTGAAATCTTCAAACAGGTAAGTGTTAACATCCCTTTACTTGATGCTATTAAACAAGTTCCATCTTATGCCAAGTTTCTTAAAGACCTTTGTACTAAAAAGAAAAATATGCATGTTCAAAAGAAGGCATTTTCAACAGAAAACGTTAGTTCTATACTCCAACATAAAATTCCTTTAAAATGCAAAGACCCAGGCTCTCCTACTATCTCATGTAGTATAGGGAACCACACAATTGAGAATGCTTTGTTGGATTTAGGAGCTACTGTAAATTTGTTGCCCTATTCAGTATTTGTGAAAATTGGACTGGGAGAATTACACCCAACTCCAGTGGTGTTACAGCTTGCAGATTGGTCCACGAAAATATCTCGTGGTATTGTAGAGGACGAGCTTATCCAGGTAGACAAGTTTTATTTTCCTGTTAATTTCATTGTAATTAACACTCAACCAATACAGGATTCAAGGAAGCACATCCTCATTATTCTAGGCCGACCTTTTTTGGCAACTGCGGATGCTCACATTTAATGCAGGACTGGAAATATGCAGTTGTCCTTCGGCAACATGACTATGGAGCTGAACATCTTCAACATTGCCAAACAACCTCACAATGCAGATGATGGAATTGTTGATGTGGATTTAATTGAAGCATTAATTGATGATACTTTTATTTCAAACCTTAGTGATGATCCTTTACAAACATGTTTAACTCACTTTGGTTTGGATTTTGATATTGACAGATCGGTCGATGAGGTCAACGCCCTACTTGACTCAGCACCATCTATGGACACTAATAAATGGAAGTCAAGAGTTGAAAAACTAGCACCATCAGAGAAGAAACTCATCCCATCATTAGCATCACCACCAAAACTCGAGCTTAAACCATTGCCCAACACTTTGGAATATGCGTTGTTGGGAGAAGAAAGTACTCTGCTAGTAATCATCTCATCATCCCTAAATGACGAACAAAAAGGTAAGTTGTTGGATGTTTTAAAAGAGCACAAAGGAGCATTAGGATCGACCATAGCGGACATAAAAGGTATAAACCCAGTAGACTGCATGCATTACATTCACCTTGATGAAAATGCTAAACCTACTAGGGAAATGCAACGTCGGTTAAAACCTAATATGAAATAAGTTGTTAGAACTGAAGTCCTTAAGTATTAGACACAGGTATCATTTACCCAATTTCTGATAGTTCATGGGTCAGTCCTGTACAAGTTGTCCCCAAAAAGTCAGGAGTCACAGTAGTTAAGAATGCTGATAATGAATTGATACCCATTAGAGTGACTACAGGATGGCGTGTATGCATTGATTATAGAAAGTTGAATTCTGTCACACGTGAAGACCATTTTCCTTTACTATTTATCGATCAAATGATTGATAGATTAACAGGCCATGAATTTTATTGCTTTCTAGATGGCTACTCAGGATACAATCAGATCCCCATAGCACCAAAAGATCAAGAGAAAACTACTTTCACTTGCCCTTTTGGCACATTTGTATATAGGAGAATGCCATTTGGATTATGTAATGCACCTGCTACATTTCAACGATGCATGTTGAGCATTTTTTCTGATATGGTTGAACGATTTCTTGAAGTCTTTATGGATGACTTTTCTGTTTTTGGTGATTCGTTTGATAAATGTTTACATCATCTGACACTAGTTCTGCAGAGATGTATCAAGAAGAACTTGATCTTAAATTAGGAGAAATGTCATTTTATGGTAAAACAAGGTATTGTTCTCGGTCACATCATTTCGAATAAAGGTATTGAGGTTGACAAAGCCAAGGTGGATCTCATTTCTAATCTTCCTCCACCCAAAACAGTCAGAAAAGTAAGATATTTCCTTGGGCATGCTGGTTTCTATAGACGTTTCATTAAAGATTTTAGCAAAGTTTCTAGACCCTTATGCAATTTACTTGTTAAGGATGTACCTTTTATCTTTGATGATTCATGTCTTATGGCATTTGAAAAACTAAAGCAGTTGTTGGCATCATCACCCATCATTCAGCCCCCAAATTGTAGCTTACCATTTGAACTCATGTGTGATGCATTTGATTATACAGTAGGAGCAGTGTTAGGACAAAGAGTTGATCGAATTCCCCACGTTATTTACTATGCTAGTATGACATTGAATGATGCACAGTTGAACTATTCAACTACTGAAAAAGAAATGCTAGCAGTAGTGTTTGCATTAGAGAAATTTCGATCTTATCTCATTGGTTGTAAAATAATTATATTCACAGATCATGCTGCTCTTAAATATCTTCTCACAAAGAAAGATGTAAAAGCTCGACTAATTCATTGTGTGTCACTTTTGCAGAAATTTGACTTGGAATTCAAAGATAAAAAAAGGGACAGAAAATGTTGTGGCGGACCACCTCTCTCGTCTCCATTTTGACACAATTACAGAATCATTACCATTGAATGAGTCTTTTCCAGATGAACAATTAATGAATGTGGAAGTATTACCTTGGTATGCTGATATCGTTAATTATCTTGTTACATGTCAACTTCGAGAACATTGGACCAAGCAAGACAAGGCTAAATTCTTTGCAGAAATAAAGAATTTCTTTTGGGATGACCCGTATTTGTTCAAGTATTGTGCTGATCAAATTATTAGACGATGTGTCCCAGAAAATGAAATTCAGAATATTCTTTCATTCTGCCATGAACAAGCTTGTGGAGGCCATTTCAGTGCTAAGAAAACAACAACTAAAGTTTTACAATGTGGTTTTTATTGGCCAACTATATTTCGAGATGCTTACACTTTTTGTTCTTCATGTGATAGGTGTCAACGAATGGGGAGCATTACACGAAGGAACATGATGCCACTAAATCCAATTTTAGTGGTTGAGATTTTTAATGTATGGGGTATCGACTTCATGGGACCCTTTCCCCCTACTTTTGGCCATCAATACATATTGGTTGCTGTTGACTACGTATCAAAATGGGTAGAAGCAATTCTATGTAGAACCAATGATCACAAAGTGGTGATAGGATTTTTGAAAAGCAACATTGTTTCACGCTTTGGATTCCCTCGAGCAATAATCAGTGATGGTGGTGCCCACTTTTGTAACAAAGCATTCAAAGCTCTTTTGACAAAGTATTCAATCACTCATAAAGTGGCGACCCCATATCATCTGCAAACCAGTGGCCTAGTTGAGATCTCCAATCGAGAAATAAAGCACATATTAGAAAAGACGGTGAGGCCAGACAGAAAATATTGGTCATTAAGACTTGATGATGCATTATGGGCATATAGAACGGCTTTCAAGACCTCGATTGGGATGTCACCCTACAGGTTAGTGTATGGAAAAGCTTGCCACCTACCTGTGGAACTCGAGCATCGTGCGTATTGGGCCATCAAGAAATTCAACTTTGACATGCAGTAAGCCAGCTTAGAAAGAAGATTACAACTGGCAGAACTTGAAGAAATTCGCAATGACGCATACGAAAATGCCAAGATTTACAAGCAACGAATGAAAGTCTTCCATGACAAGCAAATTATGAGAAAATCTTTCACTCCAGGTCAGAAAGTGCTTTTATTCAATTCTCACTTGCATCTATTCCCAGGTAAGTTACGCTCTCGTTAGTCTGGCCCATTTATTGTACATACTGTTTTTTCACATGGGGCAATTGAAATTAAGGACCCAAAGAACGGTGTCACATTTAAAGTTAATGGTCAAAGATTAAAGCCATATCTAGAGTACCAACCACATGGAGAAAACACCGAAATTAATTTGAGTAACCCACCAGATTTGAATTGATTTTTTTTTCTTTTCGTTGATTTGATTTTTCTGTCTTTCTTTTTATTTTTCTTTTGCTAATTGAAATTATTTTTGCATAAGTGTGTTTGTTTAACTATTAAGTTTTCTCTTATCATTTTTAATCATGAGTACCTTACTTAGACCGTTCCTCCTTAACATTCTTAAACCACTTCAACGTGTCAAAACTCATCTCAAAAAACAGATTCAATTTTGTAAAACACATCGCATTTGGGCTCTACAACCACCAGAGTTAGTAGCCTATGTTGAGGGTTTAGAACGCCAACTCAGAGACATTGAGAGAAGTGTTTACGACATCCAGTTGGAGCTTGAGAAAATTCAGTAAGAGGACGATTTTAATTTTCTTTGTGTATTTTAATTTGTTTTTCTGTTTGTGTGCTTTAGTTTGTTACCCCAGTGAAGTGGCGGATAACGGTACTCCGTGACAATCAAGTCGGTTACTTCAGTTTCCCATAATAACTGATATTCTGAAGCGAAGGTATGGATAGAAACGAGACTCTAGCGAAGCTTCACAAGTGATTCCCTTCACTTCCTCAGAATGCCCTCTTTACGATCTATAAAGCTCGGTCCGAACGCATGCGATTACTCATGAGGAATAACATACCTGCTGACATCCGTTGGTTACTCGAGGTTAAAGTACGATCGGCAGGTGAGTTACCTCCAAAATTTATTGCATACATGCCTGGTTGTGGTAAAAGAAATTATGCAAGAAAACAATGAGCTCGAAGAATTTCTGTTGCTTGTCATAAGTGTGCTAGAATGAGTTGCAATAAAAACCCATGTTCTTTAGGAATGGTGTCTGATAACAGGGAAGATAAGATTCAATTCATTAGGAATGGCTTGAATAAGGAGTCATTGGATGATATCTTTTTGTCTCTTGAAAAGCATCCCAGTGGATATATGCAAGGAGCGATTCTCCAGTTATGGCCATTATTCCAGAAAGAGCATGCAAGATATAGTCTCGGGAATCTGACTATAAACGACCCTGTTTGCCAGTTTATAAGAAAACTGGATAGGAAGCCTATCCTCGACCCATAGAGGGCGTTCAAGCCATTTTTGGACATAAAACCAGAGGAAGATGTGAGCCACAGTCGCAACTACCTGTAAATATCTTTTTACTTTACTGTTATTTTATTTCACTATTGTTTTATTGTGTGCATTATTGTCTTTAATAATTTTATTACTGTTTGCTTTTTCCTTATCACTGTTTGTTTTTTTCTTTTTACTGTTTCCTTTTTGACTCGCGAGCCACGTGCTTTACGCGTTATTTGACACTAACATGTTACCTCATACACAACTGTGACCCACTGTCATCAAGACTCTTAAATTTGATTTTTTTTATCAAGCACTTACAAATTATTTTTTGAGAAGTATCCCAATGGCAGCTACTCCCAATAGACAATTCAAGAACATTTGTGTGCTTTCTGGATTTAACTATGGCAAACATAAAGAGTTCATTGAGGCAGTCATAGATCTTGGTCGAAGCATAGCAGCGAGAAAATTACACTTGGTGTATGGAGGAGGTAATCGAGGGTTATCAAAAATGGTCTCAGAAGCAGCTTTTATTAGAGGCAGCCAAGTGTTAAGCATCATCCCAAGAGCCCTAAAACCTTTGGGCAGTTCGTCTGACTCATCAACTGGAGAAGAGTTAGTCGTCTTAGGTATGCAAGAAAGAATAACTGAAATGCTTAATCATGCTGATGCTTTTATTTTCCTTCTAGGAGATCTTGCAACACTAGAGGCACTTATCACACTAGCATCTTGGGCCCATCTGCATATCCACCAGAAACCCATTGGTTTGTTAAATGTCAATAACTTTTATGATGGCTTTATCGCATTTCTTAACCATGCAATAAAAAACTATTTCATTCCCTCTAATGCGAAAAAACTCTTTATTTGTGCTCACACTGCTAATGAGCTACTTGATATGTTACAAGCTTATAGACCGGAGCTAGATCCCTGGACCTTTGTGTTGGAGCATCCAAATAATGATGGTAACGGTAGCCGCAGTAAGAAGTACAAATTAGATTTAACTCTCCACTTGTAAATATTATTTTATGTGTTGCACCACCCAGGTGATGTCTTCTAAACTCTACTTCTTTCCTTTCAAACATTGAGGACAATATTTCGTTCTGGTTGGGGGGAGGGAATAGTCGACAATTGTAGAATTTTGGTTAAGTTTTTACTAATTTTTTGTTGTAAAAACTAACTGTTGCTAACTTTTTGTGTTGAAGATGGCTGAATATGAAGGGTAGTGACTCTAGAAATGCATCTTCATCGTTTAAAAAAATAAAAAAATAAAAAAAAATTCTTTTTCTTTATTAAGTTTTGATGTTCATTTCTCTTCTTCTTTTTAATTTCTCCTCTATAAATATACATTTTCCAACTTTTGAGTCGAAGATGGCTGAATATGGAGTGTAGTGCCTCTAGAAACGTATCTTCTTTAAAAAAAAAATCATTTTCGTTTTCTATCATTTTACCTGTAACTTTTTAAATTAGTTTTTATGCATCATTTTCACATTTCTGCATGCATATTTTCCTTTTATGTTTAGAATAGGTTGGGGGGTAGAATGTTGTTTAAAAAAAATTGTGTGATTTGTTTTAACATTGGATGACATGATTAATTTCAAATTTTAGTATTTGTATTATCTTTGGTCTTAAGTGATGTTACATTATGTTTGCTACTCTACATGTTGATGTCGAAGACAAATATGAGTTGCTTAAAGGAATGAACATATCATAATAAATACCAAGTGAGTTTTTGAGCCTATCATTTTTCTTGGAGAGTAACTATTTTGCCCATTTTTTATACAGCTTAACAGTTTATTATTGTATACACGATCTCTAGATTTCTTTAGAGTTAACCCTTAAAAAAAATTGTAAAATTAAAAAAAAAAAGAAAAAAAAAGTTTGTTGCTACATTTGGAGGCCCATCTAACTAGTAGATATAGAAGATTATTTAGAGCCCTAAAAGACGATGGAAAGGCCATCTTTGATCCGTTTGAGCATTTCTAGCCATCCCTTTTATCAAATATCCATAGTTAACCCTTTTGAGCCTTTTAAAAAAAAACATTTCTTTGTCAAACTTATCATATTGACTCACTCCGATTTGGAGTATTACCCAATGTCTTATAAGTTCCATCACCTATTTATGTTTGAGAAAATGTAAATAATTATTTTATTTAGTGACGTTGTGCCAAGAAAAAGCAAAAAAAAAAGTTCAAAAAAAAAGAAAAACAAATAATAATAACAATAATAGGTGAAATCCACCTTGCAACTTCTAAATTTTTCTCAAACATACACTTTGTTTTCCTTATTTCTCTTCTTTGTTAACCATGTCCCTAGCCTACGTTACATCCTAATAAAAGTCCTTCTTGATTTTAGGGAACTATAATCTGAAGTAGAAACTAATTATGTGGGCTAAAAAGATGTAGTGGTGCATAATAAAAATAAATAAATAAATAAAAGAAAAAAAAGATAAATAAATTGGGTTGACGAGCATTTTTATTTGACTTGAGATCGTATTATTTCTAAGCTGAGGGCATATTTATTTCATCTTGGTGAGAGCATGTGATATCATTTCTTTATTATTTTCTCTCTCAATTACCATTAATTGGAGTGACTATTTTTATTGGTTTTAATTTCTTTGTGAGAGTGTCACTACTTCCAGTGAGATTTTGGGGTTTGACATGTCATTCTTGAAAATAGCTATAACAAAGTCTACTGGGCTGATTCATGTGGATGGTTGATGTGGGTGTGATGTTGCTTTAGACTGGAGATAATGCTTATACTTTTATTTGATTGCTATCATTAATCTGATTGAATAAATACGTAGAAATATGAATTTATTAAAATACGTAGAAAATACAAGATGGAGAAGGAATTACAAAAAATGGAGCTCAAAAATGAATTCAGGGGTGTCCAATTAGGGGGAAAGCCCCCTTTTTATAAATACACTAAGTAAATCATGTTCATCGGATTAAAAACAATTTGGACGCTTAAGATTACGCCACGTGTCAACAGTATGTGGTTTGACCACGCGGTTTGAATAGTAACACGGTATGAACAATGAGGCGGTGTTGAGTGTTAGAAAATGCATATTTATGAAGGAGAAAACCGTCATTTTACATTTCAAGTCTTACTAACAACCCTTACTTTTATGTATTTAACCCTCTTGTGATTTAATTGCATGTGTTTTATTTTAATTAAGTATTTTATGTATTTTAGAGGCATTATAGTCATTTCACAATAAAGGAGAGATCAGACGGCAAAATGGACATTACTTTTGAACTCAGGACGGTCGAAAACCTTAGGAGGAGCATAAAAAGAAAAATAGCACTATTCACATGTACGGTACTATTCACGTGTACGGTATTGTCTACGTTACTATTCATGACACTGTTCACATAGACGGATCGATGACGTGGCATTGACCGATGATGTGGCATTGACTGATGAGGTGTCACGATCCTGTTGGACTAAAATTCTTATGTACTGTTGATGGTGACGTGGCAGCATATCAGTGGACGAAAAATCTCGCGTACGGTACATGCATCACACATGATTATTTTCAACCAAACCGCGTTACTGTTCAACCTGGGTCAAACCGTGTTACTATTCATCCGCATGGTCAAACCGCGTACTATTGACTGATGACGTGGCGCAATCCTGAGCGTCCAAACTGTTTTTAATCCGATGGCTATGATTTACTCCATGTATCTATAAAAAGGGGGCCTCCCCCCCTAATTTGATATCTTTGAATCCATTTTTGGGATCCATTTTCTATGTATTTTAATAAATTCCCATTTTGCCTCTAGTTCAATTATGAATAGCTAATTTTCTTTCAAGCTTGGGTTGAAGGTGAAGTCTCAACATGTGTCATGGGCTTTATTTGATAAATTTATTTTCTCTTCCCCTCTAGTTTTTGTGGATGTTTTGACTTCTCGTCGATAAATAATACTAATCTTATCTAGTACCGCCTTGGTTTCACCGGCCCCATAGTACAAGGTTATTATTATTTGGCATGATAAGCCCTTAGCACCATATTGATTAGAGCGTGGTTCATGAGGTGTGGATTCCCCCCTCATGATTTAATTGGTATTAATAAGGAATATTTAGCCCATGATGCATGTTGATACGGATCCAGATACCCAAGTACGTCATTTCAATAGAATTATCTTCAATTTATTCTCGTCATTTCAATTCTAATTTTAGAATTTATTCTCGCAAATTTAATTTAAGAATTAGCATATTTCAAATCATTTCCACTACAAATCCAATCACCCATTTATAAAATTAATTCTACACACAATTAAAATCTACCTCCTCGTGGGATCGACACTCGTCACCATTGATCTATACTACAATAGATTCGTGCACTTGTGAGTTCAATAAAACCGTCATTTTACATTTCAAGTCTTACTAACAACCCTTAATTTTATGTATTTAACCCTCTTGTGATTTAATTGCATGTGTTTTATTTTAATTAAGTATTTTATGTATTTTAGAGGCATTATAGTCATTTCACAATAAAGGAGAGATCAGACGGCCAAATGGACATTACTTTTGAACTCAGGACGGTCGAAAACCTTAGGAGGAGCATAAAAAGAAAAATAGCACTATTCACATGTACGGTACTATTCACGTGTACGGTACTGTCTACGTTACTATTCATGACACTGTTCACATAGACGGATCGATGACGTGGCATTGACCGATGATGTGGCATTGACTGATGAGGTGTCACGATCCTGTTGGACTAAAATTCTTATGTACTGTTGATGGTGACGTGGCAGCATATCAGTGGACGAAAAATCTCGCGTACGGTACATGCATCACACATGATTATTTTCAACCAAACCGTGTTACTATTCAACCCGGGTCAAACCGTGTTACTGTTCATCCACATGGTCAAACCGCGTACTGTTGACTGATGACGTGGCGTAATCCTGAGCGTCCAAACTGTTTTTAATCCGATGGCCATGATTTACTCCATGTATCTATAAAAAGGGGGCCTCCCCCCCCTAATTTGATATCTCTAAATCCATTTTTGGGATCCATTTTCTGTAATTCTCTCTCCATCTTGTATTTTCTATGTATTTTAATAAATTCCCATTTTGCCCCTAGTTCAATTATGAGTAGCTAATTTTCTTTCAAGCTTGGGTTGAAGGTGAAGTCTCAATATGTGTCATGGGCTTTATTTGGTAAATTTATTTTCTCTTCCCCTCTAGTTTTTGTGGATGTTTTGACTTCTCGTCGACAAAAGGCGGCCCCCTAGTACAAGGTTATTATTATTTGGCATGATAAGCCCTTAGCACCATATTGATTAGAGCGTGGTTCATGAGGTGTGGATTTCCCCCTCATGATTTAATTGGTATTAATAAGGAATATTTAACCCATGATGCATGTTGATACGGATCCAAATATCCAAGTACGTCATTTCGATAGAATTATCTTCAATTTATTCTCGTCATTTCAATTCCAATTTTAGAATTTATTCTCGTCATTTCAATTCCAATTTTAGAATTTATTCTCGTCATTTCAATTCCAACTTTAGAATTTATTCTCGCCAATTTAATTTAAGATTTAGCATAGTCCAAATCATTTCCACCACAAATCCAATCACCCATTTACAAAATTAATTCTACACACAATTAAAATCCACCTCCTCGTGGGATCGACAGTCGTCACCATTGATCTATACTACAATAGATTCGTGCACTTGCGAGTTCAATAAAATTTGCACAACAGGCGGCTTGAATAGTGACGTAGTTTGGTTATAAATAATTTCGTGTATATCCATGTACCGTACGCACTATTTTCGGTCCACTAACATGCTGCTACGTCACCAATCAACAGTACATAAGAATTTTAGTCTAATAAGATCGTGACCCCTCGTCGGTCAATCTTATGTCATCGGTCAATGCCACATCATTATTCCGTAATGTGAACAGTGTCGTAAATAATAACATGGACAGTACCGTGTACATGTGAATACTACCGTACATGTGAACAGTGCCATTTTTCTTTTTATACTCCTCCTAAAGTTTTTTACTATCCTGAGTTTAAAAGTGATGTCCGTTTTGCTGTCTGATCTCTCGTTTATTGTAAAATGACCATGATGCCCCTAAAATACATAAAATACTTAATTATAATACAACACACATAATTAAATCATAAGAGACTTAAATAGATAAAAGTAGGGATGTTAGTGAGACTTGGAGTGTAAAATGGTAATTTTCTCCTTTATAAATATACACTTTCTAGCACTCAACACATCCCCCAACCAGCTTGTTGCTCATCCTAAGCAAAGTAAGCGAAAATAAAATTTAAACTTTAAATGATTTTTTTTAAATCGTGTTTATTCAATCAGACTAACGATAGCAATCAAATAAAAGTATAAACATTATTTCCAGTCTAAAGAAACATCACACCCACATCAACCATCCACATGCATCAGTCCAACAGACTTTGTCATACCTATAGTAATCAAGCCACTTTCAAGAATGACATGTCAAACCGCAAAAGCTCACCGATAGTAGTGACACTCTCACAAAAAAATTAAACCCAATAAAAATAGTCACTCCAATGAATGGTGAATTGGGAGAAAATAATAAAGAAATATTATCACACACTCTCGCCAAGATAAAGGGAATATGCCCATGCCTTAGAAATAACACAATCTTTAAGTCAAACAAAATGCTAGTCAAACCAATTTATTTATTTTTTTCTTTTTGTTCTTTTTTTTATGCACATTACAGCTTTTTAGTGCATATAACTAGCTTCTACTTCAGACTATAAATCCCTAAAATCAAGAAGTATCAGCATGATTAAGCATTTCAGTTATTATTTCTTGCATACATGAGACAACTAACTCTTCTCCAATCAGTGAGTTAGACAAACTGCCCAAAGGTTTTAGGGCTCTTGGGATGATGCCTAACATTTGGCTTTCTTTAACAAAAGCAGCTTCTGAGACCAATTTTGACAACCCTCGGTTACCTCTTCCATACACCAAGTGTAATTTTCTCTCTGCTATGCTTCGACTAAGATCTTCCTGCCTCAACGAACTCTTTATGTTTGATATAGTTAAATCCATAAAGCACACAAATCTTTTTGAATTGTTTATGAGAATAGTTTCCATTGGAATACTTTTCAAAAATAATTTGTGAGTGCTTAACAAAAAATCATATTTAAGAATCTTGGTGATAGTGGGTCACAGCTGTGTATGAGGAAGTATGTTGTGTCAATTAATGCGTAAAGCACATGGCTTGAGAGTAAAAAAAAATGATAAAAAGAAAAAAATGATAAAATAAAATTATTAAAGACAATAATGCAACTGATAAAACAACAATTAAATAAAACAACAGCGAAGTAAAGTGATATTTATAGGTAGTTGTGACTGTGGCTCACATCTTCCTTTAGTTTTACGTCCAGAAACAGCTTGAACGCCCTCTATGAGTCGAGGATGGGAAGAGCCCTCTATGGGTTGAGGATGGGAAGAGCCCTCTATAGATCGAGAATGGGCTTCCCATCCAATTTTCTTATAAACTAGCAAACATGGTCGTTTATAGTCAGATTCCGGAGACAATATCGTGCACGCTCTTTCTAGAATAATGGCCATAATTGGAGAATTGCTTCTTGTACATATCCACTAGAATGCATTTCAAGAAACAAAAAGATATCATCTAATGACTCTTTATTCAAGCCATTCCTAATGAATTAAATTTTATCATCCCTGTTATCAGATACCATTCCTAAAGAATATGATTTTTTTATCGCATCTCATTCTCGCACATTTATGACAAGCAACATAAAGTCTTCGAGCTCTTCGTTTTCTTGCATAATTTTTTTTATCACAACCAGGCATGTATGCAATAAATTTGGGAGGCAACTCACTTACCAATCATACTTTGGCCTCGATTAACCAGCGGATGTCAACAGGTATGTTATTCCTCATAAGCAATCACATACGTTCGGACCCAGCTTTGTAGATTGTAAGGAGGGCATTCTGAGGAAGTGAAGGGAATAGATTGTAAAGCTTTATTAAAATCTCATTTATATCCATACCTTCACCTTAGAATATCAGTTATTATGGGAAACTGAAGTAATAAACTTGATTGTCACGGAGTACCGTTATCCTCCACTTAACTGGGGTAACAAACTAAAGCACACAAACAAAGTAACAAACTAAAACACACAAAGAAAATTACAATCGTCCCCTTAATGAATTTACCTCAAGCTTCAACTGGATGTCATAGATACCTCCTTCAATGTCTCTGAGTTGTCTTTATGAAGCCTCAACATGGGATACTAACTCTGGTGGTTGTAGATCCCAAATATGATGTGTTTTACAAAATCGAATCTGCCTTCTGAAATGAGAATTTACACGTTAAAGTCATCTAAGAAGGTCCAGGAGGATCTGTTTAGTTGAGGCACTCATGATTAATAATAATAAAAGAAAACTTAATGGTTAAACAAACACACTTATGCAAAAATAATTTCAATTAGCAAAAGAATAGTAAAATGAAAGAAAAAAATCAAATCACCGAAAAGAAAGAAAAATCTCAATTCAAATTTTGTAGGTCACTCAAATTTCTTTCGATGTCCTCTCTATGTGGTTGGTACTTTAGATATGGCTTTAATCTTTGACCATTAACTTTAAAAGTGACACCGTTATTTGGTTCATTAATTTCAATTGCTCCATGTAGAAAAACAATGTGAACAATAAAGGGACCAGACCATCGAGCGAGTAACTTACTTGGGAATAGGAGCAAGAGAGAATTGAATAAAAGTACTTTCTGACCTGGGGTGAAAGATTTTCTCAAAATTTACTTGTCATGAAAGACTTTCATTCACTACTTGTAAAGCTTGGCATTTTCGTATGCATCACTGCGAATTTCTTCAAGTTTTGCCAACTGTAATCTTCTTTCTAAGCTAGCTTGCTGCATGTCAAAGTTGAATTTCTTAATACCTCAGTACGCACTATGCTCAAGTTCCACAGGTAGGTGGTAAGCTTTTCCATACACTAGTCTATAGGGTGACATCCCAATCGAGGTCTTGAAAGCCGTTCTATATGCCCATAATGCATCATTGAGTCTTAATGAACAATCTTTTCTGTCTGGCCTCACCGTCTTTTCTAATATATGCTTTATTTCTCGATTGGAGATCTCAACTTGGCCATTGGTTTGCAGATGGTATGAGGTCGCCACTTTGTGAGTAATAGAATACTTTATCAAAAGAGCTTTGAATGATTTGTTACAAAAGTGGGCACCACCATCACAGATTATTACTCGAGGGAATTCAAAGCATGAAATAATGTTGCTTTTCAAAAATCCTATTACCATCTTGTGATCATTGGTTCTACATGGAATTTTTTCTACCCATTTCGATATTTAGTCAACAGCAACCAATATATATTGATGGCCAAAAGGAGGAAATGGTCTCATGAAGTCGATACCCCCTACATAAAAAATTCTCAACCACTAAAATTGGATTTAGTGGCATCATATTCCTTCGTGTAATGCTCTCTATTCGTTGACACCTATCACATGAAGAGCAAAAAGTGTAAGCATCTCAAAATATAGTTGGCTAATGAAACCCATATTATAAAACTTTAGTAGCTGTTTTTTTAGCGCTAAAATGGCCTCCACAAGTTTGTTCATGGGAGAATGAAAGGATATTTTGAAATTCATTTTCTGAGACACATCGTCTGACAATTTGATCTGCACTCTGGAAGTTAACCTGTAACAAGATAATTAACGATATCAGCATACCATGGTAATTCTTCCACACTCATCAATTGTTCATCTAGAAATGACTCATTCAATGTCAATGGCTCTGTAATTGTGTCAAAATGAATACAAGAAAAATGGTCAGCCACAATATGTTCTGTGCCTTTCTTATATTTGAATTCCAAGTCAAATTGCTGCAAAAGTAACACCTAATGAATTTGTCTGACTTTTGCATCTTTCTTTGTGAGAAGATATTTAAGAGCAACATGATCGGTGAGCACAATTATTTTACAACTAATGAGATAAGATCAAAATTTCTCTAATGCAAACACTACTACTAACATTTCTTTTTCAGTGGTTGAATAGTTCAACTATGCATCATCCAATGTCATACTAGCATGGTAAATAACATGGGAAATTCGATCAACTGTTTGTCCTAATGCTGCTCCTACTACATAATCAGATACATCACACATGAGCTCAAATGGTAAGTTCCAATTTGGGGGCTGAATGATGGGTGATGATGTCAACAACTTCTTTAGATTTGCAAATGCTATAAGACATGAATCATTAAAAACAAAAGGTACATCCTTAGCAAGTAGATTGCATAAGAGTCTAGAAACTTTGCTAAAATTTTTAATGAAACGTCTATAAAAACCAGCATGACCAAGGAAATATTTTACTTCTCTAATTATTTTAAGTGGAGGAAGATTGTAAATGAGATCCACTTTGGCTTTATCAACCTCAAACCACTTTGCTCGAAATAATGTGACTGGGAACAATACCTTATTTTACCATAAAATGACACTTCTCCCAATTTAAGACTAAATTCTTCTCTATACATCTCTACAGAACTAGTGTTAGATGATGTAAACATTGATCGAATGAATCACAAAAAACAGAAAATTCATCCATAAAGACTCCAACGAATCGTTCAACCATATCAGAAAAAAATGCCTAACATGCATCGTTGAAATATGGCAGGTGCATTACATAATCCAAATGGCATCCTCCTATATGCAAAAGTGCCCAAAGGAAAAGTGAAAATAGTCTTCTCTTGATCTTTTAGTGCTATGAGAATCTGATTATATCCTGAGTAGCCATCTAGAAAATAATAAAATTCATGACCTGTTAATCTATCAAGCATTTGATCGATACATAGTAAAGAAAAATGGTCTTTACATGTGACAGAATTCAACTTTCTATAATTAATGCATACACGCCACCTTGTAGTCATTCTAATGGGTATCAATTCATTATTAGCATTGGTAACTACTGTAACTCCTGACTTTTTAGGGACAACTTGTACAAGACTGACCCATGAATAATCAGAAATAGGGTAAATGATACCTGCATCTAATAGCTTAAGGACTTCAGTTCTAACAACTTTTTTCATATTAGGGTTCAATCGACATTGCATTTCCCTAATAGATTTAGCATTTTCATCAAGGTGAATGTAATGCATGCAGTCAACTAGGTTTATACATTTTATGTCGGCTATGGTCCATCTTAATGCTCCTTTGTGCTCTTTTAAAACTTCCAACAACTTACCTTTTTGTTCGTCATTTAGGGATGATAAAATGATTACTGGCAGAGTGCTTTCTTCTCCCAAAAATGCATATTCCAAAGTGTTGGGTAATGGTTTGAGCTCGAGTTTTGATGGTGATTCTGATGATGTGATGAGTTTCTTCTCTGATAGTGCTAGTTGTTCAACTCTTGACTTCTATTTATTAGTGTCCATGGATGGTGCTGAGTCAAGTAGAGCGTTGACCTCATCGACTGATCTATTAATATCAAAATCCAAAACAAAGTGAGTTAAACATGTTTGTAAAGGGTCATCACTGAAGTTTGAAAGAAAAGTATTATCAATTATTTCTTTTATTAAATCCACATCAACAATTTCATCATTTGCATTGTGAATTGTTTGGCAATGTTGAAGATGTTTAACTCCATAGTCATGTTGCGAAAGGACAACTGCATATTTCCAGTCCTACATTGAATGTGAGCATCAGCAGTTGCCAAGAAAGGTCAGCCTAGGATAATATGGATGTGCTTCCTTGAATCTTAGACTGGTTGAGTGTCAATTACAATGAAATCAACAGAAAAATAAAATTTGTTTACCTGGATAAGCACATCCTCCACAATACCACGAGGGATTTTCATGGACCGATCTGCAAGCTGTAACACCACTGGAGTTGGGTGTAATTCTTCCAGTCCAAGTTTCACAAATACTGAGTAGGGTAACAGATTTGCACTAGCTCCTAAATCGAACAAAGCATTCTCAATTGTGTGGTTCCCTATACTACATGAGATAGTAGGGGAGCCTGAATTTTTTTATTTTAGAGGAATTTTGTGTTAGAGTATAGAACTAACGTTTTCTGTTAAAAAGACCTTCTTTTGAACGTGAATCTTTCTCTTTTTAGTACAAAGGTCTTTAAGAAACTTGGTATAAGATGACACTTGTTTTATAGCATCAAGCAAATGAATGTTAACACTTACCTGTTTAAAAATTTTAAAAATCTCACCTGTGGATTTTTTCTTCTTTCCTTTAGCTAACCTTTAAGGAAATAGAGCTTTAGGAATATATTCTCGTGAGTTGGTTTCTTCTTTTTTCTCTGATGACAAATCCTCAGCATTTACAGGTACAATTTGATTTGTTTTTGTCACCGGCATCTCCACTGTGTTGTCGACTTCTTTTCCTTTTCGCAAGGTCATGACGGCTTTGACCTCTCCATACTGCTGAGGTGAACTGGTACTTACTTCATGCACTCCTTTAGGATTAGCCACTGGTTGACTTGGGAATTTGTCTTTCTCAATAGTCATTGCCAGAGTTTGAACTAAAGAGACAAGTTGTCCCACCATTTTCTCGAGGTTTGAAAGTTATGGGGATTGAGAGTTGAAGTCTGTTCTCATCTTATTTCGTAGTTCATCAATGGTGCGGTTCTGTTGCTCGATCGTGGAGTGAGTAAGATTCTTGAAATTCTAGATTGCATCCTCCCATGGTCTGGGTTGAGAGTAGTTCTGGTTCTGATTGTATGGTCCAAATGGTGGCCGAAAGGCTTGAGGAATTTGTTGCATTGGTGGAGCTGGAGATGTTGGTCCATTCTATTGGAATCCTTGAGACCATGAAAAATTAGGGTGGTCTCTCCATGCAGGGTTATATGTGTTGGAGTATGGGTTGTAATTTGATGGTTTTCTCATTACACCTATGGCATTGACTTGATCTGAGTATGAGTCATGGTCATGTGGTTCTGTTGATTTAGCAGTCGTTAACAATATTATTTTTTGGGAAAGAAATCCCAAATCTCTAATGCACTTTTTGACATTAGCTCTCCTCCACTTGTTTTTATTAGCCATTCTTGCACATGCAGCATTAATCCCTCAAAAACGTATTAACATTGGTGTCATTTCTCGTACCCATGATATGGACACTTCAAGAGCAGCCCATTGAATCGCTCCCATACTTCGAAAAACTACTCGTCTTCTCTCTGGGTAAACTTTAAAATTTTCCTACAAATAAGTTATTTTTTTTTAATCAAATGTTATTGATGCCAATGTGCAAGTGTACACAACAAGTAATAAAGTGATGAATAATTAAGATCGTTTCCACAAGGATTGATGTTACTAGAAATGCTACAGCAATCACAATAGTGCAATCTACCTTGATTCCGAGAGGAACAAATGTAAAGTTGGTTGCTATTGAAATTGATAATTGTGAGAGAATAAAATGAAACAATGTAGTAATGAAATAAATTAAATAAAAATGTGTCAAAGAGTCAAATGAGAATAAGGTAGTTGAATAATCAAACTCTCTTTAAGGGCTGACTGCTTTTCATCAAGTTAACACCAGTTGCTACAACAATTTCTATAGCATTGGGCAGAATTTATTTTGCATCATCAACTGTCGCATATTGGAATTCTCATACCTGTAAGTATCTTACCAATGACCAGTTGCTATTCCACCTATGGCATGGCATTATGAACATCCATTCTCTCCACCCTATAAGGTGAGTACCTATGTTTAAGTTATCACAAATCTTAACTTCAAGTATGACCCTTATGAGATTCAAGATAAACTTAATCCAGGAAACTTAAATTAAGATCAAGTATTACTCTAATAATATCCATTAAGACATGCCATTTTGCGGCTCTATCTTAACTTGAACCATTAAATGGATGGTCAACTGAAATAACAATTATAATAATAGCTACTAGAGTAAAATGCTACAGCAGTGACATAGCAACTCATAAGAACAGTTAAGAACCCATTGGATCATTTGTCACTCAACTACAATCAAGTTTAGTTTATATTCTGAAAGAGAAAAACAAACAGCAACATATTGGTCACGAAATACATTGGTTTAATCAAAGAGTGAAGAAAGAATAAGTGAAGAACAATAGATAGTGAATCTAACAAACTCTGCTGGATTCTTCAATGATGCGGCCTTGGTTCCCTTGAGGTATGATCTTCTTCTTCTTTTTCTCTCTAATTTTTCCAAAAATAATTCGTTGTCGCCGTTTTTATATGACATGCACCTCCTTTTATAATTGAAAACTAGGGTAAACAAAAGCCTCGAGCGTACATGAGTCAAATTAGAAAACTGCAGATCGTAATTCTGCAGCTAACTCGCGCTAAGTTTTCTCCCTCGATGTTCTAGGATTGCTACATCAATGGTTGCTCCAGCAATGGCTATAACACTACACTGTTCTCGGTTGTGTTTCACTTCTTTTGTGGCCATATTCTTTCTTCTTCTTGCTAGCCTAATATCTCAGCATCCCTTCATGAATTCTGAACTTATAAAAACCTACAATTATGCACATGTTTTGAGCACAAATTACTTTAAATCAAGTAAAACTTATTAAGACTCAACTAAAATGGATGTTTATGAAAAATATAACCAAAATATAATAAAAACACATCATTTACTCTCTAAGTGGTATTGATTTAAGTCTAGAATTGTCATAATAGCTCTCATTTTATAGAGTTATCAGCAGACAATGTATTGAACCATGAACGAGTTCTATCCTTTAAAGAAAATGAGAATAATGTAAGTTTAACATCATCATCTAAAAAAATCTCATATTTAAAAGTTTGACAAACAACATGAAAATCATTCAGATAATTATATAGGTCCTCATTTTCTAGGCCATAGAATGTTGGGAGATAATTTAGCGCACTAGATTTTAACTCAAAACTCCTAACAACTACATTTGGGTATCTTATGCATAATGTGCTCAAATTAGCTAAGGGACTGAAGAAGTCCTTATATGGCCTCTCTGGTGGTGCTTGTTGTTGTTGCAAATCCATTTTAATTTTATTTTTTATTGCAATGTGTTTGTGTGTGCGAAGTATTTTTTCAAGTTCAAAGTCTATGGGCTCAAGATTAGGTAATTGTGACCTTCGACCATGCATGCAATAAACACAAAAAATGAGAATAAAATTAATAAAAATAAAGAAAAAAGGAGAAATTACGATACTAACTTTATCACGCTGTTACAACCTTACTATGAGAACACACTAAAACAATACGTGAAATAAATTAACTAAAATTAAAATAAGTTAAAAAGATAAAAGAAAAATAATTTGAAAATTAAATTATAGAATTTTAAAGAAGAGAAAAAGAAAAGAAATCCTTACCTCAAAATGCAGATTCACTTTTTTTCTTTTTTATTTAATAAGAAAAATTACAAGAAAATAAAAAAATTATTTACAAAAATTAATTCTACGAATTAAAAGAACTTACCTCCCCGGCAACGGCGCTAAAAACTTGTTGTGCAAATTTTATTGAACTCGCAAGTGCACGAATCTATTGTAGAATAAATCAATGGTGACGAGTGTTGATCCTACGAGAAGGTGGATTTTAATTATATGTAGATTTAATTTTCTAAGTAGGTGATTCGATTTATGGTGGAAGTGATTTAAATTATCTTAAAAGTTAAATTAAAATGGCAGAAATAACTTGAAGTGAAATCTATTAAAATGAAGCGCTTAGGTATTTGGATCTGTATTAACATGCACCACGAGCTTAATATTCCTTATTAGTGTCAATTAAATCATGAGGGGGGTTTCCACTCCTCATGAACCATACTCTAATCAGTATGGTGCTAGGGGCTTATTATGCCAAATAGTAATAACCTTGCACAAGGCAGCTGATTGAGCCAGTGTGGTATCTAGACAAGATTATTACTATCTATCGATAAAAAGTCAAAACATCCACAAAAATCAGAGGGGAAGAGAAAGTAAATTTACTAAATAAAGCTCATGGAACATGTTGAGACTTCACCTTCAACCCAAACTTGAAAGAAAATTAGCTACTCATAATTGAACTAGGGGTAAAATAGAAATTTATTAAAATACGTAGAAAATAGAAGATGGGGAAGGAATTACAGAAAATGCAGCTCAAAAATGAATTCAAGGGCGTCAAATTAGGGGGGAGCCCTTTTTTTATAGATACACTGAGTAAATCATGGCCAGCGGATTAAAAATAATTTAGACGCTCAGGATTACGCCACATGTCAACAGTACGCGATTTGACCACGTGGTTTGAATAGTAATGCGGTATGAACAGTGAGGCGGCTTGAATAGTGACGCAGTTTGGTTATAAATAATTCCGTGTATATGCATGTACCGTACGCATGATTTTCAGTCTACTAACATGTTGCCACGTCACCGATCAACAGTACATAAGAATTTTAGTCCAATAGGATCGTGACACCTCATCAGTCAATGTCATGTCACGTTCCGTATATGTGAATAGTGTCGTGAACAGTAACATGGACAGTATCGTACATGTGAAAAATGTCATTTTCCTTTTATGCTCCTCCTAAGGTTTTCGACTGTCATGAGTTCAAAAATGATGTCCGTTTTGCTGTCTGATCTCTCGTTCATTGTGAAATGATCATGATGCCCCTAAAATACATAAAATATTTAATTATAATACAACACATAATTAATCACAAGAGACTTAAATACATAAAAGTATGGATGTTAGTGAGACTTGGAGTACAAAATGGCAAGTTTCTCCTTTATAAATATACATTTTCTAGCACTCAACAGATGGCTTAAAAGATGTGGAAAACTTGACACCTCTTGGAGAAATACACCAATTAATGGTCAAGAAGGTCAGAATGGACAAAATGATCAGGGACAACCAGGAAACAACATCATATACATGGCAGACGATAGAGATAGAGCTATTAAAGACTATACCGTGTCGACCTCTCAAGTCATACATCCTGGAATAGTTATACCTGACGTTGAAGTTGACAATTTTGAGTTTAAACCAGTGATGTTTCAGATGCTGCAAACAGTGGGGCAATTTAATGGACTGCCATCAGAAGATCATCATCTACATCTTAAACTATTTTTGGAAGTGAATGATACTTTCAAGATTGCTGGAGCATCACAGGAAGCATTAAGGCTCAGACTTTTCCCATTTTCTTTGAGAGATCGAGCAAGAGCATGGTTGAATTCTCTACCATCAGATTTTATCACCATATGGAATGACTTGGCTGATAAATTTTTGATGAAATACTTCCCTCCGACCAATAATGCAAATTTGAGGAACGAGATTACATCTTTCAATCAACTTGGAGACGAGAGCTTCTATGATACATAGGAAATATTTAAAGAACTACTCAAAAGGTGTTCTCATCATAGTATCCCTTGCTGCATACAGGTGGAAACTTTTTACAATGGTCTCAACTTAAGCACTAGATTAATGGTGAATACTTCAACAAATAGAGACTTGTTATCTAAATCCTATAATGAAGCCTATGAAATTTTAGAAAGAATTGCTAACAACAATTATCAGTGGCCATCAACAAGACAAGCTGCAGCGAGAGGAACAACAAGGGTTCCTAATATAGACGCTTTGACAACATTGTCAGCCCAAGTAACCTTGTAAACAAATATGGTGAATGCTATGACTACTGCTCCAATAACTGTCAACCAAGTTGCCGAGGTCTCTTGTGTTTATTGCAGAAAATGACACTTATTTGATAAAGGTCCTGGGAATCCAGCTTCAGTCAATTATGTGGACAATTTCAATAGACACAATCAAAGCAATCCGTATTCAAACATCTATAATCCTGGATGGAGGCAGCACCTAAACTTTTCATGGAGCAACCAGAATCAGCCTACAGCAACACCTAGTGGACAGAACATACCTATTCAACCACCAGGATATTATCAGTAAAATCAAGGGCAAAGAAGCATCAACAATGATCAACTCAGCTCCTTTGAAGCTTTGATTAAGGATTATATTGTGAAGAATGAAGTGGTTGTCTAAAGTCATGATGTATCTTTGAGAAACCTGGAAAATCAAATTAGATAGCTTGCTACAACATTAAGCAACAGACCTCAAAACAGTTTACCCAGCAACACAAAAGACGCAAAAAAAGAAGGGAAAGAGTACTACAAAATGATTAATTTGAGATCTGGAAAGGTTATTCATAGTCCAGTTAGTGTATCAAAAAGAAGAGTTGAGTCCATTTCAATCCAAAGAGAAACTCAAATTGAAGAAGATCCACAATTCTCCACTTCACAGCACACTAGTGAGACCAGCCCAGCTACAACATTTACAAAAAATGATGATCTAACTCCTGAGGACAAAAATGCTACAGTACCAGCTCAGAACATGGCAAAAGAGAAGCAGTCTACACAACCTGCTACAGCATAGCAATTTAGGCACCCACCACCATTTCTTCAAAGGTTCCAGAGATAGTAACAAGACAAGCAGTTCAACAAAATCTTGGGAGTGCTGAAACAACTACATATCAATATGCCTTTTGTGAAAGCTCTAGAGTAAATATCGAATTATACGAAATTTTTTAAGGATATTTTGACAAGGAAAAGAAGACTTGGAAATTTTGAAACAGTTGCTCTAACACAAGAGTACAGTCGCATGCTTGAGAGCAAGATACCGCAGAAGATGAACGATCCAGGAAGTTTCACAATCTCATACTCCATAGGCACTAAATACAGTGGCAAAGCTGTAAACATGAATATTTCTTTAATAATGATTTTGATCATAACAAACTTTATTAAGATTGATTAAGTCTTTAAAAGCTTAAATTTTTTTAATACATTTTAAATAAATTGTTATTTTGAAATGGTAAAAGTTTGAACTTAAATGAGAAATGATTTTATGAAATTTGGTTTTTAATTTCATGTCCTTATTAAAATACCTTCTTGATACTGTCGGTAATTCGACATTATGATAATGACTAACCGATATCAAACATACTTGGAGATTTAGTTTTTGGACACTGTCGGCGATCCGACATCTTGATAACGGCGAACCGACATAGAATAGAGTTCAAGTTTAACCTCTGGACACTAACAGTAAACCGACTTCTTGAAAACAATAAGCCAACATGTTCTTTGTAGGTAGTGGAAGATAACGGTGATCCGACAATTTGAAAATCTGTCCAATGGTCACTTGCTCAAGTCAAAATGGTGATCTGACTTCTAGTTAACGGCGATTCAACTTCGAGTAAAAAGTCAATAATAGCTAGTTTTCAACTTCAACTATAAATAATCTCAATCAAATTCAAACAAGGGTTGATCACAACATTATCATTGAGTAAATTATTGAGCATACAATTTTCATTGAGCTTTAAATTCTTGTATACATTTCATTTACTTACACTTTAGAATTTCATTTGTAATCAAACGCATTGTGTGTGAGAGATTTATTTTGTAATCTTTTTTAAAATCAAATTGAAAGGTTGTAAGTGTTGGTGTTGGGATATACTTACGTTAAGAGATTGGGGATAATCTCTTATTGTAAAGGTTTATTGACACCTTGGAAGTCAATTGTAAGTGTGGTTGAAGCCTTGGAGGCTTGCTTAGTGGAATCCTCAAGCCCTGTGAGCTTGGAGGTGTTGATGTAGGCACAATTAACCGAACCATGCAAAAATCAAGTGTTTGTTTTCTCTTCCCTTACTATTTTATTATTGTGCTTGATTAAATTTATTATTTATGTTCTTATTAAGGCAATAGATCAAATTGTTGTGTGGTTTTTTTTGCATAAGTTTTTAAAATCCCAATGCACCCCCTTGTGTTGCTTAGATAGTATTTCATTTGATATCAGAGCGAGGTTCTCTTATTAGGACTGAACTGTTTAGAGTAAAAGATCCACGGCAACTCAAAATGATTCAACCTTTAGGAAATGACAGTCCACAACTAGACCACCATTCTTTGATGGTAATGATTACCCATATTAGAAAACTAGGATGAGAATTTTTTTGCAAGCCCTAAATTATGAAATTTGAGAAATTGTTTATAATGGTCCATTCATGTCTATGACTAAAAATGAAGTAGGAAATGATATTCCAAAACCTTCAAGTCCATGGAGTGAGTTAGAAAAGAAAAAGATGTCTTTAAACTTTGAACTAATGAATGCTCTGTTTTTTGCTCTTGATAAGAAAGAATTTCGTAGAGTATCTAGTTGTGAGAGTGCTCAAGAAATATGAAATAAACTTGAGGTTTTCTATGAAGGGACAAATGAAGTTAAAGAGTCTAAAATCAGTAGGTACACTCGTCAATATAAATTGTTCCAAATGGAAAAAAATGAAAGTGTGTATTCTATGTATACACGATTTACACATATAGTCAACACCCTAGGAACTCTAGGAAAGACTTTTTCGAATAGCAAGAAAGTCAAGAAAATCATTAGGTCACTTCCAAAAGAATGGAGACCTAAAATGACTGCCATTGAGAAAGCCAAAAATTTAAATACATTACCTATTGATGATTTAATTGGCTCTCTCATTTCATATGAAGAAAACTTGGCAATAGAAAAAGGGCATGAGGAGAAGAAGAAAAACATTGCTTTCAAAGCTTCAAAACATGGGAGTGATGAAGAAAGCGAGCTGGATGATGAGGAGATGGCTATGCTAACTAGAAGATTCAGAAAATTCTACAAGAAAACTAGTGAGCGGAGAAAGTTTAGAAACTTCAAGAATCAAAAGGAGAAGAATGAGCGAATCACTTGCTATGAATGCAAAAAGCCTGGACACATACGATCGAAATGTCCTCTTCTTAACAAGCTCAAGAAGAAAGCAATGGTAGCCACATGGGATGATAGCGATGAGGAAACGAGTGACGATGAAGAGCATCAAGAGATGACAAATTTAGCTCTTATAGCGATCGGGGAAGAATCATTGGATGAACTTGATGAGGTAAGTGATCTTCTACATATGATGAATTACATGATGCTTTTAAAGAATTACATGATGAGTGGATGAAAATTGATAAAAAGAATGCATGTCTTAAAAAGAAAATATTAGAACTTACAAATGAAAAGGATGTCATGCAAAAATGTAATGATTCTTTGAATGAGAAGATAAAAGAATTAGAATTAGAAAATAAAATGTTGCATCATAAGATTGCATCTTTTAAAGGTAAACAAAGTACTTCATATGAGCATGAAAAATACATGTTGATGAATTGATAAAAGAGAATGAAGTGATTAAGAAGAAGAATAATGAGCTAAATGAAATTGTGCTAAAATTCACAAATGGACAAAAGATGTGTATTTGACAAAGCAAGTATTGGCTATAAGCCAATTTTGAAACAAAAGTATTATAAGAATTATTTGTTAAAGAGTACCTCCATTAATAATCAAGTTGTATGTCATTTATTGTAATCAAGATGGTCACATGGAAAAATAGATGTCCAGTGAAAAGAAATGGTATTTTTATGATGTGAATTGTATTTTGGGTTTCCAAAA
>NW_006262688.1:17482807-17547015 GCF_000493195.1 Citrus x clementina
ATTAAACGTCTTTCAAAAATCGACTTCAAAAAAGATAGAATTTGTGAAGCATGTCAATTTGATAAACAAATCAAAACTTCTTTTAAAAGCAAAAATCATATTTGTACTTCAAAACCTCTTCAATTACTTCATATAGATTTATTTAGACCTTCAAGATATGCTAGCTTGAGTGGAAAGTATTATACTTTTGTAATTGTTGATGAATTTTCAAGATACACATGGATATTATTCTTAGTTAAAAAAGATGATGCTCTTGATGCATTTAAAGTATTTTGTAAGAAAATTCAAAATGAAAAAGGGTATGGTATTGCATGCATTTGGAGTGATCATGGAGGAGAGTTTGAAGTTGTTGAGAGAAAGAATAGGTCGATTCAAGAAATGGCTAGGACCATATTGAATGAAAATTCTTTACCTAAGTATTTTTGTGCCGAGGCCAACACCGCTTGTTATATTTTAAATTGTGTGTTGATAGACCTCATCTCAATAAAACTACATATGAGCTTTGTAACCAAAAGGATACACCACATGGAAATCAAGAGGAGCAGCATGAAGAAACAAATGCAAAGCAAAATGAAGGTACTTCTCAATCACTCCCTAAGGAGTAGAGGTATGTTTCTTTTCATCCTAAAGACTTGATTTTAGGAGATCCCTCACGTGGCATAACAACTAGATCATCATTTAGAAATACTTGTGAGCATGCTACATTTATATCTCAAATTGAACTAAAATCCTTTGCGGATGCGGAAAATTATGAATCTTGGATTATGACAATACAAGAGGAGTTAAATCAATTTGAGAGAAATAATGTATGGGAATTAGTTTCTAAACTGGAACATCAATCCATTATAGGCACTAAATGGATATTTAGAAATAAAATGGATGAATGCAGTGTAGTTGTAAGGAATAAAGCAAGATTAGTAGCTCAAAGTTACAACCAAGAAGAGGGAATTGATTTTGATGAAACATTTGCACCTATAGCTAGACTAGAATCCATTAGGATGCTCTTAGCATTTGAATGTCATAAAGATTTCATTTTATTTCAAATGGATGTCAAGAGTGCTTTCTTAAATAGTTATATTGTGAAGGAAGTTTATGTGAAACAATTGTCAAAAGCATTTTATGGATTAAAGCAAGCACCAAGAGTATGGTATGATAGGCTTAAGAATTTCTTGTTGGATAGCGGTTTTTCGATGGGTAAAACGGATACTACTCCCTTTGTTAAGCATAAGAATCAAGATATACTTGTTGTTCAAATTTATGTTGATGATAATATCTTTGGTTCTACTAATGAATTGTTGTGTAAAGAATTTCATCTCGTATGAGTAAAGAATTTGAAATGAGTATGATGGGTGAGTTAAAGTACTTCCTTGGGCTTCAAACAAAACAAAATAAGGAAGGAATTTTTATAAATCAAGCCAAGTATGTGAAACACCTACTCAAGAGATTTGGCATTGATGACTCAAAGACCAAAAGCACTCCAATGAGCACAACAACCAAGCTTGACAAAGATGAAAAAGGTAAAGAAGTTGATATCAAAATGTATCGAGGTATGATCGGCTCTTTATTTTACTTAACTGAAAGTAGACCCAATATCATGTTTAGTATATGTTTGTGTGCAAGATTTTAATCATGTCCCAAGGAATCTCATTTGCTTGTTGTAAAAATAATTTTCTGTTATTTGAATGGAACTATAGATCTTGGCCTTTGGTATCTTAGAGGAACTCATATAGATTTAACTTGTTATTCAGATGTGGGTTTTGCCAGTTACAAAGTCAATAGGAAAAGTACTAGTGGAACTTGCCATTTACTTGGTTATTCACTTGTTTCATGGTTTAGTAAGAAACAAAATTCGGTTGCACTCTTAACCACTGAGGTTGAATATATTGCCGCAGGGAGTTGTTGTGCACAAGCTCTTTAAATGAAATAAAAGGGAGATATTGCAAGAGTTTATTTTTACAGAAAAACTACTTGCCGATATTTTACAAAACCTCTTTGCGAAGATCAATTTTTAAAAATTCGGCATGAACTTGGGATGATGAAATTTTCACATTAACATTTCTACTCATGTTATTAAGTCTATTAAAATTGATTGATTAATGATTATTGATGTCTATGAAGTATTTGAGCATGATAAATAAGTGACGTGTTTGAATAATTTTTAAATGCTTGCATGAATTGATTGTTTGAATACATGTGAGTTCATGAATCATGCTTTAAACTAGCCCTTAAAACATTTTGGATCAATGAAATGATCTTGGCCAAAAATTAAAATAGATGTGCGAAATCATAAGTTGTAGAAAATGGATTGCCGCTTTCTTAATAAACGGTTAACCATTTTATTGACAGAAACCAAGGAAATCATTCTGGATGTTAACAGTTCGCCGATTTCATAATAACAACTCACCGTTTTCTAAGAAAATTTGGGTGTGCATTTTGGAAGCTATCGTCCACCGTTAATAGGATAATGGGTGACTGATATCATGAATGAAATAGAACAAGGTTCTGGAAACTATCTGCTCACCGATAAGGGGATAACAGCTCGCCGATATCATGGGATATCAGAACAATGAACCATTTTATCTTCATTTCTCGATTGGTTCTGAACCGCCAGCTGTATCTCTCTCTTTCTCTCAAACCAATCATTTTTATTGCTTTTTCTCACCAAATTAAAATTATAAAATCAATCCTCATCCTTTTTAGAACCATTTGAACCGATCAAAACTAGTTTTTAACTCCAAAATTGAAATATCCCAATTTTCAAACCCTAGAACCAACCGACCTGTTCTTGCTTACTTTGACTAGATTTTCTTTAATTTTTTGTTAAATTTTAACTTGCATTCACTCTATATACTCTCCAACTTCCTTTCTACTGATTTCATTTCTTCCAAAAACATTCATGTCTACAAGACAGAGGTGTGCCCGAACCAAGCAAACAGCTTCAAGCAATCCCAGTTCCTCCAGGCCTCTTTCTTAGGATTTTGACAGCCTACATTTTCCAAATGGTCACTGTTCGTTAATTTTATAAGCAATTGCTACTAATGCCAATGTGCAAGTATACACAACAAGTAATAAAGTGATGAATATTCAAGATCGTTTCCACAAGGATTGATGCTACTCGAAACGCTATAGCAATCACAATAGTGCAAACCAACTTAAAGCCGAAGTTAACAATCGTAAATTAAGTTCTATCGTAATTGCTGATTATGAGAGAATTAAATAAAATAATACTGTAATGAAATACTAGATAAAATGTGTCTAAGATTCAATTGAGATTATGGTAGTTGAATGATCAAACTCTCCTTATGGGCTGACTGTTTTTTATCAAGTTAGCACCAGTTGTCACGGCAAGTGCTGCAGCACTGGGCAGAATTTATCTGCATCCTCAGCTATCGCGTATTGGAAGTCTCATACCCTTAAATCTATCAACAATGACTAGTTGCTAATCCACTTATGGTATGGCATTATAATCACTAGTCTCTCCACCCAACAAGGTGAAAGCCTATGTCTAGTGTGTCACAAATCTTAACTTCAAGTATTGTCTTTATGGGATTCAAGATAACTTAATCTAGGAAACTTAACTTAAGATCAAGTAATACTCTAATAATATTCGCTAAAACATGCCCTTTTGCAGCTCTATCTTAACTGAAACTGTTAAATGGGTGGTCAACCCAAATAATAGTTACATTCATAAAAGCTAATAGAGTAAAATGCTACAGCAATGACATAACAACACATAAGAACAGTCAAGAACCTATTGGATTACTTGTCACTCAACTACAAACAAGTCTAGTTTATATTCTGAATGAGAAAAATAAACATAAATATATTGATCACGAGATACATCAAAACAATTAAAGGAAGAAGATAATTATAAGTTGAGCACGATGAAAGACAAATCCAAATAATTATGCACGATTCTTCAATGTTGCTGAAACAGCACTCCCTAATTTTGATCTTCTTCTTCTTTCCTTTGTAATTATTCTAATGATAATTCCCTTGCCGCCTTTCTATGTGGTGTACGCCTCCCTTTTATACTGCAAACTAGGGTAAAAATAAAAGTTCATGGGTGTGCATGCATTAAATTAGGAAACATGCAGATTGCGATTCTGTGGCTGACCCGCGCCTAAATTTTCTCCCTCATTGTTCCCAGATTGCTACAGTACTTATTGCTCTAACATGTGCAACCACACTGCACTATTCCCGATTGTGCTTTACTTCTGTTGCGGTCGTCTTCTTTCCTCCTCTTGCTCATCTAATGTCTCAACACCCCCTCATGAATCAAGACTTTCTGAAAACCTACAATTATGCACCTGTTTTTAACACAAATTACTTTGATTTAAGCAAAACTTATTAAGACTCCACTAAAATGAATGTTTATGCAAAATATAACCAAAATGTAATAAAAACACCTTATTTGATCTCTAAGTGATCTTGATTTAAGTTTAGAAATGATGTAATAACTCTCATTTCCTAGAGTTATCACTCACATGGCTCAGCGATTTCACAAGAACTTTATGGAAAAAGTGGTAACTTCTTTTTTCTACATTCATATTGAAGACTTCTCTCATATTACTATATGTGGTAGAACTATTCCTCAAATGTTAAAACAATGGGATGAAGCCTTAGCCATTGAAGAGCGAGTCTATGAAAACGTAGTTAGGGTGTTTTACTCTAATATGGAACTTTCGGTTACCGAAAAAGATAGGGTCGTGACACATGTTGGAGGTGTTAGGATTGAATTTGATGTTTTTGAGCTTAGTTCTATTCTTGGAATCTCCAGAAAAGAACTTCATTTTAGCCAGTTCACTCACTTTGAGAGGGTTAGGAATATTTGTAGATGATACAATATCTTCAACGAGGCCTACTCATTGTCCTTTCGGTCTCAGTTGTTATCCTTCCAGGTTCTTATTCTTCACAGCATTATACAGAACATGATTACCCCTAGGCAAGGTCACAGTGATGAGGTGACTAGATTGGATATTAGTTTACTCGGCTCTCTCATCCGAGGGAGGAAAGTACATCTCGCATTCACTATTATGTGTCACATGCTCTCTATCCCTGCTGTGTCTAATCGGTCTCTTCCATATGGTAGCATTATCAGTAAGATTCTTTTATACTTCCACGTTCTCTTGACCAAACTTGTCTATGTTGAGACCAAAAAGCTGGGTAGGGAAATTATTTCAGGGATTGGTTTTCATTAGAGGCAAGGCAAGTGGATCAAGGTTAAATTCTCTAAGAATGAGGACATTTTGGTAGCTCCGGAGGATGACCGAATGCTCAATGACGTTTATTCAGAGGATGAGTTACCTGATTTTTGACTTGGTGCTAGACCTTGTGCCCCTCACCAAGCAGCAGCAGCCCCATCTCAAGATGAGGAGGCAGCCGAGCCAGTTGTGCCTCCTACAGCACCTTCAGTTTTTTAGGACTGCATCCAGCATCTCGTCAACAAAATGGAAACCCTTTCCATGCAGCAGCAGCAACTCCAATCCAAATTTGAGACTTTTCAGCAGTAGAGTTTAAACCAGCAGATGGAACTACTTGCTGGCCAGCGACGTATCCTTGGTCCCATTGGTTATGATCCTAGCAGTTCCTCTTCGCAGCCCCCATATTAGTTTCTACATCTATGCATTTCGTGCAAACATTACTCATATCCTATAGTTCTTATAATACTATTTGGTTTTCTATTGTGCTTGTGATGATTTTGTTGGATACTTGAACTTTGTTTGTGATTGTATTGATTTTGATGATATGTTCGAGTTTTGCACATGGTAATGATGAATTTTTTGGTATGGAGTTTGGTTGATATTTTGGAATTATATGGGAGTGTTTTAAACTACTTCTGTTTTTTAGGGTATATTTATTTTTAAGGCGAGATTCTGCCAAAATTTCTTCACGACATGGGTAATCTCTGAACTTTTCTCTTTAATCTTTTCGAGTTCATTTCTTTTTAATGATAAAGAGGGAGATAAATCATATGATGCAAATTCATTTTTGGTTAAAAATTGATTATACTTAAGGAGTAAAATTGCACAAATATTTTTTTTATAAAGTTTGTCATCATAAAAAAGGGGGAGATTGTTAACATGAATATTTCTTTAATAATGATTTCGATGATAACAAACTTGATTAAGATTGATTAAGTCTTTAAAAGCTCAAACGTTTTTCATACATTTTAAATAAATCACTATTTTGAAATAGTAAAGGTTTGAACTTAAATGAAAAATCATTTTAAGAAAGTTGGTTTTCAATTTCATGTCCTTGTTAAAATACCTTCTGGACATTGTCGGCAGCCCGACATTATGATAATGGCTAACTGATATCAAACAAACTTGGAGATTTAGTTTCTGGACATTGTCGGCTACCTGACTTCTTGATAACGACTAACTGACATAGAATAGAATTCAAGTTTAGCCTCTGGACACTAACGGTAAACCGACTTCTTGAAAATGGTAAGCTGACATTTTCTTTGCAGGTCAGTGGAATAACAACGATCCGACATTTCCGTAATGCTGCCGTAACGGTGATCCGATAATTTGAAAATCTGTCCAATGGTCACTTACTCAAGTCAAAATAGTGATCTAACTTCTAGTTAACGGCGATCCAACTTCGAGCAAAAAGTCAATAACAACTAGTTTTCAGCTCCAACTATAAATAATCTCAATTAAATTCAAATAAGGGTTGATCACAACGTTATCATTGAGCATACAACTTTCATTGAGCTTTAAATTCTTATATACATCACATTTACTCACACTTTAGAATTTCATTTGTAATCAAACACACTATGTGAGAGAGATTTATTTTTTAATCTTTTTGAAAATCAAATTGAGAGGTTGTAAGTGTTGGGATACACTTGGGTTAAGAGATTGGGGATAATCTCTTATTGTAAAGGTTTATTGACACCTTGGAAGTCAATTATAAGTGTGGTTGAACCCTTAGAGGCTTGCTTAGTGGAATTCTCAAGCTCAGTGAGCTTGGAGGCATGGACGTAGGCACGATTAGCCGAACCACATAAAAATCATGTGTTTGATCTCTCTTCCCTTACTCTTTTATTATTGTTCTTGACTAAATTTATTGTTTTTTTTCTTATTAAGGCTATAGGTTAAATTGTTGTGTGGTTTATTTTGCATAAGTTTTTAAAATCCAATTCACCCCCTTCTTGGGTTACTTAGATAGTATTTTCAAAAGCACTCTATGATCTGGGGTCTAGCATCAACCGTATGCCTTTATCAGTGTTTAAACAATTGGGAGTTGGTGAATGTAAACCAACAACAATGACTTTACAACTTGCTGATAGATCTCATGCCTATTCAGAAAGAAGATTGAGATGTATTGGTGAAGGTCGATAAATTTATTTTCCCAGTGGATTTCATTATGCTAGATTTTGAGGCTGAAAAAGAAGTACCAATCATTTTAGGTAGACCTTTCGTAGCCACGGGAAAGACTCTTATTGATGTTCAAAAAGAAGAATTAACCATGAGGGTGAATGACCAGCACGTTACATTCAATGTGCTAGACGCCTTAAGGAGTCCTGATGAAGTTGGAGATTGTAATTTTGTTAATGCTGTGGATTTTGTTGTAGTAAAGATATTTAACAATTGCTGTAACAAAGACGAAATCGTGGGTACAATGTTTGAAAAACTTGAAGATGAATATCAAGGCCTGGAAACAATTGACATAGCATGGCTAGGCGAAAAGCAACCCTTCAGAATTGACAAGCAAATCTAGCAAAGGAACTCACTCCAGGCCAACAAGAATTCAAGGTTAATGGGTCGAGAGTGAAGCACTATATGGGAGCTTATGTGAGCAGCCTAAAGAAGGATTGGTTCTGGAAGAAACCAGGTTGAGCAACAAGAAAAGTTATGTTGAAGTACCTAAAATCAAGCGCTAATTGGGAGGCAACCCAATAATGGAAGTTGTTTCAAGTTTTTAAAGCATTAAATTTAGTTTTAAAATTATTTAATTTGTCTTTTTTTAATTTTAAGTGTGCATCTAATTTTATTTTTTATGTCTTTGTGTTAAATTGGAGCAAGTAAAAAAAAACTTGGGCAAAAAAACTAACTGGAGATTGTTGCAGCACCAGATTCATTGCTACAACATCAATTTCTAATGTTGCATTGACAGAATCGAGGGAATGATTTTTACTGTTGGGAGTAATTTTGTTAGGATGACGTCAGTAAATCAGAGCTATAGATAAGGAAGGATTGTGCAATCCCTTAACTATCGTGATAATTATCCTTTCCTTTTAAGAGGCGAGAAGTAGTCTTCAGGACATCATTGCTGCTATTACTACTGAGGAACCTACTGCAGCAAAATATGCTCCAGCGGCAACCCAACAAACTCCAACAATACCTCCTGCAAAAACTCCCAAGGTATCCAGCAAGCAAAAAAGGCACAAACCTCTAGAGGGGCCACGATACCAAAAGAACCAGAGCACAAGCGAACTAGACCAATTCAGCTCAAAGCTAGTGAATCTACTAGAACCCTACCAATCAGTCCAACTTTGAGCAAGAAAAAGAGGTCATTAGCTGCCATACCACAAGGTTTACCCAAGGAACACATAAGGAGTGCAACTAAAAAGAAGTGAACCTTTTTACAGCAAATGCTGCAGCACAACATTCAATACCAAGGGAGTATGTCCTACTAACCCATTTTAAATTTCTTCAACATCTGAAACTATTCTTTTATTTATTTATTTTTTATTAATCAAGTTGCATTTCTTGCTTGTTAATGAATGCATTTTTTTTGTTTTAATTTGTGTGCTTGTGATAACACAATGTTGAGTGTTAGAAAATATATATTTATAAAGGAGAAAATTGTCATTTTACATTTCAAGTTTTACTAACAACCCTTACTTTTATGTATTTAAGGTTCTTATAATTTAATTATGTGTGTTTTATTTTAATTAAGTATTTTGTGTATTTTAAGAGCATCATAGTCGTTTCACAATAAACGAGAGATCAAACGGCAAAACGGACATAACTTTTAAACTCAGGACGGTTGAAAACCTTAGGAGGAGCATAAAAGGAAAAATGGCACTGTTCACATGTACGGTACTGTCTGCGTTACTGTTCACATAGACGGATCAATGACGTGGCATTGACCGATGATGCGTCATGATCCTGTTGGTCTAAAATTCTTATGAACTGTTGATGGTGAAGTGGCAGCATATTAGTGGACCAAAACTTGCGCGTACAGTACATGCATTACACAGGATTATTTTCAACCAAACCGCATTACTGTTCAAAGCCGGGTCAAACCGTGTTACTGTTCACCCGCGTGGTCAAACCGCGTACTGTTCACTGATGATGTGGCGCAATCCTGAGCGTCCAAACTATTTTTAATCTGATGACCATGATTTACTCAATGTATCTATAAAAAGGGGGCCTCCCCCCCTAATTTGATAGCTCTGAATTCATTTTTGGGATCCATTTTTTGTAATTCCTTCTCCATCTTGTATTTTCTATATATTTTAATAAATTCCCATTTTGCCCCTAGTTCAATTATGAGTAGCTAATTTTCTTTCAAGTTTGGGTTGAAAGTGAAGTCTCAACATGTGTCATGGGCTTTATTTGGTAAATTTACTTTCTCTTCCCCTCTAATTTTTGTGGATGATTTGACTTTTCGTCGACAAATAATACTAATCTTGTCTAGATACCGCCTTGGTTTCACCGGCTCTCTAGTACAAGGTTATTATTATTTGGCACGATAAGCCCTTAGTACCATATTGATTAGAGTGTGGTTCATGAGGTGTGGATTCCCCCCTCATGATTTAATTGGTATTAATAAGGAATATTTAGCTCATAGTGCATGTTGATACGGATCCAGATACCCAAGTACGTCAATTTAATAGATTTTCACTTCAATTTATTCTCGTCATTTCAATTTCAATTTCAATTTTAAGATAATCTAAGTCACTTTCACCACAAATCCAACCACCCTCATACAAAAATTAATTCTACATATAATTAAAATCCACCTCCTCATGGGATCGACACTCGTCTTCATTAATCTATTCTACAATAGATTTGTGCACTTGCGAGTTCAATAAAATTTGCACAAGTTTTTGGCACCGTTGCCGGGGAGGTAAGTTATTTTAATTTGTAGAATTAATTTTTGTGAATAATTTCTTTTATTTGTTTTCTTGTATTTTTTTCTTATTAAAAAAAAGAAAAAAAAGTGAATTCGCATTTAGAGGTTAGTATTTGTTGTCTTTTCCTCTTCTTTAAAATTATGTAATTTAATTTTCAAGTTATTATTTTTTTTCTTCTTTGTAATTTTTGTTTATCTTACTAATTTTTTTTAGTAAATTTATTTCACGTATTTTTTTGTGTATTTTTATAGTAAGGTTGTAATAGCGCAATAAGGTTACTATCGTAATTTCTCCCTCTTCTTTATTTTAATTGTTTTGTTCTCATCTTTATTTTTATTTTATTTGTTTTGCATGCATGGTCGAAGGTCATTATTACCTAATCTTGAACCTATAGATCTTGAACTTGAGAAAACACTTCACACACACAAACAAGTTAAAAATAAAATAGATTTGCAACCACAGGAGAGGCCATTTAAGGACTATTTTAGTCCCTTAGCTAATTTGAGCACATCATGCATAAGATACCCAAATGTAGCTGCTAGGAGTTTTAAACTAAAACCTAGTGTGCTAAATTGTCTCCCAACATTCTATGGCCTAGAAAATGAGGACCCATATAATCATTTGAATGATTTTCGTGCTATTTGTCAAGCATTTAAATATGAGAATTTTTCAGATGATGATGTAAAACTTAGACTATTCCCATTTTCTTTAAAGGATAGAGCTCGTTCATGACTCAATACATTGCCTACTAATAGCATCACATCATGGGAACAAATGGTAACAAAATTTTTGAATAAATATTTCCCCGTGCATAAAACCAATTCTATTCGCAGGGAGATTTCAGAGTTTACCCAGAGAGAAGACGAGCAGTTTTTCGAAATATAGGAGCGATTCAATGGGCTACTCTTGAAGTGTCCACATCATGGGTACGAGAAATGGCACCAATGCCAATACTTTTTGGAGGGATTACTACCGAATGTGTAAGAATGGCTAATGGCAACAAGTGGAGGAGAGCTAATGTCAAAAAGTGCATCAGAAATTTGGGAATTCTTCTAGCGACAAGCGGATAATTCCCAACAATGGAGTCGATCACTCAGGAATACTAGAAGAATTAAGGGAGTAAATGAGGTTCACATTGGTGAGTCAAGTTCAGAAATTAAAGAAGTCAAAGAGATAATTGAAGGTCTCTCTCGACAAATAGCATCGTTAACGACTGCTAAATCAACAGAGCCACATGGTGATGACTCATACTCAGATCAAGCCAATGCCATAAGTGTAATGAGAAAACCATCTAATTACAACCCATACTCCAACACATAAAACCTTGGAAGGAGAGACCACCCCAATTTTTCATGGTCTCAAGGATTCCAACATAATGGACCAGCAGCTCCAGCTCCACCAATTCCACAAAATCCTCAAGACTCTCAGCCACCATTTAGACTATACAATCAAAACCAGAACTACTCTCAACCCAGACCATGGGAGGATGCATTCCAGAATTTCAAGAATGTTACTCACTCTACGATTGAGCAACAGAACTGCACCATTGATGGACTATGAATGAGTTGAGAGCAGGCTTCAACTTACAAACCCAATCAGTTTCAAGCCTCGAGAAGATGGTGGGACAACTTACTTCTTCAGTTCAGACCTTGGCAACGACTGTTGAGAAAGGCAAGTTTCCAAGTCAACCAGTGCCTAATCCTAAAGGAGTGCATGAAGCAAGTACCAGTTCACCACAGCAGCATAGAGAGGTCAAAGAAGTCATGACTTTGCGAAAAGGAAAAGAAGTCGACAACAAAGTGGAGATGCCGGTAACAAAAGAAAATCAAATTATACCTGTAAATGCTGAGGACTCATCACCGGAGGAGAAAGAATAAACCAACCCACGAGAATATGTTCCGAAAGCTTCATTTCCTCAGAGGTTAGCGAAAGGAAAGAAGGGAAAATCCACAGGTGAGATTCTCGAATTCTTCAAACAGGTAAGTGTTAACATCCCTTTACTTGATGTTATAAAGCAAGTTCCATCTCATGCCAAGTTTCTTAAAGACCTTTGTACTAAAAAGAGAAACATTCATGTTCAAAAGAAGGCACTTTTAACAGAAAATATTAGTTCTATACTCCAACACAAAATTCCTCTGAAATGTAAAGACCCAGGCTCCCCCATTATCTCATGTAGCATAGGGAACCACACAATTGAGAATGCTTTGTTGGATTTAGGAGCTAGTGTAAATATGTTGGCTTACTCAGTATTTTTAAAACTTGGACTTGGAGAATTACACCCAACTCCAGTGGTGTTACATCTTGCAGATCGGTCCACGAAAATACATCGTGGTATTGTGGAGGACGTGCTTATCCAGGTAGACAAGTTTTATTTTCCTGTTGATTTCATTGTAATTGATACTCAACCAATACAAAATTCAAGGAAGCACATCCCCATTATTCTAGGCTGACCTTTCTTGGCAACTGCGGATGCTCACATTCAATGCAGGACTGGAAATATGTAGTTGTCCTTCGGCAACATGACTATGGAGCTGAACATCTTCAACATTGCCAAACAACCTCACAATGCAGATGATGGAATTGTTGAAGTGGATTTAATAGAAACAATAGTTGATGATACTTTTCTTTCAAACCTTAGTAATGATCCTTTACAAACATGTTTAACTCACTTTGGTTTGGATTTTGATATTGACAGATCGGTCGATGAGGTCAACGCCCTACTTGACTCAGCACCATCCATGAACACTAATAAATGGAAGTCAATAGTTGAACAACTAGCACCATCAGAAAAGAAACTCATCCTATCATCAGAATCACCAGAAACTCAAGCTCAAACCATTACCCAACACTTTGGAATATGCAATTTTGGGAGAAGAAAGTACTCTACCGGTAATCATCTCATCATCTTTAAATGACGAACAAAAAGGTAAGTTGTTGGATGTTTTAAAAGAGCACAAAGGAGCATTAGGATGGACCATAACAGACATTAAAGGTATAAACCCAGTAGGCTGCATGCATTACATTCACCATTTTCCTTTATCATTTATCGATCAAATACTTGATAGATTGGCATGCCATGAATTTTATTGCTTTCTAGATGGCTACTCAGGATATAGTCAGATTTCTATAACACCAAAAGATCAAGAGAAAACCAATTTCACTTGCTCTTTTGGCACTTTTGTATATAGGAGGATACCATTTGGATTATGTAATGCACCTGCTACATTTCAACGATGCATGTTAAGCATTTTTTTTTTATATGGTTGAACGATTCCTTGAAGTCTTTATGGATGATTTTTTTGTTTTTGGTGACTTGTTTGATAAATGTTTACGTCATCTAACACTAGTTTTGTAGAGATGTATCGAGAAGAACTTAGTCTTAAATTGGGAGAAGTGCAATTTTATGGTAAAACAAGATATTGTTCTCCGTCACATCATTTCGAGCAAAGGTATTGAGGTTGACAAAGCCAAGGTGGATCTCATTTCTAATCTTCCTCCACCCAAAACAGTTAGAGAAGTTAGATCTTTCCTTGGGCATGCTGGTTTCTATAGACGTTTCATTAAAGATTTTAGCAAAGTTTCTAAACTGTTATGCAATTTACTTGCTAAGGATGTACCTTTTATCTTTAATGATTCATGTTTTGTGACTTTTGAAAAATTAAAGCAATTGTTGACATCATCACCCATCATCCAGCCCCCAAATTGGAGCTTATTATTCGAGCTTATGTGTGATGCATCTGATTATGCAGTAGGGGCAGTTTTAGGACAAAGTGTTGATCGAATTTCCCATGTTATTTACTATGCTAGTATGACATTCAATAATGCACAGTTGAATTATTCAACTACTGAAAAAGAAATGCTAGCAGTAGTGTTTGCATTAGAGAAATTTCGATCTTATCTCATTGGTTGTAAAATAATTGTGTTCATTGATCATGCTGCTCTTAAATATCTTCTCACAAAGAAAGATGCAAAAGCTAGACTAATTCGTTGGGTGTTACTTTTACAGGAATTCGACTTGAAATTTAAAGATAAGAAAGGCACATAAAATGTTGTGGCAGACCATCTCTCTCGTCTCCATTTTGACACAATTACAAAGCCATTAATATTGAATGAGTCATTTCCAGATGAACAATTGATGAGTGTGGAAGTATTACCATGGTATGCTGACATCGTGAATTATCTTGTTACAGGTCAACTTCCAGAGTATTGGACCAAGTAAGACAAGGCTAAATTCTTTGCAGAAATAAAGAATTTCTTTTGGGATGACTCGTATTTGTTCAAGTATTGTGTAGATCAAATTGTCAGACGATGTGTCCCAGAAAGTGAAATTCAAAATATCCTTCATTCTGCCATGAACAAGCTTGTGGAGGCCATTTCAGTGCTAAGAAAACAGTTACAAAAGTTTTACAATGTGGTTTCTATTGGCCAACTATATATCGAGACGCTTACACTTTCTGTTCTTCATGTGATAGGTGTCAACGAATGGGGAGCATTACATGAAGGAACATGATGCCACTAAATCCAATTTTAGTGGTTGAGATTTTTGACGTATGGGGTATCGACTTCATAGGACCCTTTCTCCCTTCTTTTGGCCATCAATACATATTTGTTGCTGTTGACTATGTATCGAAATGGGTAGAAGCAATTCCATGCAGAACCAATGATCACAAAGTGGAGATAGGATTTTTGAAAAGCAACATTGTTTCGCGCTTTGGATTCCCTCGAGCAATAATCAGTGATGGTGGTGCCCACTTTTGTAACAAAGCATTCAAAGCTCTTTTGACAAAGTATTCAATCACTCACAAAGTGGCGACCCCATATCATCCGCAAACCAGTGGCCAAGTTGAGATCTCCAATCAAGAAATAAAGCACATATTAGAAAATACGGTGAAGCCAGACATAAAAGATTGGTCATTAAGACTTGATGATGCATTATGGGCATATAGAACGGCTTTCAAGACCCCGATTGGGATGTCATCCTACAGGATAGTGTATTGATAAGCTTACCACCTACCTGTAAAACTCGAGCATCATGCATATTAGGCCATCAAGAAATTCAACTTTGACATGCAACAAGCCAGCTTAGAAAGAAGATTACAGCTGGCAGAACTTGAAGAAATTCGCAATGATACATACGAAAATGCCAAGATTTACAATCAACGAATGAAAGTCTTCCATGACAAGCAAATTATGAGAAAATCGTTCACTCCAGGTCATAAAGTGCTTTTATTCAATTCTTGCTTGCACCTATTCCCAGGTAAGTTACGCTCTCATTGGTCTAGCCCCTTTATTGTTCATACTGTTTTTCCACATGGGGCAATTGAAATTAAGGACTCAAAGAACGGTGTTACATTTAAAGTTAATGGTCAAAGATTAAAGCCATATCTAGAGTACCACCACATGGAGAAGACACCAAAATAAATTTGAATGACCCACCAAATTTGAATTGATTTTTTTTTCTTTTCGGTGATTTGATTTTTTTCTTTTTATTATTCTTTTGCTAATTGAAATTATTTTTGCATAAGTGTGTTTGTTTAACCATTAAGTTTTTTTTATCATTGTTAATCATGAGTACCATACTTAAACCGTTCCTCATGAACATTCTTAAACCACTTCAACGTGTCAAAACTCATCTAAAAAAACAGATTCAATTTTGTAAAACACATCATATTTGGGCTCTGCAACCACCAGAGTTAGTATCCTATGTTGAGGGTTTAGAAAGCCAACTCAGAGACATTGAGAGAAGTATTTACGACATCCAGTTGGAGCTTGAGGTAAATTCAATAAGAGGACGATTTTAATTTTCTTTGTGTGTTTTAATTTATTTTTCTGTTTGTGTACTTTAGTTTGTTACCCCGGTAAAGTGGCGGATAACGGTACTCCGTGACAATCAAGTCGGTTACTTCCGTTTTCCCATAATAACTGATATTCTGAGGCGAAGGTATGGACAGAAATGAGATTCTAGTGAAGCTTCATAAGCGATTCCCTTCACTTCCTCAGAATGCCCTCCTTACAATCTATAAAGCCCGGTTCGAACGCATGCGATTGCTCATGAAGAATAACATACCTACTGACATCTGTTGGTTAATCGAGGCTAAAGTACGATTGACAGGTGAGTTACCTCCAAAATTTATTGCATACATGCCTGGTTGTGGTAAAGGAAATTATGCAAGAAAACGACGAGCTCGAAGAATTTCTGTTGCTTGTCATAAGTGTGCTAGAATGAGTTGCGATAAAAACCCATATTATTTAGGAATGGTGTCTGATAACAGGGAAGATAAGATTCAATTCATTAGGGATGGCTTGAATAAGGAGTCATTGGATGATATTCTTTTGTCTCTTGAAACGCATCCCAGTGGATATGTGCAAGGAGCGATTCTCCAGTTATGGCCATTATTCCAGAAAGAGCATGCACGATATAGTCTCAGGAATCTGACTATAAACGACCTTGTTTGCCAGTTTATAAGAAAAATAGATGGGAAGCCCATCATCAACCCATAGAGGACGTTCAAGCCATTTCTGGACGTAAAACCAAAGAAAGATGTGAGTCATAGTCGCAACTACCTGTAAATATCCTTTTACTTCACTGTTATTTTATTTCACCGTTATTTTATCTTTTGCATTATTGTCTTTAATAATTTTATTTTATCATTATTTCTTTTTCTTTTTACTGTTTCCTTTTTTACTAGCTTTACGCGTTATTTGACACTAACATGCTACCTCATACACAGTTATGACCCACTGTCACCAAGATTTTTAAATATGACTTTTTGTTAAGCACTTACAAATTATTTTTGAGAAATATTCCAATGGCAGCTACTCCCAATAGAAAATTCAAGAACATTTGTGTGCTTTCTGGATTTACCTATGGCAAACATAAAGAGTTCGTTGATCCAGCCATAGATCTTGGTCGAAGCATAGCAGAGAGAAAATTACACTTGGTGTATGGAGGAGGTAACCGAGAGTTATCAAAATTGGTCTCAGAAGCTGCTTTTGTCAGAGGAAGCCAAGTGTTAGGCATCATCCCAAGAGCCCTAAAACCTTTGGGCAGTTTGTCTAACTCATCGACTGGAGAAGAGTTAGTCGTCTCAGGTAGGCAAGAAAGAATAACTGAAATGCTTAATCATGCTGATGCTTTTATTTTCCTTCCAGGAGATTTTGCAACACTAGAGGCACTTATCACACTAGCATCTTGGGCCCATCTGCACATTCACCAGAAACCCATCGGTTTGTTAAATGTTAATAACTTTTATGATGGCTTCATCGCATTTCTTAGCCATGCAATAAAAAACTACTTCATTCCTTCCAGTGCGAAAAAACTTTTTATTTGTGCTCACACTGCTAATGAGCTACTTGATATGTTACAAGCTTATAAACCGGAGCCAGACCCCTGGACCTTTGTGTTGGAGCGTCCAAATAATGACGGTAACAGTAGCCGCAGTAAGAAGTACAAATTAGATTTAACTCTCCACCTGTAAATATTTTCTTCTGTGTTGCACCACCCAGGTGATGTCTTCTAAACTCTACTTCTTTCCTTTACAACATTGAGGACAATGTTTCGTTCTGGTTAGGGGGAGGGAATAGTCGATAATTGTGGAATCTTGGTTAAGTTTTTGCTGATTTTTTGTTGTAAAAACTAACTGTTGCTAATTTTTTGTGTTGAAGATGGCTGAATATGGAGTGTAGTGACTCTAGAAACACATCTTCATCGTTTGAAAAAACAATAAAAAAAAATTTCAGACATTTTCTTTTTCTTTATTATGTTTTGATGTTCATTTTTCTTATTCTTTTTAATTTCTCTTTTATAAATATACATTTTCAATTTTTTTGTTGAGTCGAAGATGACTGAATATGGAGTGTAGTGCCTCTAGAAACGCATCTTCTTAGTAAAACAAAAAAAAACCATTTTCTTTTTCTATCATTTTAAGTGTAACTTTTCTAATTAGTTTTTATGCATCCTTTTCACATTTCTGCATGCATATTTTCCTTTCATGTTTAGGATAGGTTGGGGGGTATAATGTTGTTTAGAAAAAAAATTGTGTGATTTGTTTTAACATTGGATGACATGATTAATTTCAAATTTTAGTATTTGTATTATCTTTGGTCTTAAGTGATGCTATGCCATGTTTGCTACTTTACATGTTGATGTCAGAGACAAATATGAGTTGCTTGAAGGAATGAACATGTCATAATAAGTACCAAGTGAGTTTTTGAGCCTATCATTTTTCTTGGAGAATAACCATTTTGCCCATTCTTTATACAACTTAGCAGTTTATTATTTTATACACGATCTCTAGATTTCTTTTGAGTTAACCCTTAAAAAAAATTATAAAATAAAAAAAATGTGTTGCTACATTTGGAGGCCTATCTAACTAGTAGATATGGAAGATTATTTAGAGCACTTTGATTCGTTTGAGCCTTTCTAGCCATCCCTTTTATCAAATATCCATAGTTAACCCTTTTGAGCCTTTAAAAAAAAAGATTTCTTTGTAAAACTTATCATCTTGACCCACTCTGATTTGGAGTATTACCCAATATCTTACAAGTTTTGTCACCTATTATGTTTGAGAAAAATGTAAATAAACATTTTGTACAGTGAAGTTATGCCCTAAAAAAGAAAGAGAGATATTGTTGTTTCAAAAAAAATTGAAAAAAAAATATTGTTTCAAAAATAAAAATAACAATAATAGGTGAAATCCACCTTGCAACTTCCCTAAAGAAAAAAAAATTCTCTGCATTTTTCTCAAACATACACTTTGTTTTCCTTATTTCCTTCTTTGTTAGCCATATCCCTGGCCTACGTTACATCCTAATAAAAGTCCTTCTTGATTTTAAGGAACTATAGTCTGAAGTAGAAGCTAGTTATATGAGCTAAAAAGATGTAGTGGTGCATAAAAAAAATAAAAAATAAATTGGGTTGACTAACATTTTTATTTGACTTGAGATCGTATTATTTCTAAGCTGAGGGCATATTTCTTTCATCTTGGTGAGAGCATGTGATATTACTTCTTTATTATTTTCTCTCTCAAGTACCATTCATTGGAGTGACTATTTTTATTGGGTTTAATTTCTTTGCGAGAGTGTCACTACTTCCAGTGAGATTTTGAGATTTGACATGTCATTCTTGAAAGTAGCTATGACAATCTACTAGGCTGATTCATGTGGATGGTTGATGTGGGTGTGATGTTGCTTTAGACTGGAGATAATGCTTATACTTTTATTTGATTGCTATCATTAGTCTAATTGAATAAACAAGATTGTTTAAAAAAAAATTGTGTTTGAATTTTGTTTTCGTTTTATTTGCTAGGGACTAGCAATAAGCTGGTTGGGGGGTGTGTTGAGTGTTAGAAAATGTATATTTATAAAGGAGAAAATCGTCATTTTACATTTCAAGTCTTACTAACAACCCTTACTTTTATGTATTTAAGGTTCTTGTAATTTAATTATGTGTGTTTTATTTTAATTAAGTATTTTGTGTATTTTAGGGGCATCATAGTCATTTCACAATAAACCAGAGATCAAACAGCAAAACGGACATCACTTTTGAACTCAAGACGATCGAAAACCTTAGGAGGAGCATAAAAGGAAAAATGGCACTGTTCACATGTACGGTACTGTCTGCGTTACTGTTCACATAGACGGATCGATGACGTGGCATTGACCGATGATGTGGCATTGACTGATGAGGTGTCATGATCCTGTTGGTCTAAAATTCTTATGAACTGTTGATGGTGACGTGGCAGCATATTAGTGGACCAAACCTTGCGTGTACGGTACATGCATTACACAGGATTATTTTCAACCAAACTGCATTACTGTTCAAAGCCGGGTCAAACCGTGTTACTGTTCACCCACGTGGTCAAACCGCGTACTATTGACTGATGACGTGGCGTAATCCTGAGCGTCCAAACTATTTTTAATCCGATGACCATGATTTACTCAGTGCATCTATAAAAAGGGGGCCTCCCCCCCTTAATTTGATAGCTCTGAATCCATTTTTGGGATCCATTTTCTGTAATTCCTTCTCCATCTTGTATTTTCTATATATTTTAATAAATTCCCATTTTGCCCCTAGTTCAATTATGAGTAACTAATTTTCTTTCAAGCTTGGGTTGAAGGTGAAGCCTCAACATGTGTCATGGGCTTTATTTGGTAAATTTACTTTCTCTTCCCCTCTAATTTTTGTGGATGATTTGACTTTTCATCGACAAATAATATTCATCTTGTCTAGATACCGCATTGGTTTCACCGGCTCTCTAGTACAAGGTTATTATTATTTGGCACGATAAGCCCTTAGTACCATATTGATTAGAGTGTGGTTCATGAGGTGTGGATTCCCCCCTCATGATTTAATTGGTATTAATAAGGAATATTTAGCCCATGGTGCATGTTGATACGGATCCAAATACCCAAGTACGTCAATTTAATAGATTTTCACTTCAATTTATTCTCGTCATTTCAATTCCAATTTTATGATAATCTAAGTCACTTTCACCACAAATCCAACCACCCTCATACAAAATTAATTCTACATATAATTAAAATCCACCTCCTCGTGGGATCGACACTCGTCTCCACTAATCTATTCTACAATAGATTTGTGCACTTGCGAATTCAATAAAATTTGCACAAGACACAACACCTCTCAAGTTTGGGGGGGGGTTGTATTAGAGTGTAATGTGTTTGTGAGTGCATCTATTTGTGTTGTGTGAAACTCTATTATCTAGTATTTGTATATGGATTGGAAAACCTAAGAAGATAAATTAAGTGTTATTCAGTATTTGATAATGCCAAGTAAGGATAGTTATAGATGGAGGTTGAAATTATATCTCAATAATTAGACTTTGGTTGAGTTTCATGAGTATGTTGTAGCAGAGCTAGGAGAAAAACATTGAGGGTAGAAAAAATCTTAAGTTTGGGGGAAAAAATTTGTTAAAATGTGCTTGTTATGAAATAAATTCTGCTCAAATGGCTTAAGTTACTGAGTAACTAGAGCTGAGTATGTACTCCATATGCAGATTTGAGTCCAAAGGCAATAAGAGATATAAGCATTGTTGTAGCACCTATTGTTAAAAAAAAAATAAGAGAGAAGGTCCTTTGTTTAGGATATTGAGTAGTTAGGTCTGTTCATGAGCTCCATGTTCAGTCTTGAGTTAAAGATGTTTATAGATAAGACTATGGTATGAAAATTGCTGCAGCAACTCTGATTTGTACATTGAGTGAGTAAGTGGGTGTCATTGAATAGAAATTGACTAAATTGATAGAAATTCACATGAAAAGTCAATGATACATTGAAGAGAAATTGACTTTAAAAAAAACTTGGTTGTAGCACAGTTTGAGCCTATTTATGACTTCTGCTCCTCTTATGTGAATGAACTTATGTTCTACCTTTAAGCTATATGTATGTAATACATGTGCAATGCTGCAGTATCTCTGGAATTTTATCAAAGTGGCATACACACACTTTGGACAGAATGAGACCTGAGTCTAGAACTGAACTGCTATGGTCATTATGCCTGATTAAGAGTGTGATCTGAGAGTTGACGAATCCTTACAAATTTGATTACAAAGCTAAGTTGTTAGTGCATGAGTGTGTGACTGAAATATTAGTGTTGTTGTCATTACTTGAGGACAAGTAATGATTTAAGTTTGGGGGTGTGATAACTCTATGAAATGAGAGTTATCATGACACTTTAGACTAAAATCAGTAATACTTAGAGAGTAAATGACATGTTTTTATTGCATTTTTGTTATATTTTGCATAAACATTCATTTTAGTTTATTTTTAATAAATTTAGTTGATTTAGAATAACTTGTGTGTTTAGATCATATGCATAATTATAGGTAACCGAAAGCTTAAATTTCAAGGAGGGAATACTGATGCAATAGGCTTACAAAAATAAGGAAAGAACTTGGCTACTGAAGAATTAAAACAAGTTTGGAACAGTGCAGATGTTGTAGCTGTTACTGTAACAATCTTGAAACAGCGACAGAGAAAATTTTGCATGAGAAACTCAGAATATTACGATCTACAGTTTTTTAATTTGGAAGATACGCATCCTAGACTTCTGTTTACCCTAATTTTCAATTATAAAAGGAGCACACATCATAAGAAAAAGGGAGAGCCGTCAACCAAGATCAAAAATCGAAAACAATAAAGGAAATACAGAGTTCAAGAGTAAGAATCAAGGCCACACTAGTGGAGAATTTATAGGAATCAATTGGATTTCAGTCATTCTTATTCTTGTTTTGATTTCTTGTTATTCTTTGACATGAGAATGTATTTGCCGGCTGAACCTTTGTTGTTTAGCTTTCTTTTGCAAACTATGAATTAATATTATTTGTGGTTTGGTGATAAACAATCTTAATGGGTTTTTGACTGAATTTACATGTTGTTGCATGTTTGTTATACCATTTTGTTGTGATAGTAGTTATTTTAAGTTATTATTTCGGCTGACCACCCATTTAATGATATAAGTTAAGAAAGAGCCACAAAAGGGCCTATCTTAGAGGAACATATGAGAACAATACTTGGTTTAGATTGGGTTTCCTGAATTGAGTTTAACTTGAGTCCAAAAGGGTCATGCTTAATCTAAAATTAGTGATGAACTAAATATAGGGATTCATCTTGTAGAGTAAAAAGAACCTAAACGTGTAACGTTATATCTTACGTTGGCATAACAATTGGTCATTATTAGGTTGTATATAAATATAAGACATCCAACATGTGACAGCTGAGGATATATAAGGATTCTACCCATTGCTGTAGCAGATGCTGCAGCAACTGAACTAAAATTTGCAAGAAATAGTCAAGTCCGTTAAGAGAGTTTAACCACTCAACTACTTCATTTCTATTGATTTTATCCTTGTTCGTGATGTGAAAATTCACTTTCTGCATATTTATTTATTGCATTTTATTATATAGTTTATTAGTTTAATTTTTAATCTATTTTAATTTTAAGGCAACTTGTACTGTTAAGATTGTGTAGCAATTTCAGTAACATCAATTTTTGTGGAGACGATCTTGAATACTTATCATTATATTACTTGTTATGTACAATTGCACATTGACACCCATAGCATTTAAATTTATACCAACAGCGTTGCTGGAGCGTTCATATTACTGACCAAACTTGTCTAGTGTACTAGCTAGACAAGACGAAGAAGAGGAAGTCAGTAGGGGCTTTTACAACCATTACCAAATCCAAAGAGACCTTGACAATCCATTTCGATGGATTTAATTTCCCGGATGGCTAAAGCGGAAGGGCAAAAATCGATTCTTGTGGTGGTTGTTCAGTTTTCAAAATACGCCGTATTTGTGCCCGCACCTTATGCTTGCCTAGCGGATAAGGCAGTGAAGATATTATTTAAGCATGTGCTGAAATATTTTAATGTTCCAGAAGAAATCATTCGTGATCAGGACGCTCGATTCACTGGCAGATTTTGGACAATGCTCTTCAATCTAATAGGGACAAATTTAAAGTTTTCTACAGCTAATCATTCTCAGACAGATGGACAGACAAAGAGGGTGAATGCACTATAGGAGGAATATTTGCGACACTATGTGACAGTAAGCCAAAAGAATTGGGTAGACTTGTTGGATGTGGCTTAGATTTGCTACAACATCCATCGTTCTTCAGTAACAGGGATGAGCCCAGCGGAGCTGATTATGGGGCAGCAACCGTTGACTCCTTATCAGGTGGCAAAATAGTATACAGGCGGGAAATGCCCTGTTGCATATCAATTAGCGCGAGACAAGTAAAAAATGATTGAGGAGGCCCTCGACAGCTTGGCGAAGGCGTTGCGGCGAATGAAAAAGTATGCGGATGCTGGGAAGAGCCCGTTGGAGTTCAATGTGGGTGACAAGGTGTTGCTCATGTTGATGCCACAGATTTGGAAGAAAATCAATAGCAAAATAGTACATCATGGGTTAGTGCTGAAATATAATCGGCATTTGAGGTGGTTAAGAGGGTGGGTCAGGCAGCGTATCGGTTACGACTACCTGAAAGGTTGAAGATCCATCTGACATTTCACATGGGCTTCCTTAAGCCTTTTAGCGAAGACTTGGCTTATAAAGGGCGCCAATAGGCCGTGCGTGCTCCACCGGTGATCCGAAAACAGTATAACAAGGAAGTGGAGAAAATCCTTGATCATAGGACAATAGGTCAGTTTTGAGTGTTAGAAAGTGTATATTTATAAAGGAGAAAATCATCATTTTACACTTCAATTTTCACTAATATTCCTACTTTTATGTATTTAAGTCTCCTGTGATCTAATTATGTGTGTTTTATTTTAATTAAGTATTTTATGTATTTTAGGGGCATCATTGTTATTTCACAATGAACGAGAGATCAGATAGCAAAACAGACATCACTTTTGAACTCAAGACAGTCGAAAACCTTAGGAGGAGTATAAAAGGAAAAATGGCATTATTAACATGTACGGTACTGTCCATGTTACTGTTTACGACATTGTTCACACATACGGAACAATGATGTGGCATTGACCGATGATGTGACATTGACTGATAAGGTGTCACAATTCTATTGGACTAAAATTCTTATGTACTGTTGATCGATGACGTGCCAGCATGTTAGTGGACCAAAAATCGCATGTACGGTACATGCATATACACGGGATTATTTACAACCAAACAGCGTCACTATTCAAGCCACCTGGCTATTCAAACTGCGTGGTCAAACCATGTCACTATTCAAACCGCATGGTCAACCGTGTATTGTTGACTGATGACGTGGCGCAATCCTGAGCGTCTAAAATGTTTTTAATCTGATGGCCATGATTTACTCAGTATATTTATAAAAAGGGGGTCTTCCCACTTAATTTGGCATGCCTAAATTCATTTTTAGTTCCATTTTCTGTAATTCCTTCTCCATCTTATATTTTCTATGTATTTTAATAAATTTTATTTTACCCATAGTTCAATTATGAGTAGCTAATTTTATTTTAAGCTTGGGTTGAATGTGAAGTCTCAACATGTGCATGGGCTTTATTTGGTAAATTTATTTTCTCTTCCCCTCTAATTATTGTGAATGTTTTGACCCACTGTCATCAGGATTCTTAAATATGACTTTTTGTTAAGCACTCACAGATGGGTTTTGAAAAGTATCGCAATGGCAGCTACTCTAAATAAACAATTCAATAACATTTGTCTGCTTTCTGGATTTAACTATGGCAAACATGAAGAGTTCCTTGAGGCAGCCATAGATCTTGGTCGAAGCATAGCAGAAAGAAAATTACACTTGGTGTATGGAGGAGGTAATCGAGGGTTATCAAAATTGGTCTTAGAAGCTACTTTTGTCAGAGGAAGCCAAGTATTAGGCATCATCCCAAGAGCCCTAAAATCTTTGGGCAGTTTGTCTGACTCACCGACTGAAGAAGAGTTAGTCGTGTCAGGTATGCAAGAAAGAATAACTGAAATGCTTAATCATGTTGATGCGTTTATTTTCCTACCAGGAGATCTTGCCACTCTAGAGGCACTTATCACATTACCATCTTGGGCCCATCTGCACATTCACTAGAAACCCATCGGTTTGTTAAATGTCAATAACTTTTATAATGGCTTTATCACACTTCTTAACCATGCAATAAAAAACTATTTCATTCCTTCCACAACGAAAAAACTTTTTATTTGTGCTCACACTTCTAATGACCTACTTGATCTGTTACAAGCTTATAGACCAGAGCCAGACCCTAAGACCTTTGTGTTGGAGTCTCCAAATAATGATGGTAACAGTAGCTGCAGTTAGAAGTACAAATTAGATTTAACTCTCTGTTTGTAAATATTTTCTTCTGTGCTGCACCACCCAGGTGATGTCTTCTAAACTCTACTTCTTTCCTTTAAAATATTGAGGACAATGTTTCGTTTTGGTTGGGGGAGGGCATAGTTGACAATTGTGAAATCTTGGTCAAGTTTTTATTAATTTTTTGTTGTAGAGACTAATCGTGGCTAACTTTTTGTGCTGAAGATGGCTAAATATGGAGTGTAGTTACTCTAGAAACGCATCTTCTTCGTTTAAAAAAAACGAAAAAAATTTCAGACATTTTCTTTTTCTTTATTAAGCTTTGACAATCATTTTTTTTAACTTCTTCTTTTTAATTTCTCCTTTAGAAATATACACTTTCAAATTTTTGAATTGAAAATGGCTGAATATGGAGTGTATTGCCTCTAGAAACGCATCTTCTTAGTTAAAAAAAAAAAACCATTTTCTTTCTCTATCATTTTAAGTGTAACTTTTCTAATTAACTTTTCTGCATCATTTTCACCTTTCTACATGCATATTTTCTTTTCATGTTTAGAGTAGGTAAGGGGTAGACTGTAGTTCAAAAAAAAAAAATTGTGTGATTTTTTTTCACATTGGATGACATGATGACTTTCAAATTTTAATATTTGTATTATCTTTGGTCTTAAGTATTTACGCTATATTTGCTACTCTACATGTTGATGTCGGAGACAAATATGAGTCGCTTGAAGGAATGCACATGTCATAATAAATTCTAAGTGAGGTTTTGAGCTTGTCATTTTTCTTAGAGAGTAACCTTTTTTACCCATTCTTCAAACAGCTTATCAATTTATTATTTTATATACGATCTCTAAATTTCTTTTGAGTAAACCCTCTAAAAAAATTGTAAGATAAAAAAAGAAAAAAATGTTTATTGCTACATCTTGAGATCCATCTAACTAGTAGATATGGAAGATTATCTAGAGCCCTAAAAGACGATGGAAAGGCCATCTTTGACCTGTTTGAGCCTTTGTAATCATCCCTTTTGTGAAAAATCTATAGTTAATCAATTTTGAGCCTTTAAAAAAAAACTTTTCTTTGTCAAACTTATCATCTTGACCCACTCCAATTTGGAGTATTACCCGATATCTTACAAGTTCCATCACCTATTTATGTTTGAGAAAGATATAAATAATTATTTTGTTCAATGAAGTTGTGCCAAACAAAAGAAAACAAAAAACAAAAAAATTGTTGTTTAAAAAAATAAAAATAATAATAATAATAGGTGAAATCCACCTTGTATTTTCCAAAAGATCTTTACTTTTTCTCAAACATATATGTTGTTTTGCTTATTTCCACTCCTTTGTTAGCCATGTCCCTAGCCTACGTTACATCCTAATAAAAGTTCTTCCTGATTTTAGGGAGCTATAGTTTGAAGTAAAAGCTAGATATATGGGCTAAAAAGATGTAGTGGTGCATAAAAAAAATAATAAATAATAAATTAGGTTGACTAGCATTTTTCTTTGACTTAAGATTGTATTATTTATAAGTTGTGGGCATATTTCTTTCATCTTGGTGAGAGTGTATGACATTACTTCTTTATTATTTTCTCTCAAATTTAGTAGTCAGAGTAAAAAGAATCGGAGAATGGAGTATATGGTTCAATGAAAGGCGGCAGCGAAGCGGATACTAGCTGGGAGAAGGAAACATCATTGTGGCAGTTCGAGAAGGAGGTTAAGACATACATGGACTCCCTACCGACGAGGATGTCGCGACTTGGCTTGTGGCCTTGTGCCAAGTCTTAACAGCAAGATGGGCATGCTTGTGGCAAGCACGAAAGCAAGGCAAGTCTGGCACATGGGCTGAGGCACGGCAGCGAGCGTACGCTGTAGGATAAGCGAGGGGACGCGCAACAACAGTAGGTGCAAGAGCGTACGTGGGTGGCACGCGCAACATCTCACAAGCATGTGGCGCATGGGTGTACAAGCGCTAGGCACTAGACCCACAAGCGCAGGGCACGCAGATGTAGGACGCATTGGCTGGGGCGCCCAGCGCGCGTGCGTGGCATTAAGGCGCACGAGCATAGGGCGCTGCAGTGCGAGGCATGCGTGCTGGCCGAGTTTTGGACAGTGCGCGAGGTGGCACAAAACTAAGCCAAGGGCTACGAAATGGGCCTAACAACAAGCATGAGTGGGAGACATGGCTAGAGATATAGGAACATGGAGAGTGGCCAGCGACGGTTACACACTAAGAGAAGTGGGCAGCAGCGGTTACGCTCCACAACCTCCTTATTTCTAGGCTTATGGGCAGCGGTTGCCTTGTTCCTTTGGGGAGTAGAGATGTGCTCCCTTGTACATGCTTAGTGGGTGCCTAATTTTGGCAGAAATGAATTGAGGTGGCGCGATGGCAGCGCGCCACCTCGCCTTAGCAAATGGGGATGTCATTTGCAATATGTATATCTAGTGAAAGTGAGTGTGTGTTTGGGATGGACAATTTTGGGAGAGAGTGACATCCTTTAAGCACACATAGCTTCTCACTAGGTGGTAACTTTTCGTAGTGAGGGAAATAGAAAAGTTGGAGGCCGGTGTCTCTGTAAAAACAATCTTGTGCATGTTGGTTTCTCTTTGTTAAAGCAAAACATTCTGGGGTGTGCATTTAGCACATAACCTCCATTGGTGTTGTTGAGTGGCTGGTCGAGCGAGGCTTGACACCATCACAAGCTTGCCGCATCTTGAGAAAAGTCGTGTGACACCTATCCACAATGATACAAGTTTGAAGCTAAACTGAATGAAAGGAAAATGCTACTCCAAAATAAAGTTTTAAGAAGTTTGACTCTAACCAGATCATGTCATCATCCAAGTATTTTTATAGATCAGTTGTTAAATTTTGATGATACTTCAATAAGATTGATGTGAGATTTAAGGTTAGTTTCGTAACCATGTAGCTTTTAAAATAATTGCTGTTAGTTGTGCTGTTAAAATTATTAATTGCAAAGGGAATCAATTAAATGATGAGTAAAATTTATTTTTAAAAATGTTGTAACTTTGAAAAGCAGTCGTATGTATTTAATAAATCTTACTGCTGAACTGCTGCAATGATATAAATGACTGAATTGGACATAATATAATAAAATTTATTTACACATTTATAAACATGTATATAAAATATTTTTTTATTATATATATTATAATTGATAACTAAAACAAATTTTTTTATATTATTATTTTATTTCTTATTTTAGATTTTTATAATATATATATATAAGGATGTATATTTGGTCGCATTAAGTATAAAACTGATTTTTAATATCAGATTTTAAAAAACCATTACTTTTCTACTTTTCAAAATATGTTGTTGCATGGGATGATTTCACTTACAGTGATTTCTAAAAATATTTACTAAACAGTAAAGTTAACTTTTAATTTTTCAAAATCATTTTTAAACCTCCGAAAAACAATCCCAAATGAGGGCTCATTTGGGAATCCTGCAGCGTTTAAAATAATAAATGTTAGAAGTACTGTGAGTTTTGAAAGCAGTTATAGATATTTTGGTAAATTTTACTGTTAAACTGCTAAGAAAAAATAAATGACTAAAATATACATAATATAGGATAAAATTTACTTATACATATAAAAATGTGTACATGTAATATTTTTAATTATTATAATAATTTTTACTAAAAATAAAATTTATAATATATTGATTTTATTTTTTATTTTTTATCTTAAAACAATTGATAATTAAATTTATAATATATTGAAACAAATTTAATAATAATTCGACAAACAAACTAATATTAATAAATTTATATTGATGAATTATAATAAAAATCTATTAAAATATTGATTTTGTTTCCAATATGAATAAGGATAATTTTGGGTTTAGGTAATAATTTTAAAGATATTTATAAAATTATATTAAAGGATAAAATTGATTCTCAAAATTAGAATTTAAAAGTAACTCATTTCTTTCTTTTCAAAATCAGTTGTAGGGGAGCTGATTTGGACAAAATTAATTTTTATTTTATTTTTTACCAAATACTAAAATTAATTTTTAAATTTTCAAAATCACTTTTAAATCTCTCAAAAGTAATCACAAACGATTCAAATTACTTTAAATATCTCAAAAGTAATCACAAACGGGCCCTAAGTTCTTAATAACTTTAAAACTACTTTTATTAGGCAGCACTACAAATCAAGGTACTTAATTTATAGTAACCAATAAATAATCTTCTAAATTTTATCTAAAATATGAACTCATAAATGCTAGCAACAACCAGAAATAGCAAATCAGCAAGCAAACACCGGTGTTGAGATGTGCAAAGTCTAGCAGTTTCCTACAATTGGGCCAAGCCCACACTAATGTTTGCCCATTTGGGTGGGACATTAGTTAAGAACACCAAGCAGTCCACAGTGGTGCTATTGACACTCTCCTAAAGTACTAGTAAAACTACTTTAAATTAAAATTATATAAACACCCATATGCATACCTAAGTAAACCTACATCATTTTGTTTTAAAGAAAATTTCTACATCCTATACGATCTCTATTCAAATCTTATAAGCCCCAAGTTAAACTACATTTTTAAAATAATCATTTCTCTAAAAAACGTTTAAATTATTCACATTTAGCATGATCCAAATATACCTAATAGATTGTACTTGAAATATTAGATTTTTGCTGATAATGTATCAGTTCAAGGCTCAAGATGAAATCGACGATAATTGTGACTTTGCCACCTCGAGTTTGGTCAAATTCCATTGTAGTGATGCTCAAACAATGTTATTAAGATTTTACGTTGTCTTTATTTTCAGACAATTTTTCTCCTTAAAAAAATTACAACATCTACTCTAGAAATTTCAAATTTTATGTTTTTTTTAATATATACGAAATAGTTTATTTTAATCTTGTAAAAGCTCTACTTAACACATAACTAAACAAATATAAAAATAATTTTTGAATTAATTAAATACTTTTAATCAGTAATTAAGAAGCCAATATAGTTACCTTGGGCATGGATGACAATTATGACTACTCTGAGGTTGAGGCTGATGATGAGAGTTCCAAGGATGTAGAGATGCACTTTCGATTACAAAGATATGTTATGGATCTGGAAGTGAATCTACAATCCCGATGCATCCACCTAACCCCCAACGAAATCGAAATCACCAGTTTCATGCACTCCATCTACAATCAGATCCAAATCTTCAGCCTTGACGCCAAAGGTGAAACCGAATTGCTCAACTCCAGAGGCAAGTAGAGTAGTTGGCAGCAAACTTCAATAGAATGTTTGATTAATTTTGAGCACGAAATGATGAACAACCCAACTATATCAACTTTAAGTGGTGAGCTTGGGTTCTTCTTGGACAAGATCTAGAGATTATTTGAATGATATTGATTTTTTTAGGCATACTCTCAATCAGAGGCGAACACAACAAAGAGCAACCCAAGATAATAATGAGCCATCTAATTTACAAGAGAGAATGTGAACGCCTGAACAAATGATTCAGGAAATGGAAAAATCATGAAGGCCAAATCCTAGTCGGGGTTTTGGCTTCCATCAATGAAGCCTTATGATGAACAAAGGGATCCTTGGAGTATTTTGATGCAACGGTTGGTAAGTTTTACTCTCTCTATACTCTATTTGATTTCCTATCGTTGTGCTCTATTTAGGGTTTTATTAACATAGTTTTGGATTGTTATAGACCATTATGCATGATTTAGGATGTTTATAAGTTGTGTTTAGGGCTTTAATTTATTGTTGAAATCAATCCTTGATGCAATAAACACACTGGAGGATTCTGGACAGTATGATTATCTCGAAATTAAACGAATATTTTATGAAAGATTCTTAAGAAGAACCTTATCTTTCTAAAAACTAGACATGCAAGGCTTATTGAATAAATTTTGTTTCATAAGATTTTAGGGAAATTATCATTTGGAAACCCTTAGTTTACTCCATTATCAAAAATACTACAACACTTTGAGGGTGTATCAATCGTCCACCCTAAGTTGACAAAATGTATCAGCTGACCACCAAACCGTTAGTTATCGTTTAAGTATGATGACGTCAGAAATGTAATTTGGTCTTTTCATATGATACAAGTGATAATTTAAGGGTATACGAGTGATAAAAAGAGAATTTAAGGGTATACAAGTGATAATTTTCAAGGGTAAAATCGTCAATTCACTGTAACTCCGTTAACTTTCAAACGGCAACTAACGGTTTGGTGGTTGGCTGATACATTTTGTCAATTAAGGGTGGACGATTGATACACCCTCAAAGTGTTGTAGTATTTTTGATAACAGAGCAAATATAGGGTATATGAATGATAATTTTCCAAAGATTTTATTATGTTTTCAATTTTATATGAATTTTTGAAACTGACACTGTTACATTGGAAAACTGCGATTCCAGCAGAACAACTAGATTCACAAAATTATTTGTACTATCAAATGAATTCAAAAAATTGCTAAATTTTAAACAGAGATTAACATATTTGTCTAGTATTTGCAGTTTTAATTTCATCTTATTAATTTCTGATTTTGTAAAAATTTCAGAACTTGTTCTGTTTAGTTAAGTCACTGTGAAACAGTTTCAAATTTGTCAAGAAACAAATAGTTTTGAAAATGATTTAGTATCAAATCTTCTTGAAACTTCACATAAAATACCAATGGATGTCAAAAACGATTTGTAAAATATTATGTCATTCTAATTTTTAGATTAAAAGTTAAAATATGAGAATCAGACTTGTACCGCTATGAATTAGAAAATCAAGTTCTTATAATAAGTTCTTAATAGTTATATCTTGTATTTGTTTAAGGTGTTAGAGGTGTTTGAGGCTCTTAGAGGCTTAAATGTGTGTTAGATCAATTCTTTTATCGACATAAGTAACTTTATTCATAATCTACTGGATATGTATGTGACACGACTCAAAATTATTATTAATCTCAAGTATAAGAGTGTCCAGTTATAATATAACCCGGTGAGTCTGAGATCGAACCACAGGAAATTTAAAATCTAGTAGTCAATTTGCTAAATAAAGAAAATTAATTACGGGAAAAGAAATCACTAGGAATCAATTTAAAAATATGCTAAAGTTATAGGATATTATGTCATTTAATTTTTAACTAACTATGTGTGTGGATAAATATTGAATCAATTACCTAATGTGCCACAACTATATTAATGAGTCGATATTATTTCAAAATGTCATACAGATCCAAGGAAATTTATAAATTAATATGACATAAAAATAACCATAAAAGAATAAAATAAATTTAAAACTCACTTGAGAAAGTAATTAATTTTATAATTTGAAACCTTGAGCTTCACCCTTCACCTTAACTTAGTAAAATTTGGCACTCATATTGAAAGAAAATAAAAATACTCTTTTTATTTGACTAACTTTTTGAAATATAATATAAGAAAATTGATTATACCATAAAACAAGAAAAAAAAAAAGAAAGAAAGATTTCCTTAGCTTCACTTTGTTCTCTCTTGGCTTCCTCAGCTCTCCCTTCATGCCTGCATCTCCTTAACTTTTATAGGCAAGGAATGCATCCTCTTTTATTTATTTTATTTTATTTTATTTTTATAATATATATGTACGCTAAGAAATGTGATTGTCAGGTGGTAAAATGGCCACCTGACCATCACGGGCATCTTTCACCCTTTTCTCTTTTTTTTCTTTTTTTATTTTTTTGAAATATTTTTTTATTAATTACATCTCCTCAATAATGCATTCCAAATTACCCCAGTAATTTTTCTTTATTCCCGCTTCCAATTCCAACTCCTCTTTATTCTTGAAATATATATACAATATAAAATTAAAATAAAATTAACATATTATAAATTAATTTAACATAAAAAATATTTTGGGGAATGTTAAGATAATTTAGGAATAATGAGCGCATTAATCGACACAATAAGTGAAAAATTGATAATTTTATCCTTATTAAATGTAAACTTTTTAATGTCAATCACACCCCCAACCAACTTATTGTTAAGCGCTAGCAATTTAAGCGATGAAAATTTAGCAAAATTTCAAACCAAATTGAAATCTTTTTTTTTTTAAATTGTGTTTACTTCTTTCATCGGATTGATAACAACAATCAAGTAAAAGTATAACCAGTATCTTCAGCCTAAGGAAAATCACACCCGCACAAATTAATTCAGTAAAATCATGTAAAATGATCAATATCATAGCTACATTAATCAAGTCACTTTTACGAATGTTACGTCAAACCCCAAAATCTCACCGTTAAGAGTGACTCTCTCAAAAGAAAATAAACCCTAGAAGAACAATCACTCTAAGAAATGGTAGATTAAGAGAATAGTAAAACAATATCACATACTCTCACCAAGAATAATGCCCACAGCCTAGAAATGAATTGATCTCAAGTCTAGGTAATTACTAGCCAATTTTATTTCCATTTTTATGTATCACCATATCTTTTAGTTCATATTACCAGCTTTTACTTTAGGCTATAGTTCTGTAAAATCAAGAAAGACTTTTATTATGATGTAATGTAGGCTAGGATCATGGCTAATAAAGAAATGATAATAGGAAAAAACAAATATATATATTTGAAAAATAGGGGACTTTTTTTAGATTACAAGGTATTTTTCGTTTGAAATTTTTTTCTTTTTTTTGTTTATTTTTTTTCATTTTATTTATTTATTTATTTATACATATCTTTTTTTCATAGTACTATTATTAAGAATACATAATCATTCCTATTTTCAAACATAATTAGGTGGTGGAAAACTTAAAATATCAGGTGATACTCTACATTGAAGTGGGATAAAATGATAGGTTACCAAAGAAAAAGTATATATATATATACTCAAAAGGGTTAACTATGGATACTTTATAATATGATTGGTTAGAAAGGCTCAAACGGATCAAAAATGGTCTTCTGTCATTTTTTAGGGCTCTAAATAATTTTTCATATCCACTAGTTCAATTGACTTTCAGATGCGGCTACAAATCCTTTTTTTTTTATACTTTGAGGAAACTGTAGAGATCATTGTATAATAAAATGTGAAGCTGTATAGGCAAACAAGGTTACTCTCCAAGGATAATAGGCTCAAAAACTCACTAAGACTTATCATGAAATGTACATTCCTTCAAATGGCGTAATCAGTTTCACTTATCAAATTTCTTAATTCACATTTCAACATGTAAAGGTGAAAACATGGTGTAACATAACTCAAGGCCAAAGATAATATAAATACCAAAATTTAGAAATAATCATGTTAGCTAATGTTAAAAGATCATACAAAAAAAAAAAATTTGTATTTTTGTATTTTTTTAAGTTAAAGAAAACCCTAAAAAAATGGAACTGATTATAGAAACTTAAAGGAGATTATTAAGAAAAAGAAGAAAAAAAGTTAGAAAGTAATTTTTTGGGAAAAACAAAACTCTAAAATTAAGAAAATGTGTTTCTAGATACACTACATTCTATATTTTGCCATCTTCGACTCAAATTTTATCCAAAGTTAGTCTTTACAACAAAAAATTAGTAAAAACATCACCAGGATTGAGACATTCCACAATTGTCAACTATTCCGTCCCCCCAACTTGAAGGAGACATTGTCCTCAATGTCTTAGAAGAAAATAGTAGAGTTTAAAAGACATAATTTGGCCACTGCTAGAAAATATTTACAAATGGAGAGTTAAATCTAATTTAAACTTTTTTCTAGTGTTACTGCCATCATCATCAGTTGCCCAATCCAACGCAAAGTCATGGGATCTGGCTATGGTTTGTAACCTTGCAAAAGATCAAGTAACTCGTTAGAAATATGAGCACAAATAAAGAGTTTTTTCGCTAAGGGTGGAATAAAATAATTTTTAATTGTATGATTAAGAAATGTTATTAAGCCATCATAAAAGTTATTAACATTTAACAAACCGATGGGTTTTTTATGGATATTCAAATGGGCCGAAAAAGCAAATGTGATAAGCACCTCTAAAGTAAGCATCAGCATGATTTAACATTTCAAATATTCTTTCTTGCATACTTGAGACAACTAACTCTTTTCCAGTTGATGGGTTGGGTAGACATCCTAAAGGTTTTAAGGCTTTTGGGATAATGCCTAACATTTGGTTTCCTCGAACGAAAACGGCTTCTGAGACAAACTTTGATAACCCTCGGTCACCTTCTCTATATACAAAGTGTAGTATTCTCTCTACTATAGCACGACTATGATCTATAGCTGCCTGAGCGATCTCCTTACACTTTCCATAACGAAATCCAAAAAGAACACAAATGTTCTTAAGTTGTATGTTTGAAGTTGTTGCCATTGGAACAATTCTAAAAAGAAACAATTTGTGAGTGCTTAAAAATGAGCTCTTATTTAAGGATCTTGGTGACAGACACAATGGTACACATCTATAAATGGGATGGTGTGTTTGTCAAATGACAGGTGAAGTATTTGGCTCAATAATTCAAAAGTAAACAGAAAAAGCAAACAGTGATTAGACATAAAATCACACAAAAAATAATAATAATACAAAAGATAAAAGAACAGTAAAATAAAAGGATATTTACTGGTAGTTGTGATTGTGCCTTACATCTTCTTCTAGTTTTACGTCCAGTAACGGCTTGAACGCCCTCTATGGGTCAAGGATAGGCTTCCCATCCAGTTTTCTTATAAACTATAAAACATGGTCTTTTAAAGTCAGATTCCCAAGACTAAACCGTGCACTTTTCTTTTGAAACAACTTCCATATATTATGAATCTCACATTGCACATATCTACTTGGATGCGCCTCAAGAGATCAAAAGATATCATCTAACAATTCTTTACTCATGTCATCCTTAACGAATTTGATTTTGTGTTCATGATTTACAGGAACCATTCTCAGAGTTTTACAACATGGTTTGTTGCAAGCAAGTCTTACAAAGTGAGGACATTTAGAACCAAGTCGCTTAGCTCTTCTATTTTTAACAAATGTGTTTTTACCAAAACTCGGCATGTAGGAAATAAATGGATCCGAAAACTCACTTGCCAGTCAAACCTTTGTTCAATTAACCAACGAATGTCAATAGGAATCCCATTGATCATTAACAAGTGCAGTCGTTCATAAAGAGCTTTGTAAATATTCTTAAGAGCATTTTGAGGGAGAGAAGGAAAACACTTATACAATTTATATTGTATTTCTTCCATACTTGATTTTGGGGCTTAAGTTATTGTGGGAAACTGAGAATACCGACTTAGAAAGTCACGGAGTACCGTTATTCGTCATTTATACGGGAGAGTGAATCAAAACATATCAAAGAAATGAATCAAATCTATAAAATCAAATCAAAAGTGAAGAAGAACAACAACAAAAAAACATACAATGATTATAATTGAATATGTAACTCACCTTCGTCATTTTATTGAATTTACCTCAAGTTCCAATTGCAGTTCATAAATATCATCCTCTATTTCTTTGAGTTACCTTTCTAAATCTTCAACATGGGATACTAACACTGGTAGTTGTAGATCCTAAATAGGATATGATTTACAAACTCGGAGCAAGTTCCTCAAGTGAAATTTTACATGTAAAAGTTCTCTAAGATGTTTGAAAATGATTCTTCTCATGGAGATACTCATGACATGTATAAAAAATTGGTGAGCTAAAATGCAATTGTCAAACAACACACTTAAACAAGAAATAACGTAATGCACTTCATTTAAGACATAGAGAAGAAAAAGAAAGAAAGAAATAAAATAAAAAATCAAACAATTCAAATGGTGAAGTAACAGTAAAACAAACTCACAAAAAGTTAAAACAAAAGGCTTAATCAAGATTTAGTGGGTCACTCAAATTGATTTCGGTATATGCTTCACATGTTGGTGTTCTAGATATAGTTTCAATCTTTAACCATTAACTTTAAATGTGACACTATCCTTTTGATTCTCAATTTCTACGGCTCCACATGGATATACATTTTTTACAACAAATGGGCCACTCCATTTTGTCTTTAACTTCCCTAGAAACAAATGAAGACGAAAATTATAAAGCAACATTTTTTAACCAATCTCAAATGTTTTCCGAAAAATTCTTTTATCATGAAAAACTTTAGTTCTTGCCTTAATAATTCGAGAATTATATGCATCATTCTTTAATTCCTCAAGTTCATTCAATTGCAATTTGCGCACATTACCAACGTCATCAAGATTTGAACTAAAAGCTTTAACAGCCCAAAATGATTTATGTTCAAGTTCAACCGGTAAGTTGAAATGCTAGTTATGCAATCCAAGAGGGGGGGTTTCCACTGCTCATGAACCACACTCTAATCAATATGGTGCTAAGGGCTTATCATGCCATATAATAATAACCTTGTACTGGGGAGCCAGTGAAACCAGGGCGGTATCTAGACAAGATTATAACTATTTGTCGACGAAAAGTCAAAACATCCACAATAATTAGAGGGGAAGAGAAAGTAAATTTACCAAATAAAGGCCATGATACATGTTGAGACTTCACCTTCAACCCAAGTTTGAAAGCAAATTAGCTACTCATAATTGAACTAGGGACAAAATGAGAATTTAATAAAAGACGTAGAAAATACAAGATAGAGAAAGAATTACAGAAAATTGAACTCAAAAATGAATTCAAGGATGCCAAATTAGGGGGAGCAGGCCCCCTTTTTAGTAAAACTTGAAGTATAAAATAATGATTTTCTCCTTTATAAATATACATTTTCTAACACTCAAACCCCCCCCCTCAACCAGCTTATTGCTAGTCCCTAACAAATGAGGTGAAAACAAAATTCAAAACCAAAATGATTTTTTTTTTAAACACTCGTGTTTATTCAATCAGACTTATAATAGCAATCAAATAAAAGTATAAGCATTATCTCATGCCTTAACAAACATCACACCCACATCAACCATCAACATGCATCAGTCCAACAGACTTTGTCATAGCTACTTTCAAGAATGACATGTCAAATCCCAAAATCTCACTGGAAGTAGTGACACTCTCACAAGAAAATTAAACCCAATAAAAATAGTTACTCCAATGAATGCTAAATTTGAGAGAAAATAATAAAGAAGTAATTTCACACTCTCTCGCCAAGATTAAAGAAATATGCCCGCAACTTAGAAATAATACGATCTTAAGTCAAATAAAAATGTTAGTCAACCCAATTTATTTATTTCTTTCTTTTTTTTATGCACCGCTATATCTTTTTAGCCCATATATCTACCTTCTACTTCAGACTATAACTCCCTAAAATCAGGAAGGACTTTTATTAGGATGTAACGTAGGCTAAAGACATGGCTAACAAAGGAGGGGAAATAAGGAAAACAACATATATGTTTGAGAAAAAGTAGAGATCTTTTTGAAATTAGATTTCACCTATTATTTTTTTTTCTTTTTTTTTTGAAACAACAATTTTTTTGTTTTGTTTTTTTTTTCTTTTGTTTGGCACAACTTCACTGAACAAAATAATTATTTATATTTTTCTCAAACATAAATAGGTGGCTGAGAGGCTTGAGGAACTTGAGGAATTGGTTGCATTGGTGGAGCTGGAGTTACTGGTTCATTCTGTTGGAATCCCTGAAACCATGAAAAATTAAGGTGGTCTCTCCATCCAAGGTTATATGTGTTGGAGTATGGGTTGTAATTTAATGGTTTTCTCATTACACCTATGGCATTGGCTTGGTCTGAGTATGAGTTATGGTCATGTGGTTCTGTTGATTTAGCAATTGTTAACGATGCTATTTGTCGAGACAGACCTTTAACCATCTCTTTGACTTCTTTAATTCCTGAACTTGACTCGCCAATGTGAACTTCATTCACTCCCTCAATTCTTTTAGTATTCCTGAGTGATCAACTCCGTTGTTGGGAATTATCTGCTTGTCGCTGGAAGAAATCCCAAATTTCTGATGGACTTTTTTATATTAGCTCTCCTCCAGTTGTTGCCATTAGACATTCTTACACATGCGGCAATAATCCCTCCAAAAAGTATTGGCATTGGTGCAATTTCTCGTATCCATGATGTGGACACTTCAAGAGTAGCCCATTAAATCACTCCCATATTTCGAAAAACTGCTCGTCATCTCTCTAGGTAAACTCTGAGATTTCCCTGTGAATAACATTAGTTTTATGCAGTGGGAAATATTTATTCAAAAATTTTGTGACCATTTGTTCCCATGATGTAATGATATTAGCAGGCAATGTATTGAGCCATGAACGAACTCAATCCTTTAAAGAAAATGAGAATAATCTAAGTTTAACATCATCGTCTAAAAAATTCTCATATTTAAAAGTTTGACAAACAACATGAAAATCATTCAGATGATTATATGGGTCCTCATTTTCTAGGCCATAGAATGTGGGGAGATAATTTAGCACACTAGATTTTAACTCAAAACTCCTAACAGCTACATTTGAGTATCTTCTGCATGATTTGCTCAAATTAGCTAAGGGACTAAAGTAGTCCTTAAATGGCCTCTCCTGTGGTGGTGGTTGTTGTTGCAAATCCATTTCAATTTTATTTTTAACATGTTTGTGTGTGCGCAATGTTTTTTCTAGTTCAAGGTCTATAGGCTCAAGATTAGGTAATAGTGACCTTCGACCACGCATGCAAAGAACACAAAAAAATGAGAACAAAATAAATAAAAATAAAGAAGAAGGAGAAATTACGGTACTAATCTTATCACGTTGTTACAACCTTACTATAAAAACACACTAAAAAACATATGTGAAATAAATTAACTAAAATTAAAATAAATTAATAAGATAAACGAAAAAATTACAAAGAAAAATAACTTGAAAATTAAATTACAGAACTTTAAAGAAGAGAAAAATGAAAGAAATTCTTACCTCTAAATGTAGATTCACTTTTTTAAAAAATAAGAAAAAAATTACAAGAAAATAACTAAAAGAAATTACTTACAAAAATTAATTCTACAAATTAAAATAACTTACCTCCCCGGCAACGGCGCCAAAAACTTGTTGTGCAAATTTTATTGAACTCGCAAGTGCACGAATCTATTGTAGAATAGATCAATAGTGACGAGTGTCGATCCCACGAGGAGGTAGATTTTAATTATGTGTAAAATTAATTTTCTATAAGGGTGGTTGAATTTGTGGTGAAAATGATTTAGAAAATTCTAAATTTTAAATTAGAATTACGGGAATAAATTAAAATGAATTCTATTAAAATGAAGTACTTCGGTATCTAGATCTGCATCAACATGCACCATGGGCTAAATATTCCTTATTAATGCCAATTAAATCATGAGGGGGGGTTTCCACTCCTCATGAACCACACTCTAATCAATATGATGCTAAGGGCTTATCGTGCCAAATAATAATAGCCTTGTACTAGGAAACCGGTAAAACCAGGGCAGTATCTAGATAAGATTATTACTATTTATCGACGAAGAGCCAAAACATCCACAATAATTAGAGGGGAAGAGAAAGTAAATTTACCAAATAAAGCTCATGACACATGTTTGAGACTTCACCTTTAACCCAAACTTGAAAGAAAATTAGCTACTCATAATTGAACTATGGGCAAAATGAGAATTTGATAAAAGATGTAGAAAATATAAAATAGAGAAGGAATTACAGAAAATTGAACTCAAAAATGAATTCAGGGACGCCAAATTAAGGGGGAGGCCCCCTTTTTATAGATACACTGAGTAAATCATGGTCATCGAATTAAAAGCATTTTGGACGCTCAGTATTGCACCACGTCATCAGTCAACAGTACACGGTTTGACCACGCGTTTTGAATAGTGACACGGTTTGACCACGCGATTTGAACAGTCAGGCGGCTTGAATAGTGATGTGGTTTGATTATAAATAATCATGTGTATATGCATGTATCGTACGCTCGATTTTTAGTCCACTAATATGCTGCCACGTCATCGATCAACAGTACACAAGAAGTTTAGTCTAATAGAATTGTGACACCTCATCAGTCAATGCCATATCATCGGTCAATGCCACATCATCGTTCCGTATGTGTGAATAGTGTCGTGAATAGTAACATAGATAGTACCGTACATGTGAACAGTGCCATTTTTCCTTTTATGCTCCTATTAAGGATTTCGATTGTCCTGAGTTCAAAAGCGAAGTCCGCTTTGTTGTCGGATCTCTCGTTCATTGTGAAATGACCATGATGCCCCTAAAATACTAAAATACTTAATTAAAATAAAACACACATAATTAAATCACAAGAGACTTAAATACATAAAAGTAGGAATGTTAGTAAAACTTGAAGTATAAAATGATGATTTTCTCCTTTATAAATATACACTTTCTAACACTCAACAGTGGTGATTTGTCTTTTGAAAGAATTTGTTCTGTGGGGTGGAAAGAAGTTTTTTAAAAATTGTGCTTACATTTTATCCCAAGTTTTGATAGATCCTGATGTAAGATTTTGTAGCCAAGTTTTGCCTTTATCCTTTAGTGAGAAAGGGAAAAACTTAAGCATGATTATGTTTATGCTATAATTTTGATCAATACATGTGTTAGAAACTTCCTCAAATTTCCTTAAATGCAAATATGGATTTTCAGACTCAAAACTATAAAAAGTAGGCAGAAGTTGAATGATACCGAGTTTGAAATTAAAACGTGATGCATCAGGAGGAAAAACTATGCATGATGGAAACCCTGTTCTAGTAGGATGCATGAAATCTCTAAGTGTCCTAAGTTGTTCATGAAGATTTTACAAGGCTTGGTTATCTTCATGCTCTGAAAAATTATCAGCTCCAATATCAGCCATATCTAAGGGTGGTGAAGATGATTTCCTAATTAATCTACCACTATCTGTACGAGACCAACGTTGCATGCAATGCTAATGATGTGTGCTAAACAAATTAATGATGCATAAAACACTAAATGAAAATTACAAAAATAAAAACAAACTAAAAATTAAATAAGAAAAAAATCGAAATTAAAATAAACAAATTGAAAAAAAGGGCAGTAAAACCAGCCATTAAAACAAAGTAATTAAAGGAACCAATTAACAAAATATTAGGCAGTATTTTAGAACCAGCCATAAAACATAAATTAAAAATTATAAGAATTAATGTTCAAGAATAATTAAACTAAAATTAAATTGTTAGGTGGTAGAACCGACCATATAAATAAAAATAAATTAATTAACAAAATTTAAATAACAATTCAAGCGGTTGAGCAGACCATTAAAAATAAATGCGAAAAGTAAATTGCAGAAAATTAAAGAAAGAAAAAGAAATGTGGTTTTTTTTAATTTTAAAATTTACCGGGCAATTAAATTTCAATTATTGGGCCTTAATGGTTAAAGTTCCAGTCCAAATATTATGCCCACAAAGTCCAAAGGTCCAAGTTCCAAATCAGTTTAGGAATTGGTTCGCAAAAGTTTCTGGACTAAAATGAAGTTTCTCATAAGTTTTATGGCAATGCTATGATTATAAGAGAAAGAAGGGAGTTGACTGAAATTTTGCAAAAACTGAATAAAATAGAATGACGAAGAAAGAAACTAACCCCAAAAAAAATTATAATAATAAAAAAAAAAGACAAACTGACGCCAAATTTAGAAAACTTCTCTGGCAACGATGCTAAAAACTTGACACGACTCAAAAGTGCTATTACTCTTAAGTATAAGAGTGTCCAGTTATAATATAACTCGGTAAGTCTAGAGTGAAACCACAATCTAGTAGTCAATTTGTTAAGCAAAGAAAATTAATTACGGGAAAAGAAATCACTAGGAATCAATTTTAAAATATGCTAAGGTTTCGGGATCCACTCTCAGTATTCAAACTATAGTTTAAATACTCTCTCATTTTTATATTTTCCCTCGTTTTTACCAATTAATTTTATGTCATTTAATTTTTAACTAACTATGTGTGTGGATAAATATAGAATCAAGTACCTAATGTGCCACAACTATATTAATGTGTCGACGTTATGTCAAAATATCATACAAATCTAAGGAAATTTATAAATTAATATGACATAAAGATAACCAAAAAAATAAAATAAACTTAAAACTCACTTAAGATTTATAATTTGAAATCTTGAGCTTCACCCTTCACCTTAACTTAGTTAAATTAGTCACTCACATTGAAAGAAAATAAAACACTCTTTTTATTTGACTAACTTTTGAAATATATTATAAGAAAATTGATTATACCAGAAAACAAGAAAAAAAGAAAAAAAGAAAAAAAGATTTTATCAGCTTCGCTTCGTTCTCTCTCGACTTCCTTAGCTCTCCCTTCATGCTTGCATCTCCTTACCTTTTATAAGCAAAGAATGCATCTTCTTTTATTTATTTTATTTTTATAGTATATATGTACATTGAGAAATGTGATGGCCAGGTGGCAAAATGGCCAACTAACCATCACGAGCATCTTTCACCCTTTTCTCATTTTTTTGAAATATTTTTTTATTAATTACATCTTCTCAATAATGCATTCTAAATTACTCTAGTAATTCTTCTTTATTCCTGCTTCAAGTTCCAACCCCTCTTTATTTTTGAAATATATCTACAATATAAAATTAAAATAAAATTAACATATTACAAATAAATTTAACATAAAAATATATTTTGGGGAATGTTAAGATAATTTAGGAATAATGAGCGCATTAATCGACACAATAAGTGAAAATTTGATAATTTTATCCTTATTAAATGTACACTTTTTAATGTCAATCAGTATGGTTATTTTGATACTACTAGTTTTTATAGTTCTCTAAAAATTAATTGTTTTTCATAGCAAAATTAGTTTACGTAAAAGTTTTAAATCTGAAAATTATGTTATTTTTATGGTTTTAACATAATATTATAAAAGCCTTTAAATATGTAATTTATTTTGCTAAATGGATATCTTTTATGAAATTATCTCTAAACTATCATAATGGATTTTTTTTGCAACCCTAATTTATTGTTATGATCTGTTATGAGTCTAACAATAATGTTTTGATCACATATACGTAGGGATGGCAAAAATCCCCACGAGGACGGGTACCCTCGAGGATTTTCTCCATTCGGGGAGGGTACAAGGATAATTCTATACCAAATTTTTTATTCAGGGAAGGGACGGGAAAATTTTTTAACCCAGTTTCTTATTCAGGGAAGGGGCGGGGATGAGGTAGAATCCCCATCCCCTCCCCATTTCCCCATTTTAATTTTTAATTTTATTTTTATTTTTTAAAATTACTAGTAAATAAATAATGAATTTTGAATTATATTATAAAATTATAAATATTGGTAAAAGTAACAAATATCAAAATATTTATATTATTAAACTTTTAGGCCTAATTAACTAATTAAAGTCTTAAATTTTTATTTAGGACATTAAAAATGTCGGGTAGATTCTATTAGCCCAAAATTTTTGTTTTAATTTTAATTTTATTTTTATTAAAAATATTAATTAAGTATCTACATTTATTTCATTTATTTTATTGTCGATATAAAATTAAATTCTTTTTCTTTTTATTGTAGGATTATGAAGATTGACAAAGATAATTATTTTGATAATTTGTATTTTGCATGTAACTTTTATAATGGATCAATGTTAATGTAAAATATATTTCGAACTTTACTTTTGTTTGAATTTTTTATTTTAATATAATTAACTCAATATCAAAAATTAAAAAAATATATGTATTAGTTATTCAGGGATCGGGAACCCTCGGAAATCCCCTGTTATTATTCGGGGAGGGAATGGGGATTCTCTCAAGTAATTCTAACGGGGATGGGGAGGGGACGGGGACATACGCAAAATATAGGGGATGAGTACGGGGAGATTGGTCCCCTCCCCTCCCGTCCCCATTGCCATCCCTACATATACGATTGAGATTATTTGTGATTGTTCGGGGGCCACCTCTTGAGACTATATAGGGGCCAGTTCTCGAGGGTCAGAGAGCTGTGAAGTGCCACATACAGTGCAAAGTGCCACATACAAGTCATTACGTATGAAAAACTAATTTAAATATTTTGGTTCAGTGTCCATAGTTATTCTGATTCTGATAACATAATACTATAAATATAGTACATATGCGGTGCACACACTGAAATCTAAAATATGCGGTGCACGCGATGAAGGAGCTTACTTACAAATCAAAATCCTTACACAAAAATCTCAAACTAAAATAACTTAAATTTTTAATCAACTAAAACCGCAAATCCATGTGTCTAACACTAAATAATCTCTTCCAAAGACATAAATATAACAAAAGTTCAAAACTCATCAATTACAAGTTCATAAAATAACTAAACTTACAAGAAACATGAGTTTATCTTTCTCTTATTCAATTAGCAAAAGCAAACGAATAACTGCAATGATAAGCACACCTCTCAACAAGGTACTTAATCTGAAAAATCTAACGACGAGGGGTGAGTTGTCAACTCGGTAAATAAAATCATTCACAACACTAGGCTTACCGATACTAAAAACATTGCAAGGCTTCTTTTTATTAAAACATATATTATAATTCATAAATTTCATAAAATAATATAATTGCATAGTAATTCAGAATATCAAAAGCATAGTTAATTATGAAAGCAAATCGTATAACATATACACCAAAAATAAAAGGTTAGCTCATGTCACATAGTGTCACATATACTTCCAGTGACCTGGCCAGAAATAAAATCAAAATTAGAATATTGTGTGCACAAGCAGAACATAAATCTAGTACTGGTCCAAAACACATATATATCATATTATACAATAAAAATCAAAATAATTATGAATGATGAGCCAAAACATTCAAATTAATTTTTCATATGTAATGACTTGTAAGTGGCACTTTGCACTGTATGTGGCACTTCGCGGTGTTCTGACCTTCAAGAGGTGGCCCCTATATAGTCTCAAGAGGTGGCCCTTGTACAATCATAAATAATTTAAATCATACATGGGCACAAAATATTCTTATCAAATTCATAAATTTCAATAACAATAATTTAGGCTTGCAAGATATTTTATAGACAAAACATGTAACAAAATAAATTACATATTTAAAAGCTTTTATAATATTTTGTTAAAAAATAAAAATAATTTTTTTAAAGATTTAAAAACACTTACATGAACTAATTTTGCTATGAAAATCAATTAATCTTTTAAGTAATATAAAAAAACACTTATAATAATATCAAAATAATCATACATATCCAGTACATTAGGAATAAAGTTACTTATCTCGATAAAAGAATTGATCTAACACACCTCTAAACCTCTAAGAACCTCAAACACCTCCAACACCTTAAACAAATACAAGAGATAACTATTAAGAACTTATTCTAAGAACATGATTATCCCGTACAAGTCTGATTCTCATAATTTTAACTCTTAATTTAAAAATTAGAATGACATAATATTTTACAGAACTATTCTGGACATCCATGTGTATCTCATATAAAATTTTCAAGAAGATTTGATACCAAAAAAATGTTCAAAACTATTTGTTTCTTGAAAAATTCAAACTTGTTTCACAGTGCCTTAACTGAACAAAATAGATTTCGAGATTTTTATAAAATTAGAAATTATCAAAAAATTATGAAATTAAAACCACGAATACTATACACATATTTTAATCTCTATTTAAAATTTCAAATTTTTTGAAGTCATTTGATAGTACAAATAATTTTGTTAATCTAGTAGTTCTGTTGGAATCGTAGTTTTCTAGTGCAACAGTGTCAGCTTCGAAAATCCATATAAAACCGAAAAAAAATCAAATATTATGAAACAAAATTTATTCAATAAGCCTTGCATGTCTAGTTTTCATAAAGATAAGGTTCTTCTTAAGAATCATTCATAAAATATATGTTTAATTTCAAGATATTTATTTTGTCCATAATTATTCAGTGTGTTTATTGTATCAAGGATTGAATAACGAGACTCAACAAGAAATAAAAGCCCTAAAGAAAACTTAAACACATCCTAAATCATGCATAATGATTTGTAACAATCCAAAATCATGTCAATAAAATCCTAAATAGAGCACAACGATAGAGAATCAAATAGAGCATAGAGAGAGTAAAACTTACCAACTGTTAAGACTCTCTCTCCCCTAAGCAAAAGATTAAATCCTAGGGTATGAGTGAAAGAGTAATGAGCAGCAGCAGAGAGAAATAAAAACAAGATGCTGTGGATTTAGGGTTTTGGGAGAGGAAAAGAATAAATTTATAGGGAACCTTAAGAAACCCTATTAACTTTGGAAAGAGTAAGTCTTCTCCAAAATTACCCCATAAATTCTATTCATGCGTTTAATAATCCTTCTTAATAAGGTAAAAATGGCATTTGTAATTTCTAATTAAACAAAATTTCCATAATTTAAAATCATAGAAATTTGGCATTACATTTGAGCTATATCGCTCTTTTGTGGAAGTTCAAGGCGTGTCCTCAACCATTTTGTGTTAAGGAAGGCTAGGCGTGTCCTAACATTTTTCAGATGAGGAAAAAATGTTAGCCTAAGGGGCTATATATAATGTAATTTTGATGATAACAAACATATATATTAAGTGATTTAATAAATATTGTATTTCACATTTTCACTAGTTTTTGAAGGGTAATATTCATGTAAGTGAATAAAGTGAAATCAAGCTCAAGACTATGGCGAAATCAAGAATAAAGTTTAGAGCTCAACGGATAAATTAGTGTGATAAATTCTTGTAAAGCCAGTATGATTTAATTGATGCATGATTTAGCATTTAAGAAGCTCAAGAGATTAATTTAATTAATTACTTTTCATAAACTAAAAGGTTTTATTTTTATTAGGTAAAGTATTTTGTGCATTTGAGTAATCTGGACTTAAATACAAAGTTTTGAAATCTTTGATTTTAATAAGTATTATTATTGAAATTCGGAGTTGGACCTTTTTACAAACATTTGAAATGTTTTGGGCATACTATAATTTATGAACATTTTGGACTAAAGTTAAAGGTTTTGAGAACTTTGAAAAATATGGGTAGTATGTTGAAAAAGACCTTTTTGTGAAATAATAATATCTTTGGGGTCATATCATAATTTCAAAAAGTTTTGGAAAGACAATTATTCTTAGGAAATTTTGAAAGTGTACCTATTTGCAAAGTTTTATGATGTTGTGGGTCGTAGTATAATTATAGAAAGTTTTAAGTCAAAAGTGTAATTTTAGTGAACAGTATTAGTGTAGCAAAATTCAAAAATAACGGTAATATCACTGTTCATGAGCAGCTAGCTGGATAAATCAAGTGGCTAACCGTTTGGTTGTGGGAATTTGCCTATAACGGCTAGTTTTAGGGCTTTAGCTATAAAAACTCAACTCAAACTTCATTTTAAGAATTAATGCAAGCAAATATAAGATCATACAACATATATTGAGCTTCCAAAATACAAATCATCATAGATTGAATCATTGTTGAGCTATTATTTGCATATCCACTCTTAAAGAGAGTTTTTGTTGTAATTTTCATTTCTTATCAAATTGTGAGTGTGTAAGTGTGAGAAACACTTGGGGTGAAGAGATTGGAGAGATAATCTCTTGATTGTAAAGGTTCATTGACACCTTGAAAGTCAATTGTAAGAACTTGAAACCTTGGGAGGCTTGGATAGTGAAATCCTCGAGCTTGGTTGGCTTGGAGGCGTGGAAGTAGGCGGGGATTGCCGAACCACGTAAAAATTCGTGTGTTTGTTTTTCTCTTCCCTTACTCTTTTATTTTTATGCTTGTTTGAATTTATTATTTTCTATTCCATTAAGGTGCTAGATTAATTTGTTGTGCGAATTGTATTGCATAATTTTTAAAAACTCAATTCACCCCCCCTCTTAGGTTGCGTAACTTGCATTTCATTTGGTATCAGAGCTTGGTTCTCTTGTTAGGACTTAACCATCTAGAGTAAAAGATTCATGGCAACCCAAAATGATTCAACCTTTAGGGAAGGACAATCCACAACTAGGCCACTGTTCTTTGACAGAAATGACTACCCGTATTGGAAAACTATGATGAGAATTTATTTACAAGAACTAAATTACGAAATTTGGGAAGTTGTATGTGATGGTCCATTTATGCCTTTGACTAAAAATGATGTTAGGGAAGACATTCCAAAACCTTCACGGGAATGGAATGAATTGGAAAAGAGAAAAGCTTCTCTAAATTCTAAAGCCATGAATGTCTTGTTTTGTACACTCGATAAGAAAGAGTTTCATAGAGTGTCTAGTTGTGAAAGTGCTAATAAAATTTGGCACAAGCTTGAAGTTGTTTATGAAGGCACGAATCAAGTGAAAGAGTCTAAAATTAGTAGGTACACTCGGCAATATGAATTGTTCCAAATGGAACAAAATGAGAGTGTGTATTCTATGTATACTAGATTTACAGACATAGTAAACACTATAGGAGCCCTAGGAAAGACCTTTTCAAATAGCGAGAAAGTTAAGAAAATCATTAGGTCGTTACCTAAGGAATGGAGACCAAAAAGGACTGTCATTGAGGAAGCTAAAGATTTGAATATCTTAACTATTGATGATTTAATTAGTTCTCTTATTTGTTATGAGGAAGATTTGGCAACCGAAAGAGGAAATGAGGAAAAGAAGAAAAACATTGCTCTCAAAGCCCCAAAATATGAGAGTGATGGGGAAAGTGAGCCGGATGATGAGGAGTTGGCTATGCTAGCAAAGAGGTTTAGAAAATGTTTCAAGAAAACCGGTGACCAAAGAAAATTTAGAAACTTCAAAAACCAAAAGGAGAAGAAAGAGGTAATCATATGCTATGAATGCAAAAAGCTCAGCCATATAAGATCGGAATGCCCACTTCTCAACAAACTCAAGAAGAAAGCTATGGTTGCTACTTGGGATGATAGCGATGAAGATTCAAGTGATGAAGAAGAGTCGCAAGAAGTATCAAACCTATCACTTATGGCAATAGGAGATGATGATGATCTCAATGAGGTAAGTGATCCAACCTATGATGAATTGTATGATGCTTTTAAAGAAATGCATGATGAGTTGATGAAAATTGGTAAAAAGAATGCATGCCTTAAAAAGAAATTGCTAGAATTTACAAATGAAAAGGATGTCATGCAAAAATGCAATGAGTCATTGAATGAGAAGATTAAAGGATTAGAATTAGAGAATAAAACCTTGCATAATAGAGTTACATTATCAAATGAGAAACTTAACACTTCATATGAGCATTTAGAGCCACATGTAGATGATTTGAAAAAGGAAAATGAAATGCTCAAGAAAAAGAATATTGAACTTAGTAATGTTGTTCTAAAATTTACAAATGGACAAAAGATGTTGGATAACATGCTTAACTCTCAAAAATGTGTTTTTGATAAAGAATGACTTGGGTATAAGCCTAACTTGAAGCAAAAGTATTATAAGAATTATTTTGTTAAAGCTACCTCCACAAGTGATCATAAGATTGTTTGTCATTATTGTAATCAAAATAGTCACATGAAATATAGATGTCACGTGAAAAGAAATGCATATTATGGTGTCAAATGTATTTGGGTTCCAAAAGGAACCGTTGCTAACGCTCAAGGACCCAAAAAGGTTTGGGTACCTAAGACATAAGATTTCCTTTGCAGGGCTTGAAGAAAAAGAAAAATAAATGGTACTTGGATAGTGGATGTTCTAGGCATATGGCCGAAAACTATGCATGGTTCTCAAGTTTCACCAAAATCGAAAATGGTGGAGATGTATCCTTTGGAGATAACTCAAAAGGAAAAATTCTCGGAATTGGTCATGTTGGTAAAGTTTCTTCAACTCTAATTGAAAATGTGTGTTTGGTTGAAAATTTGAAACACAATTTGATTGGCATTAGTCAACTATGTGACAAAGGTTATAAAGTTGCTTTTGATAAATGAAGATGTGTTATTGAGAATGCATGTGATGGGAAAATTTTGTTTATGGGAAATAGATGTGGCAATGTTTACATGATTGATATAGAGTGTGCATCTACTCATGATAAATGTTTTTCGGCATTGCATGATGATGGTTGATTATGGCATAGAAGACTAGGACATGCAAGCATGGATTTAATTTCAAAACTTTTGAAAAATGATTTAGTTAAAGGTCTTCCAAAAATTGGTTTTCAAAAGGATAGAATTTGTGAAGCTTGTCAATTTGGAAAACAAATCAAAACCTCTTTCAAAAACAAGAATCATATCTCTACTTCAAAACCTCTTCAATTACTTCACATAGATTTGTTTGGACCTTCTAGATATGCTAGTTTAAGTGGCAAATTTTATGCATTTGTAATTGTAGATGAGTATTCTAGATACACATGGGTATTATTCTTAGCTAATAAAGATGATGCCATTGATGCATTTAGAATTTTCTGTAAAAAGGTTCAAAATGAAAAGGGTTATTCTATTACTTGTAATAAAAGTGATCATAGTGGAGAGTTTGAAAATCATGCATTTGAAAATTTTTGTAATGATTTTGGCATTGAGCATCAATTTTCATCACCTAGAACTCTACAACAAAATGGAGTTGTTGAGAGAAAGAATAGATCTATTCAAGAAATGGCTACGACTATGTTAAATGAAAATGCATTACCAAAATATTTTTGGGCCGAAGCCGTCAACACTGCTTGTTATGTTTTAAATCGGGTGTTGATTAGAACTCATCTAAATAAAACTCCCTATGAGCTTTGGAAAGAAATAAAACCCAACATTGGTTATTTCAAAGGTTTTGGACGCAAATATTTTATTTTAAACACAAAAGATAATCTTGGTAAATTTGATCCAAAATCTGATGTTGGCATCTTTCTCGGGTATTCAAACTTAAGCAAAGCTTATAGAGTTTATAACAAAAGAACTTTAGTTGTGGAAGAATCCATGCATGTTACGTTTGATGAATCTAACCCCTCCTCTGCGGAGAAATGAGTTGTTAATGATGATGCAGATGGAGAGTTACAAGAAGAATCATCAAAAGAAAATCAAGAGAATGCACCACAAGAAAATCAAGAGGATGGACAAGAAAAACAAACAAATATGGAGCAACAAGAAGGTATTTCTCAAAAACTCCCCAAGGAGTGGAGGTATGTTTCCTCTCATCCTAAGGACTTAATTTTAGGTGATCCTTCAAGAGGTATTACAACTAGATCATCACTTAGAAACACATGTGAGCATGCTGCATTTATTTCTCAAATTGAACCAAAATCTTTTGCGGATGCGGAAAATGATGAGTCTTGGATTATGGCAATGCAGGAGGAGTTAAATCAATTTGAGAGAAATAAAGTGTGGGAATTGGTTCCGAAACCGGAACACCAATCCATTATAGGCACTAAATGGGTATTTAAAAATAAAATGGATGAATCCGATGTGGTTGTAATAAATAAAACTAGATTAGTGGCTCAAGGATACAACCAAAAAGAAGGAATCGATTTTGATGAAACCTTTGCACCTGTAGCTAGATTAGAATCTATTAGGATGTTGTTAGCATTTGCATGTCATAAAGATTTTATTTTATTTCAAATGGATGTGAAGAGTGTTTTCCTAAATAGTTATATTATGGAGGAAGTTTATGTGAAACAACCCCCTGGTTTTGAAAATGAAAATTTTCCAAATCATGTTTATAAGTTATCAAAAGCATTGTATGGATTAAAACAAGCACCTAGAGCATAGTATGATAGGCTTAAAAATTTCTTGTTGGATAACGGTTTTTTGATGGGAAAAGCATATACTACCCTTTTTATTAAGAATAAAAATCAAGATATACTTGTTGTTCAAATTTATGTTGATGATATTATTTTTGGTTCTACTAATGAATCTTTGTGCAAAGAGTTTTCCTCTTGTATGAGTAAGGAATTTGAGATGAGCATGATAGGAGAATTGAAGTATTTCCTTGGACTTCAAATCAAACAAAACAATGAGGGGATCTTCATCAACCAAGCCAAGTGTGTCAAAGACTTGCTCAAGAGATTTGGCATTGATGAATCAAATACCAAGAGTACTCCAATGAGCACAACAATCAAGCTTGATAAAGATGAAAAAGGTAAAGAGGTTGATATTAAAAAGTATCGAGGTATGATCGGCTCTTTACTTTACTTAACCGCAAGTAAACCCGATATTATATTTAGTGTATGCTTATGTGCAAGATTTCAATCATGTCCCAAAGAATCTCATTTGCTTGCTGTTAAAAGAATTTTTCGTTATTTGAGTGGAACCATAGATATTAGTCTTTGGTATCCTAGAGGAACTCATATAGATTTAACTTGTTATTCGGATGCCGATTTTGCCGGTTACAAGGTTGATAGGAAAAGTACTAGTGGAACTTGCCATTTTCTTGGTCATTCACTTGTTTCATGGTTTAGTAAGAAACAAAATTCGGTGGCACTCTCAACTACTGAGGCGGAATATATTGCCGCAGGTAGTTGTTGTGCACAAGCACTTTGGATGAAACAAACACTTAGGGACTATGGTATTAATCTTGAACAAATTCCTGTCAAGTGTGATAATACTAGCGCCATAAATCTTTCAAAGAATCTCATTTAGCACTCTAGAAGCAAGCATATAGAGATTAGACATTATTTCTTGAGAGATCATGTACAAAAGGGTGATATTGCATTAGAATTTATCTCTAAGGAAAAACAACTTGCCGATATTTTTACAAAACCCCTTTGCGAAGAACAATTTTCAAAAATTCGGCATGAACTTGGGATGATGAAATTTTTGCATTAATATCTCTATTTATGTTATTGAATCTATTAAAATTATTTGCTTGATGATTATTGATGTTTATGAAGTGTTTGAGCACGTTAGATATATGAGGTGTTTGATTTATTAATTATTGAATGTTTATGTGCTTCATGAATATATGCTTGTTGGATGGATTATTTGTTTGAATTAATTATCTTTTGAATGTTTAAAATCATGATTCATGCATTAAATTGGCTCTTGAGATGTTTCGGGATCACGAAATGATCACGAAATTGATCAAAATTAGCCAGAAATCAACTAGAGTGAAGATGGACAGCAACCAGGCGGCTAGCCGCCTGTTCTAGCCGCTTGGTAATTGTCCCAAACCTGAGCCGCTTGCCCCCAAGCGGCTAGCCGCTTGGTCACGCGTTTGATGTATTTTTTTTGCTTCTTCTTCCTTCGTTATTTTTCTACACTTGTTCTTTCTCTCACCCAAACTGTGAAACACCTCTCCATTTTCACTTCCAATTTCTTCATTTTTCATCCATTTTTATGCCCAAATCAACCATTCAAACTAATACCCATGCATTTCATCTTCATTAAACACTTCTCCATCATCATTTCTTCATTTGTTCTTCATCATTTCATTATCATCTCACTCACGCGTGAATAGTGCTTCTCCATTTTCTTTCTCAAATCTCTTCAACTTTCACTCATTTTCTTGTTAAAATCAATCACTCAAATCATTATTCATCCATTACTCCTTCAATTTTCACTCTCAAAACAATATTTCATCAACTCTCCACATAAAACCCAAAATCAAATCTCACTCTACCCGTTTCTCTCTCTTCATTTTCAAGCTTCCTTTAGCCCATTTTTAATTCAATCTACATCATAAATTAGCTTCATTCATCTCTAGGATTGATTTTCTTGCCTCAAACAAATCCATTTCACTCAAATTTTTTAAACCTGAAATTGTATTTTTAAGCTTATTTTTCTTCCAACAATGGCGGGTGGTGACAAGTCCAAGGGAAAACACATGGCCAAGAAGCGTAAGGATGATCATGGCGACAATTCGGGGTTTATTTTCACTCATTTTCCACGACTCCTGCTTCGGAAACGTTTTCTCGAGAATTTCAAGCCAAGGTCGGTCATTACTCCTTATTTTGTCAATATCAGTAATATGGAGAATTTAAAAATTTGTGATAAATCTCTTAAAGATTTCCTTATTGCTATGGGATGGAAGAATGTGTTGGTTGTTAATGAACATTATTATGAAAATTTAGTCAAGGTTTTTTATTCGAATATGGATACGGAAGTTTCGAATAGAATTGTTACAATGTTGGGGGAGTTCATATTGAATTTGATGTTGCTTTGTTAAATTCTATCCTTGGAACTCCAAATGAGGGATTGGAACTATATAGTGCTAGAGCCAAAATAAAAGATCTTGGGTTTTCACTTGAGAATGTTGTTCGAAAAATTTTTCGACAGCGTGATTTGTCCTCTGCGTTTTGTCAATCACCTTTGAAATCTCAAGCCTTACCTCTTCAAACTCAAATCCTTTATTATGTTCTTCATCATGTTATAACTCTTAGGTCTGGACATGCGGATGAAGTTAGTCGTTTAGATGTAGCCATATTGGACTGCATTCTAGAGGAGAGGGTGCTAAATATTGGGTATATTATCCTTCATCATATGCTTAGTACTCCCAGTTTAGTCAAAAGATCCCTTCCTTATGCTAGTATTATTACCCGATTTCTAGAGTATTTCTGTGTCCCTATAACCGAGCCAATCTCCTTGAATTCGAGGGAATTAGGTGATGAATCAATCGCTAATTTGGGTTTTTATTGGAGGAACAATAGATGGTATAAAGATCAAGAAACAAAAAGGTTACCGAACTCGCTCCTACAGATCATCGTTTCTTTAACGATGTCCGTCCCCCACACTTGCTTCCTGATCTTAGTGCTCCACATCGCTCACATCCTCCACCTTCCAAGGGCCCTTCCCACTCTACTTCAACTGACTCTGACAATCCGTTGCAGCAGTTGTTAACTAAAGTGGATTCACTTTCTGAGTGACAAGACAAACTTCAATCCCAGCTTGAAGCTTTTCAACTTCAATCTATTTCCGAGCGAGAGCATCTCTTTGCTCAACAGCAGCAGCTTCTTGATGGAGAGCAGCAACTTTTTGCCGCTCTTGGATTTCCACCACCATCCTCTTCATCACATCCACCATCTCCTTAGCACTTTATTTTTATTTTTTCATTTGTCACTCTGCACTACATCTCTCCATGCATTGTTGTTTTTCATTTGCGGATGATATCTTGTTGTTTGATATTTGGATATGTTGTTTTCAATTTGTGGATTGAGGATGCTTGTTATTTGATCTTCGGATATGTTATATTTGGATGATGTTGTCGGATTCTTGGAATATTATAACTCTTTGGTTAATTATATGTTTAATTCTTATGTGTTACTTGATGAATTGGTAGAGTTGTTGGTTTTGTTATAATTCTTTAAGCTTTTATGGAAGTGTTTTTAACCATGTTATGTATTTGAGGATTTATTCTTTTTAAGGGGAGACTCTGACGAAATATTTGCTTGCACAAAACGAGTAATATCCTCATCGAATTATTTTTAATGATTTTGAGATATGATGATGATGATTTGATTACATGGTTGTTTTATGGTTATCGATCTTAGCATGAATTTATAGTAATTTTGATGATGAAGGGGGAGAGATCATGTATTTTGAATATGGAGACATATAATATGTATTTTGTTCTTAAAGTATTTGTGCATATTTTTTAAATATTCAGGGGGAGTTTTTGTTTTGAATTTGATTTATATGTTTATATTATATATGCCATGTATTAAAGGGGAGTATAACTATCAAAATACGTGAGATGTTTGTCATCATCAAAAAGGGGGAGATTGTTAGTCTAAGGGACTATATATAATGTAATTTTGATGATAACAAACATATGTATTAAGTGATTTAATAAATATTGTATTTCACATTTTCACTAGTTTTTTAAGGGTAATATTTATGCAAGTAAATCAAGTGAAATCAAGCTCAAGACTATGGCGAAATCAAGAATAAAGTTTAGAGCTCAACGGACAAATTAGTGCGATAAATTCTTGTAAAGCCGGTATAATTTAATTGATGCATGATTTAGCATTTGAGAAGCTCAAGAGATTAATTTAATTAATTACTTTTCATAAACTAAAAGGTTTTATTTTTATTCGGTAAAGTATTTTGTGGATTTGAGTAATTTTGACTTAAATGCAAAGTTTTGAAATCTTTGATTTTAATAAGTATTATTATTGAAATTCGGAGTTGGACCTTTTTACAAACATTTGAAATGTTTTGGGCCATACTATATTTTATGAACATTTTGGACTAAAGTGAAAGGTTTTGAGAACTTTAAAAAATATGGGTATTACGTTGAAAATGACCTTTTTGTGAAATAATAATATCTCTGGGGTCATATTATAATTTCAAAAAGTTTTAGAAAGGCAACTATTTTTAAGAAATTCTGAAATTGGACTTATTTGTAAAGTTTTATTATGTTTTGGGTCGTAATATAATTATAGAAAGTTTTGGGCCAAAAGTATAATTTTAGTGAACAGTATTACTGTAGTTAAATAACGGTAATATCACTGTTCATGAGCGGCTAGCCGGATAAATCAAGCGGCTAACCATTTGGTTGTAGGAATTTGCCTACAACAGCTAGTTTTAGGGGTTTAACTATAAAAACTCAACTCGAACTTCATTTTAAGAATTAATGCAAGTAAATATAAGATTATATAACATATATTGAACTTCCAAAATACAAATCATCATAGATTGAATCATTGTTGAGATATTATTTGCATATCCACTCTTAAAGAAAGTTTTTATTGTAATTTTCATTTCTTATCAAATTGTGAGTGTGTAAGTGTGAGAAACACTTGGGGTGAAGAGAATGGGGAGATAATCTCTTGATTGTAAAGGTTCATTGACACTTTGGAAGTCAATTGTAAGAACTTGAAACCTTGAGAGACTTGGATAGTGAAATCATCGAGCTTGGTTGGCTTAGAGGCGTGGACGTAGGTGGGGATTATCGAACCACGTAAAAATTTGTGTGTTTGTTTTTCTCTTCCCTTACATTTCTCTTCCCTTACTCTTTTATTTTTATGCTTGTTTGAATTTATTGTTTTCTATTCCATTAATGCGTTAGATTAATTTGTTGTGCGAATTGTATTGCATAATTTTTAAAAACTCAATTCACCCCCCCCCTCTTGGGTTGCGTAACTTGCATTTCAAAAAATCTATCCGATTCCAATCCGAACTTTAAATCTGATATGATCCAATCCGAAATAGTTCGGATTGAATTCAGATCGAATGAATATTTTGAGTTGGTTTGGATTCGAATTGGTTCATATTAAATTTGGATTTGGGACCCTTTTGACATTTTTCACAAAAATATTCGTGGAATCTATAATTAATGAGTCATCTGGAACTTCGATCACGTGCAGCATGCAACTGGCAAACTAGACATCGATGAAGATGCGGCTAGGATTGACTGATTGTGTCTTCACGGCATCGTGGGTCCGGAGGAGCTTAAATGTCATGGCGACTACATTAATCAAGATGCGGCTGAGTCCATTTGGTTTGTGTAGTCGGCGGTGTGGGTCACGGCATGGATCTGGTTATCGGCGACGTGCATTTGGTTTGTGGTTTCTATGGTTTTTTGTGTTTGGTTTATGTTTGTGTATTTGGTTTTGTGGCTGCTGGCTACTGCTAGTTTAGGAAGATGGAATTAGGAATTTTGTGCAGTTGTGCTTTTGTATTATATTTTTTATTTAAAGGGAATTGATGTATCTGTGAATCCAATTGGATTATTCGCATTGATCCAGATTTGATCCGATCGGATGACACAAGTTCTATCCGATTGGATTTGAAGCTAAATTCAAATTTGATACGATGTGCTCAGCCCTATTTTGTGTCAGGCTTTTCACCTCACATTGTCTGGAGCTGCTCGCAAGTAGTTTTGAAGGTTAAGGCCAAGCTCTATTTCCTCTTTCAATGATTGTAAAGGGGCTAAAACAGCAGAACACGATTTGAAATTTTATTCGCGTGTATAGTCTCAAAGGCCCATGGTTGACGTTCGGATTCTGTTTGGCCCAACTGGCTCAATCACCGATGCAACTGTGAGCCAGCTAGCGACCCAAATTCGGCATTAAATGTTGTGTGATGCTATATTTCTCATGCATCTCAAATTTTGAAGCTGTCTCATCAAACCATAAATGTTGAGTTCTGTTATAGTACTTTAAAAATTTTGTAAAAGCCAAGATCGTTTTATGGGTAATTTCATCCTTTTAACATTATAAAACAATCAAATCAAATTATTTCCTGTAATTATAAACCCGAGATAATCCATGCAGTTTGATTTGGGTTGTGTGGTCTATGGGTGATTTTGCCGACCCCCCTAAATTACGGCGGCCCTATAAGGGCATCATGACCGAACACTCGGGAAAAAAAAAAGTAGTGAAATGCGCTTTGCCCCTTAGTACAAAAAAGAAAAATGCAAACTCAAAAAGAAAATAAAACAAGAGTAGAAAATCAAATATATGAGGTTTAAATTTTAAGACTAGTTTGTATGCTTGCAAGCAGTTGCAAATTGCAATAAAATAAAAAGCAAGCTGTTCTCAATTGCATGTTTCAGAAAACTGGGTACGTGCATTTCTTGGATTAAGAGGTCTTATTTTGGATGGTTGCTGCTACTCCCCTGCTGGACTTGGTGCATCCTGACGAAGAATACAAGGGTATTTCCGTACAAGTGCTTCCAGCTTTCTTGTCAACCTGTTTCTTTACTTTAAAGATTGTTTTCTCTATATAGTGGAGTATTGCACGCTAAATATTAATGGCTAATGACGTTTGTTCAGTGCCAAAAAGACACTCGAAAGATAAGGTTCTGACGACCTACAAATTATAATGAGAAATTAAGTTTTATTCAAGAAGATAATGTTAAGATAATCTCTATCTTACATGCATGTAAAATACATTCTCCTCACATAAGCAGTATATGTGTGGAACTCATACACTGTTCATGTAAAAGGGATATATCTTACATGCATGTAAGATAGAGAAATCCTAATGTTAAATGCTTAACCTTTTTTTTATCTAAAAAAGCCTTGCACCCCAAGATTTTGTTAAGTACTTTGGCTTGCAATTGTAATAAATAAGACAGTGGACAAGTTAGAAGTAGATTGACAAAAGTAAGCACAAAGAACTACCCATATTGTCAAACACGGGCCCTCACACAAGTAAGCTTGCCCATAGGGGTGGGCAAAAAAACCGTAGTTTTAAAAAAATCAAACCGAACCGACGGTTTTTTCTAATTCGGTTCGGTTTTTATTTTTTAAAAAAACCGAATATACCGTTTGTATGTCAGTTCGGTATTCGGTTCACTTAGCTGAATCGAAAAACCGAACCGAAAAACCGAATTATTTTTTGAATTTATTCAAATCAAACATGTGTTAATAATTTTATTCAAATCAAACATGATTTTATTCAAATCAAACATGTGTTATTTCTTTTTATAACATTATGATTATGTTTATATAGATGGAGTATTGGAGTTTCGTTATGTATTTTGAAATTTTAATATTTCATACTTTGGGAGTATTTTATTAATAGTTAGTAAGATATTAGTGATAAAATGTGTTTTGAATACTTTGTATTTATTGTTAATATTTTTAATAAAATTAGGATAAATTAATTGTTGAAAAAAATTATTACATTCATGAAGGCCCAATGGGCTAAAATTTTAAAAATTCAAAATAGGCTCAATAGGCCTAGAACTGAAAAAACCGAACCGAACCGAACCGAACCGATCTGAAAAGAACCATTTGAGTTCGGTTCTTATTGAGTTCGGTTCTTATTCGGTTCTTTTTATAAAATAACCGATTTAAATCGGTTCTACTTAATTTCGAACCAAACGAACCGAACCGAACCGTGCCCACCCCTACTTGCCCATGACATTATTGACATGGCATTGTATCAAAATATGAGATGTGCAACTGTGATTCATGCCAGTGACACTAGGTCTCAAAACGCCATTGCTGTTTAATATTGATACTTGTGCCATTATTTTTTATTCTTTTTAGCATACTTTTATAATATTACATTTTTACAGTAATATTTTTTTTGGATATTAATAAAAAATTAAATTATCAAATTAAACCAAAAAATAAAATAAAAAAGATATATATTAATATTTGTCAAATATATCAAATCAAATCATCAATTTTTTTAGAAAAATTAATATTTTAACTCCTCAGCAGAGTATTCCAGAAAATTCTATATATATATATAACTTTTAAAATAGTGGCCGTGGAGTAGGCCAGCTCTGAATGGGTTTCACTAAGAAAGAAATGTTTAAATTTTATAGACTCAGTGGCTTCTAAAATGCTTTGATAATAAGGCTGGGGTTTTGTTAAATCCCATGGTTTGAAAAACCAGCCTTTAGGAAAAAATTTTGAGATTGCTTGGAAAGGATCAGTGTGATAAAATCCATCTTCTATAGTTAAAACATTTTGAAAATGGGTTTTATCATACCAATCGGAAGTTTTATTTGAAGGTGTTGGCTGGGAAAGAACAATCTGAGAAGATGAACTTTCACCAGAAAGTTCCTGATTTTCTAACTAGAGAATTTTTGCAAAGCAGATAATGCCGCCGAAGAAAAAAGACAAAGGTAAAGCTGTTCTCAAAGATACCGAACCTACAAAAACCTCCAAAGAACCTCAATCTACTCCATCTAAAGACAAATTACTTTCTTCAGCCATACCCATTAAATCCTGGATTGAATTGGTTGAAGAAAATCAAGGAACCCAGTACAAATCCATCTCCTCTGAACAACAAGTCAAAGAGTGGATGGAATCTATTACAAAGTCCCCTGAGCTTATGCTTGCCTTACAAGGCATCTCAAAATCTAAAGCCCTTTCTCAGGTTCGGCATTGGCTGCCATTGTCATTTGTTGCAACAATCCTAGGATATTGTATTCGGACATACCGTCAATATTCCACTCATAGACTGAAGATGCATTGTATCGGGATTGATTTAATGCACTTGGTCTATTATCTATTGCTAGATCCGATGGAGTCTTGACAGTGGGAAGGGCTAATTCCCAATGAATTTTGTTGGCTTTAGGAGTAGGAGGTTCCTTTGTATAAAATACAAAATACAAAATACAAAATACACCCCGGGTGAAGAGACATGTGCGCTCTCACTTGTGTCCAGGGGACCACCCGAATAATTTTTTTTAAGTAAATAATCAAATAATTATTTACAATACTTTACTGGAGAGAAAATTCCGAAACAGTCATCTTCATTATCATCTCCAAGGGAAATGAATGGTTCTTCATTAGATGACTCTTCATCTTCTTCTTCTTCTTCAGAGGTGTCAACTACTGAAGACTTTGATTTGGAGGTGAGGAGTTGTTCCATAACTTTGAAGTATTCATCTTCAGTTTTGGCACTAGCCAGGAGAGATTGGGCTTTGGATTTTTGGGTTAGGAAGGTTTGTTGGCCTTTGGAGTCTTTAATGGTTTGTGGTAGAAAGCCTTTTGAACAAAGCCAATTTTTTATAAGGGATTCAGTCAATTTGGTTTGTTCATCGAATTTTGACCACCATTTGACTTTAAAAGTTCTTTGTATGATGAGTTGTTTTTCATGAGTATGAAATCTGAAATTCCACATCCATACCCATGGGAGGAAGAAATTGGTACAAAAACAAAGGAAGGGAGAAAACCGTTTCTCTGAATCTGAAGGGGAATAATGGGTTTTGAAAAGGTTTAAACAATGAGTGGCATTTGGAGTTAGAATTTGTGGTGTTGGACCAAAAAAATTCCACCACTGTTGGAACCAATTTGGAAGACTTTGGACGGTTATTTTTGAATTGAAGAAAAATAACTATGAATGGGACTTTTTTGGGTTTTGTAAGAAAAATGTGTTGAACCAAGCTTGCCGGTAGTCCTAATAGGAATAGGCCAGGCTGTGTGGTAAACGCATTTGAAAACTTGGAGGGAAAGTTTTGAATTTGTGGAGTTGGTCATCCCACTGGTTTGGGCTTAAAACTTTTAAAATAGTGGCCGTGGAGTAGGCCGGCTCTGAATGGGTTTCACTGAGAAAGAAATGTTTAAATTTTACAGACTCAGTGGCTTCTAAAATGCTTTGATAATAAGGCTGGGGTTTTGTTAAATCCCATGGTTTGAAAAGCCAGCCTTTAGGAAAAAATTTTGAGATTGCTTGGAAAGGATCAATGTGGTAAAATTCATCTTCCATAGTTAAAACATTTTGAAATTGGGTTTTATCATACCAATCGGAAGTTTTATTTGAAGGTGTTGGCTGGGAAAGAACAATCTGAGAAGATGAACTTTCGCCAGAAAGAACAACAGTTTGGCTTTGGGAAGAAGACTTTGTAATTTCTTTAGAAATTGGTTTTTCTTCCTCAGGGATCTGAGAAAGGGCTTTAGATTTTGAGATGCCTTGTAAGGCAAGCATAAGCTCATGGGACTTTGTAATAGATTCCATCCACTCTTTGACTTGTTGTTCAGAGGAGATGGATTTGTACTGGGTTCCTTGATTTTCTTCAACCAATTCAATCCAGGATTTAATGGGTATGGCTGAAGAAAGTAATTTGTCTTTAGAGGGAGTAGATTGAGGTTTTTTGGAGGTTTTTGTAGGTTCGGTATATATATATATATATATATATATATATATATATATATATATATATATATATATATATATATTCTGCAATT
>NW_006262688.1:17547215-17680769 GCF_000493195.1 Citrus x clementina
TTGCCTCCGAGGAACGTACCAATTTATATGGCAGATCTGATACAGATCAGTCTGCATAGCATGCATAGAAAGCTTTAAAAGACTGAAATTTAAATGCTTTAAATGTAAATTGCGGAAATTTAAATGTTACATAAAATTAAATTGCTGAAATTTAAAGTACTTAAAGTAAAATTACAAATGCTTTAATAAAACTGGAATGAAATGCTTACATCGGTTGGTTTTCTTTGTAAAGAAGAAAGGGAAATAATGGGAAATTAATCTGAAGACAGGAGAAATTCCTTTTTGTCTTTGGATTCCAGATTCCTATTCCCGGTGAGAGAGGATTCTAGAAAGAAGGGAGAGAAGAAGAGAGAGAAGTTCTAAACTTAGAAATGAAAAACCTGAGGAGTCTGAGTCTTCCTCTCAGTTTTTATACAAAGATCTTTAAACTGTTCACTGTAGCGGGATTTTAAGTGCACAGTAAACTCTGGAAATCTGCACTGTTCACTGTAGCGGAGCTTTAAGTGCACAGTAACATTTGGATCGTATCTTTGAATAGTCGATTCTTTGTACAAAAATTGAAATACGATACGGGTGAAGAGACATGTGCGCTCTCACTTGTGTCCAGAGGACCACCCGAATATACAAAACAAATAAAAATTTTTTTTTTAAATTACAAATGCTTTAAAGGAGAAAAAATTCCAAAACAATCATCTTCATTTTCGTCTCCAAGAGAAATGAATGGCTTTTCATCTTCATCTTCATCTTCGTCTTCAGAGGTGTCAGCTACTGATGACTTTGACCGGGAGGCGAGGAGCTGTTCCATGGCTTTGAAGTATTCTTCTTCTGTTTTGGCACCTGCCAATAGTGATTGGGCTTTGAACTTTTGGGTCAAAAAGGTTTGTTGGGCTTTGGAATGTGTTATGGTGGGTTGAAGAAGGCCTTTGGCAGAGAGCCAATCTCGGACCAAATTTTCAGTCAATTTTGACTGTTCGTCAAATTTAGACCACCATTTTACTTTAAAGGTTCTTTGAAGGATGAATTGGGAATCTTGGGTATGAAGCCTAAGGTTCCACATCCATACCCATGGAATGAAGAAATTTGTACAGAAACAGAGAAAGGGGGGAAACCTTTTCTCGGATTCAAAAGGAGTATAGTGGGCTTTGAAGAGGTTTAAACAATGGGTGGCATTCGGGGTTAAAATTTGTGGTATTGGGCCAAAAGTATTCCACCAATGATGGAACCAGTTTGGAAGGCTTTGGACGGTTATTTTTGGGTTGAAGAAAAATAACCAAGAATGGGACTTTTTGGGATTTTGGATAAAAAAGGTGTTATACCAGGCTTGTTGGTAATCCCAGTAGGAATAAGTCTGACAATGAGGTAAACGTGTTTGAAAATTTAAAGGGAAAGTTTTAAAATTATGGAGTAGGTCACCCCATTGGTTTGGGCTCAAAACTTTTAAAATAGTAGCCGTGGAATAGGCTGGTTCTGAATGTGATTCACTGAGAAAGAAATGTTTGAACTTAACTGAATCAGTGATTTCTAAAATGCTTTGATAGTAGGACTGGGGTTTTGTTAAATCCCATGGTTTAAAAAACCAGCCCTTAGGGAAAAACTTTGAAATTGCTTGGAAAGGATCAGCATGGTAAAATCCATCTTCTAACGAAAGAATATTTTGAAAATGGGTTTTATCAAACCAATCGGAGGTTTTCTTTGAAGGTGATGGTTGGGAAAGCACAATTTGGGAAGAAGAGCTTTCACCAGAGACAATCACATTTTGAGAAGAGGGTTTTGAGATTTCTTTGGAGATAGGGTTTTCTTTTTCTTCTTTTGAGAAAATCTGGCTTTGGGAAAGGTTTTGTAAGGCGAGCATAAGCTCAGGGGACTTTGTAATGAAACTCATCCATTGTTTTACTTGGTCATCAGAAGAAGTGGTTTTGTAATGTGCACCATGTTCTTCAACCATTTCTATCCAAGATTTAATAGGCATGGCTGAGGAAAGTAATTTGTCTCTAGAAGGGGTAGTTTGGGGTTCTTTAGAGGTTGCTCTAGATTCAGAGTCTTTAAGAACAGCTTTACCTTTGTCTTTCTTCTTTGGCGGCATTATCTGTTTTGAAGAAATTCCCGAATTAGAAAATCAGGAATAAAATTTGTATCACCTTTAATATATTCAATATCAAAATCAAAAACACTTAAAATGGCTTGCCATCGTGCAAAAATTTGTTTTGATGCAATATTTTGAACATCTTTTTCCAAAACATGTTTTGCAGCTTTGCAATCAATTCTAAGTAGAAATTTTTGATTTAATAAATCACTTTGAAATTTTGTAATGCATAAAACAATGGAAAGGATTTCTTTTTTGATAGTAGAATAATTTTTCTGGCAATCATTCCAATGTGCAGAAACATATTGTATTATCTGTTCTTTATCATTTTCTTTTTGCTTTAATATGCCTCCATAACCTAAATCAGATGCATCAGTTTCAACAATTTTTGGTAATGTAGGATTAGCAAGATATAAACATGGGATGCTTTTCACAGAATTCTTTATAAGCTTTACAACCTTGGTATGTTCATCTGTCCAAGGAATAGGTTTTTTCTTTAATCTATCATGCAAGGGTTTAGACATCCTATTAATGTTAGGACAGAAATCAAGAACATAATTTAAACTTCCAAGAAATCTTTGTAATTGGGTTTTGTCAAGAATTTTATCAGGAAATTTATCAGCAAACAAAAGAGATCTCTCGATTGGAGTGATTGTTCCTTTAGAAATATGATGACCAAGGAATCTGACTTTTGTTTGAAATAAAGAAACTTTAGAACTGGAAATTGCCAATCCAGCCTTTCTGGTGGCAAAATAAAAAGTCTTTAAATGTTTGAAATGTTGATCGATAGAATTTGAAAATATCAATACATCGTCAATGTAAACAATGCAAAATTCAGAATATGGATTATAAATATTATTCATAATTCTTTGAAATTCTGAGGGTGCATTCTTTAAACCAAAAGGCATAACAGTCCACTCATATTGTCCAAATGGAACAGTAAAAGCAGTTTTGTAACGGTCATTAGGATGAATTTGAATTTGCCAAAAACCAGATTTCATGTCGAATTTTGAAAAAATAAGAGCAGAACATAGTTTTTGAAGTAAATCCTTTTTATTAGGTATTGGATACCTAATCCATTTTAGAGCGTTATTAAGAGGTTTGTAGTTTATAACTAATCTAGGAGTGCCTCTTTCAATTTCAGAATTTTTATTAACATAAAAAGCGGCACAAGACCATGGGGACCTTGACTTAACAATAAGTCCTTTTGCCTCTAAATCTTTGATTTCATTTTTGCAATGTTGTTCCAATTCCATGTTCATCTGGATTGGACGTGCTTTAGTGGGGATTTGTCTTTCATTAAAAGAAGTTTCATAAAGTAGATCTACCATGTGTTGTTTTCTGTCCCAAAAACCAGAAGGTAGATCAGCACAAATTTCTTTTTCAATGAGAGTTTTGAAATCAGAAATCTTTCTTTTAATGAAATCACTTTGTAATTGGCTTTCAATTCTTTGTAAGTTTAAATCATTTTGTAAAAATATTAGATCACACTGTTTTGATTTAAGTAGGTTATTTATTCTGTTTTGATAAACAGAACAGGCTTTAACAATATTCAAATTCCTTGTTTTAGGTTTTTCAATAAAAGGGAAAACAAGTTTCTTATTTTTTGCTTTGAAGGATATACTATCATAATTGACAGTATATGGAGTTATAAGATTTATAAAAGGAGTTCCCAAAATGATGGCATGATGAATATCATTTGTGAGGACAAAAGAAGTTTTAAAATCAAAACCATTATTATGGATTGAGGCTTCAACCTTGGAACTGACATTCAGTTTTGAATTATTAGCGGTAGAAAGTCTTTCTTTTGTTTTTTCATGAAATCTTTTGGGGACGATGTCTTCTCTAATGCAATTTAAATCGGCGCCAGTATCAAAAAGGGTAATGGCGTCCATTGCAAAATCATCAGAAAAGATTAAAGTGACTTTAATCAAATACTTTCTTGTGGTGATTTGCTTTAAAACAAATAGAAAATCATTGGGTACTGACTCAATGTTTTCTACTTTAATATCATCACCATCATTAGGATTAGATTCATTGTCTGAATTATCCTGCAAATGTTTTTGTAAAAGAAGTTGGATAGTATCAGAATCACTTTTTTGCTTTTCTTTTAAATCTCTGATTTCACATTTGATTTTTTTTTATCTCTTTCTGAAGATCTTGGATATTAGGAATCGTCTTCTTTGTTTTCTTTTTATCCAAAATTTGAGTAAGATCATAAGAATTCTTTTTAACAATTGGGACTTTAGAAGTCTCGGCTTTATTAAAATCTAAAGTTTTCAAAAGTTTATCAAGATATTCTTTTTGAAGATTTGGATCAGAAATATGCTTTACAAGTTCAAGAAAAGTTTCTTGGTCTTTAGTTAAAACATTAATTTTCTTTAAATATGAATCAAATTCAGATTCACTACTGCTAGATGCAGAGTCATCTGAGTCAAAAAGCTCATCAACTTGATATGGATCACTGTCTCCCGACATGGAAGATTCAGAATCAGAAGAGTCGACAAGAAGGGGGGCTAATTTGGAAAGGATCTCTTCATCGAGGTCAAGTTCATGAAGCTTTTTGTTCATCCTGCAATAATTTGCAGTATGACCTTTCATGCCACATTTATGACATATAGCTTCTTTGTAATTGAAAGGGGTCTTTGGTTTGGCTCTAAACTCTTTTCTTTTAGAGAATTTGGGTTTCTTATAAGGGCTCGAAGGTTTCTTATAAGGAAGTTCTCTAAAATTACGAAAGGGTTTCCTAAAATTTTTTGATTTGTAATGTTTCCTGCGGGGTTTAGTAGAACACTCGCCATTACAATCTTTGGAGATAGAAGTTTTAAAGGGGTCATAATTGAATTGTTTACAAAAACCGCCTAATTCTTGTTTAGACTTCTTAAGCTCCCACTTAAGTCGTTTCTGTAATTTCAAATCTTGACAAATCTTTAATCCTTCTTTATTGACAAAACTGACGAGTTCACCATAGGTGAGCTCATCATAAGGAATACTGTTATCATAAAGGGCTTTAATGGAATTTCTTACCTTTTCACCTAGAAGAGTAGGTAATCCAGCGATAAATTTTTCTTTCCAAGTTATATGATTTGCATCATCCCTTAGAAATAGTCTGGTAAAAAATGAGGTTTTGTAACTTTGAAATTCACTAAGTTTCCTACATCTTAAATTATGTAGTAACTCAGCGTTTTTATCACGAAGGTGCGAAGGGTCACCAATGAAATGGAGGGAAATGATTAAAATTAGAGTAGCAACGGCATCCTGAATTGGATTGTTGAGCTCATCAAGAATAGGGACTCCATTTTCATCGACTTGAATGGAATTTAGAATGTCTAATTGTTGCTGATTAGTGAGAATATGATCCCACCAACCTTTTAATTGACCAGTAAAACCAGCAATGAGGATTTCTGATATAGCACGATCAGAAGTTCCTGCTTGGGTTTTATAGGCATTGGCTGCCATTGTCATTTGTTGCAACAATCCTAGGATATTGTATTCGGACATGCCGTCAATATTCCACTCATAGACTGAAGATGCATTATATCGGGATTGATTTAATGCACTTGGTCTATTATCTATTACTAGATTCGGTGGAGTCTTGACAGTGGAAAGGGCTAATTCCCAATGAATTTTGTTGGCTTTAGGAGTAGAAGGTTCTTCTTTGAAGGCTTCTATATCAGAAGAGGCTATAGACATTTGATCTTGTTCTAATACTCCAACTTGCTAGATTGAGGAGTATCAGGGGCTATCTGAACTTTGCTAGATGAGGAAGAAGCAGCTTCTATCCTATCTAATTGTTCTCTAATGGCTTTAGCAAAATCTGATTTTGACTCTTGAACAAGCTTTTGGCTAGTTTTCGAAACCTGAAAGGGTTTGAAAATAGGTTCTTTAAGCTTTTTGTCAGAATCCGATTTTGTTGGAATAGGAGAAATTGATGGAACAGTAATGGTTGACTTTTGGATTTGGTTTTCTATCCGTAGATTTGCTTTGGATTGCGGTTGGTCAGGTTTTATATTTATTTATATATATATATATATATATATATTATTTTTATTTTATTTTTTGGTGTTAAACTGGTAATTTAATTTTTCTTTTTAATAATGTCTAAAAAAAGGAACAAAAGGTAATAGGAAGGGTGTCAATAATTTATGGTAGGGATGCTTTGAAGTATTTTTAAAAATATAGGGACTAAACGAACTTTTATCCTAAAATTTATCTACTAGCTCGACTGAACCAACTATTTTTTTTTAAATACTGATTACACATCATATTATTATATTACACAGATATTTACAACTGCTATTACAGTAGACATTATACTGATATTTACAATCAAATATACATAATTAGAATTTATATTATTACATTAAATTTTATAAAGTACAAACCCAGGCAAATAACCCTCGCAGACAAGGGATGTCTCTCAGATATACATAACTAGAACTTATATCATTAACCCTCGCAGATAAGGGATGTCTCTCAGATATACATAATTAGAACTTATATTATTATATTAAATTTTATGAAGTACAAACACATGCAAATAACCCTCGCAAACAAGGGATGTCTCTGCTCCACTCGTATTTCGCAAGGGAGAAAGACTTATAAATTAACTCCACATAATTTTTGCTTGAATTAAGATATGTTGAATTCATAGAAATTCGAACCACTGCTTTCATAGTCATTCTTAACTTTGAAAGTAATGATTCACCATTTGACCAAAGGCCAAGTGGCGATGAACCAACTATATAGTTACTCATTTGTATACTAAAAACATTGGTTGTAAATTATATAATAAATATAGCTTAGGATAATCCATTTGAGCGACACATGTCAATTGCAAATGGGTAATGAAATTTATGAAGTGGTAAGAAAATCTAAGTGGCATACAGACACTCTGTCCACGCACTCATTGACTTGTAGTTGCACTCCGAATCTGATCCAGTCGATGTTTTCTATAATGGTTGCACTTTTGAGATCAATGTAATGTAATTTGTCCGGATCAGATGTGAAAAGGGTTTCAAATTTCAATTCTCTAGACTAATCACCCTAAGTGGATAACATGTTGATCGTATTCAAAATCCAGTAACTATTTTATTATTATTATTATCTTAAAGTCAATTATCATTAAGTTGGAAAACATTAGCAGCTAGCAGCTGCATGTGCCATTCAGCTGATCTTGTGTTTGGATGATGGGACATTGATCTTCCAACAGAATAAAAAATTAATGAAAACAGGCCATTGTGTCCCAGTGGTGATAGAGAGGAAATAAGATTAGTGATCTTTATCAGTAGCAGAATGTGTCACAGCAGTAACCCCACTTGCTTTATAGTTACTCGTAGGCATCCATAGGGTTGGTTTTGATATTTGAAATGGACCAAAGGAAAATAGTTGGAGAGTGGGCTAAGAGTTTCTCAATATCCGTTTCCAACTAATGTGATCTACAGCTCAACACTCTGACATTTTAACTGGGGACTAGGGGATAGTGGCGTTTGTTGAAATTAAGCAAGTTTTAGAGTACCCAAGTGAAAATGAAATTGAAAGCTATCTTTTTGTGTCAATTCATCAAAGCATTCACACTTCTTGAATTGACAATGTTCAACATACCTTACCTCTTAAGTCTTGAGGAGCTTTTTTTTTTTTTTTTTTGAGAAGAAGTCTTGAGGAGCTTGGAACTCCACATGGGCAGAGTATTTCGTCCAAATATGCAACTAACCTAACTTGGGCAAAATTCTTTCTCCGCCAAACCCAGGAACTAAGCTATCAAAATTCCATCATTCATAGTTAGTGAACCAATGGGCGTGCCCACAGAGTCATTGACTAAATTAATAACAGTATTTGTGCAATGTGTCGAAAAAGTGCTGATAGTTTTAGCAATTGCATGTCTAGAAACAAACTTTTTAATGAGGCCAATAGTTATACTATAAAACAGATGGCTGTGAACTTGTAACGCTAATCTTTGCTAATTTTAGGGCAAGAAAAGCAAGTGGCAACTGGCCATTTCCCCACCAATTGGGGACCCACACGTCCATCAATAGACTTTAGTTTATGCAGTTTCATTATGGAAATATTTTAGGTCCAAATGAGTCTGGATTGCACACGTGTAATGTTTCAACAGATTATTATCCAGTATAATGGATTTTCCAAAAACTTCCAATCATTTTTTTTTCAGTGGCTATTTTTTTCATTATAATCAAGTATTACACAATCCACAGAAGTTCATAGTTGAAGAGCTTTTCTTATAAGTTCATCCCTGTCAACATCACCTATTTATCCACATAAAGAACATTAATCGCCGGGAACAAAGCGGCAAAAACCGAGGGAGTTATCTCACAACTCTCTCGTACTCAGATTTCATACAAGCATTGGCCATAAAATATGCCTATCAATGAAGCATGACAATGAAAATAATCAGCTGCAAACCTCAATTCAAGGCCTATAAACATTCTGTCCAAGCACAAAGCCAAAAACCCAAAAAGAGGCTTTTAGTGATGAATCATCATTTTCATGGAAACTCTTCAGGTAGTGGCTCTTAGCCACGCCTGATCCCCACGAAGTAGTTGAAGTCATGGTGCTGGACCCTTAGTTGCTTTAGCCACGAATCTGCTACGCTCAAAAGTGACACCAGCCTTTCTTGGTCCCGACCACAATTGCCCGAGACCCACACATTCCCTTGCATCTTGTAAGTGGCCAAGCCAAATGGAGGAAGAGATATCCCTTCCCCTTCCTTTCGCTTCCTTTCATCATTCTCAATGTCATCATCAAGGTCCATGTCTATACAGAGATAAAACAACCAGAACAAAAGTTTTGGAAGCAGATGAAGTATGAATATAAAACTTTCTAAGAAAATGAAAGCAGATATATGAAAAAAGCCGATTGAATTAATAATGGACAGCAAAGTACCTTGAAAAGACGATGAAAGAGTATGGTAAGTGAGGAAGCAAGTGGACAAATCCTTTATTGTCCTTCCCATGGGAATATGATATATAGGATACCTGCATTTGATTCGCATTCATACAACTCATCAATGACATGATATACGTGTTAACTGTTAATATATTATGATCATAGGAAAATCATGTCACTTGTTTGATTTCAGAAATGGAACTCTACAGAGATCCTAAAGCCATCAGTTTTAATTTGTCCTATGTGTTGGATTATCTGCAGTAGAGCTGAATTGCAAACTAAAAAATTCATTACTTGTGAAATATAGACTGTCAGTTATATTTAGCTTGTGGGGTTATTAATTACTTTTCGAGAATGAACGTACAGTCAGAGAAATAGAGAAATAGAGATACCAAGCAACTGCCATCCAACTAGCTGGTGAAAGATCAACATTCCTCAATGACATCAACCCGGGATATCTTCGAGCCAATCCTGTAATCTGAAAGTAAAGAACCAATAAAGTATCTATGGAATCAGCATCTTTCATAGTGAAAAGGGGCACAAAGAATATAGAGTATAATGGTCAATTACAAATTCTGTCTTAATATTCTTCCTCAAAGCACAGTAAAAGATAATAGATATTGTCAGATCAAAGGCAAGAACAGATGCTTAATAAAAAAATCATAAACTTAAGAAAGGACAAGATGAATCTGAATAATTTTAAGCAAACTAGTGAGTCCAGAAATGAGAGAATATTAACAAATCGACAACGCAAACTACAAAAAAACTAGAAAGAAAAAAAGAAGTTTATAGTTTCATGCCCAAAAGTCAAAAGATCCATTCTATCTTTACTAGATGCTTATCATGAAAAGGATTTCAGATTATTCTAACCAATCCACAGATGCTATAATCACTCCAATAAGTTCTTTAATTGATCGATCTTCATGTAAGGAAAACAAGATGTATAACAAATTTATAAGTAAAAAACAGCATAAAGCTACAAGCAAGCTTGCATTATAGACTTAAGAAACTAAGAAAAAGTACCTTATCCATGAGAGGAACTCTTCCGTAAGGAGTAGATCTCTCAAAATACTGGAAATAAAGGTAGCCCAATCTATCATTGAGATGCAAAAGATTGTCTTGATCACACCCTCCTTCCTCAGATGAGCATCCATCCCATCTCCATAATTTGTCCATCTCGCTCTCTTCACTACATGAATCACTAAACAAATCTCTTGTTTCACCATCATCAGTCTCTTCTCTGGAAAACAAAAAACAAAGATTCCTCCATTACTTCCCCAGTTACACAACTTGTACGCAGAAGCCCCAAATGATATCACTTGATCAATCAAACTCTAAAGCACATAATTTCAGCAGCTTTGATGTAAATTTATTCGAATTCAATAAATCCATATCTTCAAGAATTCAACAATGCAATCAATGAAAAAGATAATACTTCAAAAGAAAAACTAACACAACTAAAACAATTACCTTAACCCATTCACACAAGAACTGCTGGTGAATATTTGAATTGCAGAAAGATAAGGCACATAATACTGAACCAAGGTTTCGCCGTTGCCCAAAACAATTGGAACTCCAGCACCATATGCACTCCATTCATCATAACAATTCCATAAATCACCCAATGTAAAGTACTCAACCTTTTCCCTCTCCCATGGATGCCATAAACTGTTAAGGTCCCTCATCTCAGTCTGCAACACACAAAAAGCAACAATCACATAACAAAATTAACATTTAACAACCCAAAATTGAAAAAACAAAGAATTCAATATATAATCAAACAAACCTTGGGAAGGAATTGCGAACGTACTATTGGTGTGGTGCAATGGAGGAAGCAGTCGAGGTTTGATTGCGTTGACCCTTTGTCAAGAAACATTATTGCAACAGAAAAATGTGAGAGAAAGAGAGAGAGGGATAGAGAAAAATTTTCTCTCCCCAAGCTTTGATCACAGAGCAGAGGAAAGAAAAATAACAAAGAAAGGGCAAAACAGAGGGAGAGAGAAATTGTCGGGATTTCGATTAGATTAGATAAAAAAAAAAAAAATGGAAATGCAAATTTTGTCTACAAACGTTTTCTATTTTTCGACGTTAGGACAGCTAAATTTACGGACCCTTTAAAACAAACTAAAATCAACACAACAAGACAGAAAAAATATATATATACATGCAAAATTTCTCTGTGTTTCTGAATTCCTCTGTTCAAATTTCAATACACATTTTTTTTTTCGATTGTCTAATTCAGTGTGAAAAGGGAGAGAAAAGAAATGAAACGATAAGTAATCGTTTTTCAAGTTTCTTCTTCTTCTTCTTCTTCTTTTTTTCGTTTAAACTTGAAGGAAACTCAAGCCTGCTCTGCTTTGATCAATATTGAAGAAACAAGTCTATTTTCATTCAACGTTAACCCTTGAAGTTAAATCAATAACCCACGAAGCAAAACACGAAGAATTTAAGGAGAGACACAGAATTGAAGCAGAATTTATAACGGAAGAAAGGGAGAGAAAGTTTTGAGAGAGAATAGATTTAAAAAAAAAAATTCTTTCAACGGAAACCCTTGTTTTCTGGGAAAAAGACTCAGTGAATGGTTTTCTATTTTGAGTTTCGCGTAAGAAAACGAGACGATTTTCTAACTGAAAATGTAAAGCAATCAACTTTCCCGGTTAGAAAAGGCAGAGCAAACAAGAACTGGCTTGTGAAGAGAAAATGAAAAAATGGTTAAAATTGAAACAGAACAGAGCAAATATCAAAACTGTCCCCAATTGAAACATAGTATTTTGGTTTCTAGAAAGGGCAATGAAAAAAACACGGAGACTGATTGTTTTTAAACAATTTTTTTTTTCTCTCACTGAGTCTTAATCTTTTGAGTAAGATGGACAATAACATAATTTTTTTTTAATTTATTGTTCTTTATATTTTTGGAGAAGATTTAATGTGACTGGGTCCATTGCCGTCAAGGCAAGTAGATTAGGATCTTTGAATTTTCTGTTAACGAGGCAACGACTGATAATTGAAAATAGTGAAAAGCTACGTGGAAAATCGAAACTCCATAATCCCCATTCATTAACCATTAATTTAAGATGAGTAGTAGTAAGTTTCGCAAATTTTTGTCCAAAAAAAATATTTATCAAATATTAAATTATTTTATATGCTCTATAAAAAAATTTTAAAATATGTGATGGTGTCATTAGTAATTACAGATTTTTTTTCTTTTACTAAGCAATTAAAGATGACAATTTTCTTGCTCGAACTGATCTATTAATTTTTAAATAATTTCATTTGATTTGTCATCTAAATTTGAATATTTAAAAAAAGTCAGGAGATGAAAATTGATTTAGACATTGTATATTCTCTTCATCTTTTATAAAAATTATATCTATATAAATAATGAGTTAAAATTAAAATGGAGAATGAAAATCACAATAATTTATTTATTTAAACCGTAGAAATCAAAATCAAAATGAATCGTATTCTCATTTATGTGTTTATTTGTTACAAATTATCAGAATGCTAAAATTGTATAATTTTCCACTAACAAAACAAATAAATAAATATTTTAAAGGGAAATATATGTATGTTTATTATAACATTGAGTGTAATACTATAATTTTTTTAATTAACTACTTCTTGTTGTTGTTATTTTCATTAAAACAATTATAAAAATATCATAATAATATACTATTAATATTGTTTAATATTTAAATAAAAAATTAATATTTAATTTTTTTAAGGGTAAAATAATTAATTTATTCTCTATTCTCATTCTTCATTTTCATTTCCACCTCCACAAGCAAATGAGATTCATGTGCTTATTTGCATATATAGTGGGACCACCAAACACTCTTATTCTCATTCTACAATTACTTTTGTAGTAGCAAACACACAAAATGGCAATGATTCCTCATTCCCACTCCCTAATCTAAAAAGTAAACACACCAGTATTCTTATAATTTAAGCATTCGATGGAAAGGAAGTCAATAAAAATTAATAAATATGAGCACCAGACAGTATTTAAACTATGGAATATGATATCTTTGGTGTATCATAGTTACATGCTTATAGCCACCAACTCAACTGAGGAGTTGTTTGTAGCCAATAAGAATTTGATATAAAAAAAAAAAAAGAGTTGAAAGGTACTTTTAGGTCCTTGTTTTTTATATTAAATGTATGGAGGTTTTGATATATTCTGAATTATGACACTATAATCTATACATTTTTAAAGATTGACTAAAAATTTCTATCATTGTTGTTCATCCAACAACCTTAAGAAGATGAGTTCTGCACTTTCACATGCAATTAAATGGTAAGAATTTAATCAATTATTTATTTACAGGAAGTCGTAAGAATTGATCTAGAAACAACAATTAAATAGATTAGTTGATTTGAAATTGTCAATTCTATAATTTTTTTGTTCTTAGAACTTGTCACAAACAAAATTATTAATTTTTTCAATCACACAAAAGGGATCTACTGCTACTACTTCTATAAAATGATAATTACCATTATCAAAAACTAGAAAATAGAACCGCCTTTCGTGCGGCTTTAAAAAAAAATTTAGTATTATCTTTTTTTCTTACTTTGCACTTGATGAAATTGATAAAAAATTTGAATTGATTTTTTTTTAAAGATGACACAGTCTTATAAAACTAAAGTTATTTATGAAAGTTAATTATTTTTTGGGAAATTATCAGTCATATACCCTTAAACGATACCCGTATCAAACGTGTGTGAACACTTTTGAAGTGTACCACTTGTATACCCTAAGTTGATAAAACACTTCTTCTGTCCACCAATCCATTAACTTCTGTTTGCAAACGCTGACATCATAAGGGTAATTTAGTCTTTTAAGATTGACGAAACTTTGATTTTAAAAAAACAACATGCCATCCTATTTATCTAGTAAAAAATGACATGTCATATGATATATATTGATAAAAATGACTTGTCATCCTATTTATCGGATAATTATTAATAATTGATTAAAAAAACTACTTTACAATCTAATATACTCCTCCAAGCTCCAACTTGAAATTTTTATGGTATAATATGTATAATTATAAATAATACGTTGTTAATAATTTTGTATAGTATAATATGGATATTTTTTATAGATAATTGTTAATAGGAAAATTATCATTTGTATACCCTTAATTTACTCCATTATAAAAAATACTACAACACTTTGAGAGTGTATCAATCGTCCACCCTAAGTTGACAAAATGTATCAGCTGACCACCAAACCATTAGTTGCCATTTAAGTATGATGACGTCAAAAGGATAATTTGGTCTTTTCATATGATAAAGTGATAATTTAAGGGTATACAAGTGATAAAAAGAGAATTTAAGGCCATAAAGTGATAATTTTCAAGGGTAAAATCGTCAATTCACTATAATTCTGTTAACTTTCAAACGACAACTAACGGTTTGGTAGTCGGCTGATACATTTTGTCAACTAAGGGTAGACGATTGATACACCCTCAAAGTGTTGTAGTTTTTTTGATAATAGAGTAAATATAGGGTATACGAATGATAATTTCCCTTGTTAATAATATGTAACATTAATAATTCATTTTTTAATATAAAAAATGTATTATTAATAACAAAATAAAAAAATTGTGTATTGAAAATTTACGTTAATTTTTTGGGTAAATTTATCTTTTTACCTTATTTTGAGTTTCAAGGGTAAAATGGTCAATTTGCCACAATTCTGTTAACTTTCTAATAGAATTTAATGGATTGGTAGACAGTAGAAGTGTTTTGTCAACTTAGGGTATACGAGTGATAAAATTAAAAAATATTCACATACGTTTGATACGAGTATCATTTAAGGGTATATGGCTGATAATTCCCTTTATTTTTTTGTTAACTTTAAAAATATATATTAATGTGTATAGTTAAGTGTATACAACATTTTCATCAATAAAAATTATGTTCACACTAATAAATTCTCCATTCTTCTTGGTATTAATAGACTCCCACATCCTACAAAGCTTAACACTTATCATCCAACTATCTTTATCATTATTCAACTCATAAAGAAAAGAGTATTCCATGACGCACACTATACTAAAAATTTAAATAAGTCAAAAAATAAAAACACAAGAACATTTCTAAAGAGGATATTGGTTAAATAATAAAAAAATACAAACATAATAAATTTTAAATACTTAATGTTTATAAAGTTTGAAGTAGCCAAAAGACACTAAACAAAAGGTTGCATAATTAAATATGAGATTAGACATTAAAATTAGGCCCTAGTGGCATTGATGAGGAAAGATGAAGGAACCTTCCTTTTCATATTAATTAATTGATGTATTTTAAACCACTAAAGTTTAGTTGTTGGTTTAATAAAATAAATGAATGTTTAAAAACTTATAATTAATTATTATTAATGGTTACATATTGTTGAATTTAAATAGAAAGAGAAAGAGACATGTAATCTTTTGTAATCTAATAATTATTTTTTATTTATTTTCTATTTTTAATATTTTGTAATGTAATTATTTTTTAATCTCAACCAATATATTAGATAATAGAGAATATAAAAAGATGAAAAATAATGATGCCACAAATCTTAACTACTTAATATTTATAAAGTTTGAAGAAACTAAAAGACACTAAACAAAAGGTTGCATAATTAAATATGAGATTATGAAATTAAAATTAGGCCCTAATGGCATTATTAAGGGAAGATAAAGGAACTTCCCTTCCTATATTAATTAATTGATGTATTTAAGCCACTAAAGTTTAATTGTTAGCATAATAAAATAAATGAATGTTTCAAGAGTTATAAATAATTATTATTAATGGTTACATATTATTGAATTTAAATAGAAAGAGGAAGAGACATGTAATCTTTTGTAATCTAATAATTATTTTTTATTTTTAATATTTTGTAATGTAATTATTTTTTTAATCTCAGTCAATTTATTAGATAATAGAAAATACAAGAAGATGAGAAATAGTGATGCCACATCACCTCCTCTAACCCTAGCTTTATATATATACTAGAAAATAGAACTGTATTTCACGCGGCTTTGAAAAAAAAAATTTAGTATTATCTTTTTTTTTTTACTTTACACTTGATGAAACTGATAAAAAATATGAATTGATTTTTTTTTAAGATGAGGCAGCCTTATAAAAAATAAAAAAACTATTAGCCAGCAATACAAATAAATAAGCAACGCAAGATAAAGAAATAAATTAGAGGATTTATTATAGAGTGATTTTATTCCTTCCCATTGTGTGTATACAAAACCAAAAGATGAGCTCCCCCTTTATAGTTACATAATCCCTCCTTGAAATTATGGAAAATTATGGATCTAATTCCTTGTGAGATAATGGGAGTTATAGGGAAGCTAAAGGTTGCTAATGAGAGATAGTTGAGAGACTAAGAGATATATGTTATGAAAATCTGCATTTATTTTAATAAATTCATAACACTCCCCCTTGGATGTTCATTACAAAGAATATGCCTTATTAAAATCTTTACATAATTGTTATTATATAGTAACAATCAAATTAATTATGAGAAGATGAAAAACCAAATCTAAAAGAAAATTTCTCTATTTATTAGATAATAGAGAATATACAAAGATGAGAAATGGTGATGCCACATCACCTCCTCAAGTCCCAGCTTTATATATATATAGATATAGATATAGATATTATTATTGTTATTGCTATTGTTATTGTTATTGTATTGTAATTGTTGTTATTGTTGTTGTTGTTATAAATAATGACAATAATTAGCTAAAGTCAGTTTATAAACTTATAATAATTCATTCTGACTCCAAGATAAGTTAAATAAATCAATGGGAATATAGTTCATTTCGATTCTGATTCCCATAACTAAAATAAACAATTTATTCTGATTCTCATTCCAATTCTCACAACTAAAGTAAACAATTTATTTTGATTCCACTTCATTCTGGTTCCAGCCAATTCTGATTCCAACTCATTCCGATTCCAGCTCATTTCGATTACTAATTAGTAAACACACCTAAAGCCAATGAGATTTTACAAAAGTGGATTCATAATCTAAAACATTCATGGTGTGTTTACTTCCTATTGGGGAATCAAAATTCAGGCTGACCCAAAACCAACCAAATCATATGCAACAAATTCGACTTGACCGTCTATGGAAACAAACTAGTCTCACCACCATTTGTATACCAAATCAAAAAGCCTCACTCTTACCATAGTCAAATTTACCCAGATAAAATCCCTTTATCAACAACCACCCTAATTTGAAGTAGATTGAAATGTCAGAGTTATCATAAAAATAATATAATAAGGGACCAACTAAATTGACTAAATCAAAATTCAAATATATTTACATATATATAAGAGTAAAAGCTCGTTTAGTCCCTATATTTTGAGGTTAGTGTCTGTTTAGTCCTTATATTTTTAAAAATACCTCAAAGCATCCCTACCATTAAATTATTGACACTCTTGCCATTACCTTTTTTTCTTTTTGACTTATTTTTATAATATCACCCTATTACAATAATGTTTATTTTATTAGACATTATTTAAAAGAAAAAAATTAAATTATCAGTTTAACACTAATAAAATAAAATAAAAAATATATTAATTTTTGTGGAATACTCTGTTGAGGAGTTAAATATTAATTTTTCTAAAAAAATGATAATTTATTTTTTACAAAATTAATTTTTTTTGACACACATGAGCTTCCACAAAAATTAATATATATCTTTTTGTTTTATTTTATTTTTGGTTTACTTTGATAATCTAATTTTTTATTAATATCCAAAAAAGAAACGTTAATGTAAGAGTATAATATTGTAAAACCAAGTTAAAAAGAATAAAAAATAATGGCACAAGTGTCAATATTTAACAGTATGGACGTTTTGAGGTATTCTTAAAAATATAGGGACTAAATAAATACTAATCTCATAATATAAAGACTAAACATGCTTTTATCCTATATATAATTGAAGTTAATTTCTAATCCCTCCATAAATAGTATCGTTCAGTTCGCTCACTTACCTTTTATAAGAGACTAAATTAGGATAACGTTTTAAAGGAAACATTCGTCATTAATGTGTTGTTATTGCCACGATTGTTGTCTATGTGATGATTGCCCATAAATAAAATGTATTAATCCATGCATGTGCTTCCACTTCTGTAGTGTCTAGCCAAAATAAAACTCAAACCTACATTAATGTAAATTAATAATTGAACATCACATCTCAAGTGCTTAAAAACAATTAATAGATACTTTAAAAAGCAAATTTCAATAAAATAACATATAAAAATGAGAAATATTACATTTTTAATAGTCTAATTCGGGGTTTGTTATCAAACGTATTTTCTGAGTGTTAAGTCCTGTGACTTGTGAACTTTGAATTTAATTAGCTCGACTTAACACACTAACATCATAAACATACGTTCATAAAAAAAATGTACCAATAACATTTCATATTAATATTTATAATATAATAAAATGTGGGACATTTAACTATCTAACTATTTTCAAAATTTAATTTTTTTTAAAAAGACTACAATATAAAATTTCTTACAATGATAACTACATACACTTATTTTGGACTGAATTACCCTTAAAACAAAACTCAAGCCTATCAAAAGGTATGCCATCAAAGCCAAAGCAGCATAGGGTAGCCACAAGCCGTGCATACAACTTTGTAGGTTCCCAACTAGTAAGGATGGCAATTTGTAGGCCAAGCCTGAGTCTGACCGATCGCAAAAATAAAAGGGCCAACCCAAAAAAAAGTTTGATCATTTAAATTTTGACCCAACGAAATTCAGGTCAGGGTCGGGTCGGGCTTTTATCCAAGCCCCAGTTCTATAATTTTTAAGATTTTTTTATATTTAAGTAATTTAAATTTAAAAAATGAACATAACCTCCCTTTTATATTAAAACTTAATATAAACATAAAAATTACTTAAGGTCTCAACCATATAATTATATAAATAATAAAATAAACATAATTCAAAATCATATCTTATAAAATTATACAAATAAAATCATGTTTTTAATTTTTAATTTTAAATTTCAGGTTGACCAGTTAGGTCTTGAATCCTAACCTAAATTTTAATCAAGCCCGACTTGAAATCCTCAAATTTAGGTTAAACCCCAAAAAATTAAGGTTCGGTCAATCGAGCCAAAATTTGAGACGACTTTTTTTCCATGCATACCAACTAGTCTCCTTTCCTATGCTAAATCAACAACCTTTGAATCCCTCATTTTTCGTGGAACTCGACCATCAGCCAATAAATGCAGTAAGCTATGATGTCCTATCAATATTGAATAAAACCAGAAATTCCCAATCGCGTCATTTATTCTCTCTCCATCATTTTGTTTAGATTAAATCTTGTTTAATGGTTTGGTAGAGTTTTTTTTCCTTTTTTTTTGAAATAGACGAGCATTATAATCATACTAGGAAATAGAATAGCGCTTCGCGCTGCTTTGAAAAAAGAATTTAATATTATCATTTTTTCTTACTTTGCACTTGATGAAAATGATAAAAAAATATTAATTATTTTTTTTAAAGATGAAACAGCCTTATAAAACTAATGTTATTTACGAAAGTTAATTATTTTTTTGTTAACTTTAAAAATATATATTAATATGTATAGTGTAAATGTGCAGACCTTATACATTTTTGTAGTTGTTGATAAGTTCCAAATTATATTCAACTTGCGAATCTGTTAGAACTTTTATATCTCTTTTTTCAAACCAACTCCAACGATCTCAATATCACACACACCACATAAACTTCCGACAACATCTGTAATATTATGGAAAAATAACATAAACATGTTAAAACATAAGGATCAATAATTTCTAATATACACTTAAAGATTAACAAACATTAATAATTAAAAAAATGTCTAAGATGATTGTGTTATCATTCACACGTATATCAATCAAATTCGGAGATATGAATTGGAATCTATTGATCGAAATCTTAACAGTTTCTTCTTCTAACCTCTTAAGCGAAATTATAACCAAGAAAACAATCTTATACTAATTTGAAAGTGGTCTGTACTTACCAGTAGTTGAAACAACTTTCAAATTCTTGACACTGTACAAAGAACCATCACTCAACATGTGCATAAACCTTGTCATTAAATTTTTCCTAATTGTTTCATGCATTAGAGTTTCCTACGAAAAAGAAAAACATGCTACATTAAGTGTAAAACAATTGGTAAAAAAATTAGAGAAAACAATGGGAGAATGAAGATTTTATACAACATTTTCATCAATAAAAATCATGTTCACACTAATCAATTCTCAATTCTTCTTGGTATTAATAGATTCCCACATCCTAAAAAGCCTAACCCTTATAATCCAACTATCTTTATCATTGTTCAACTCATGAAGAAAAGAGTATTCTATGAAGCACACAATACTAAAAATTCAAATAAGTCAAAAAATAAAAACACAAGAATATTTCTAAAGAAAATATTAGTTAAATATTAAAAAAAATTCAGACATAACAAATCTTAAATACTTAATGTTTATAGAGTTTGAAGAAGCCAAAAGACGCTAAACAAAAGGTTGCATAATTAAATATGAGATTATAGCATTAAAATTAGGCTCTAGTGGCATGGGTGAGGGAAGATGAAGGAACATTCCTTCCTATGTTAATTAGTTGATGTATTTTAAACCATTAAAATTTAGTTGTTAGCTTAATAAAATAAATGAATGTTTCAAGACTTATAATTAATTATTATTAATAGTTACATATTGTTGAATTTAAATAGAAAGAGGAAGAGACATGTAATCTTTTATAATCTAGTAATTATTTTCTATTTTTAATATTTTGTAATGTAAATATTTATTAATCTCAACCAGATAATAGAGAATATAAAAAGATGAGAAATAATGATGATACAAATCTTAAATATTTAATGTTTATAAAGTTTGAAGAAGTCAAAATGCACTAAACAAAAGGTTGTATAATTAAATACTAGATTATGACATTAAAATTAGGCGCTAATGGCATTGTTGAGGGAAGATAAAAGAACCTTCCTTCCTATATTAATTAATTGATGTATTTTAAGCCACTAAAGTTTAATTGTTGACATAATAAAATAAATGAATGTTTCAAAACTTATAATTAATTATTATTAATGGTTACATATTATTGAATTTAAATAGAAAGAGGAAGAGACATGTAATCTTTTGTAATCTAATAATTATTTTCTATTTTTAATATTTTATAATGTAATTATTTTTTAATCTCAACCAATTTATTAGATAATAAAAAATATTAGAAGATGATAAATAGTGATGGCACATCACCTCTTATAGTTCTAACTTTATATAAATATATAGATTGGACATGATAATTGACAAATTTCTTCCAAAACAGTGTTCGTTGACTGTGGCAAATGTTTGTTAAAATGCCTCTAAAATTATCATTTGTTGTTTTTCTGTTCAATTTGCTAGCATTCTATGTGAGATTCAGTCACAAGCAGGAGATAAGCGGCGGCCGATGGTGTCATTGCCCAGACGATACGCCTCAATGTTTCAATTGATTAATAGAAACTTGAGAAAGTGATTTTTTTTTTTAAAATTGAAAAATGAAAAGTGGTTACATCCATAAATTTTCCAAAATTGATACGTATTGAAACTAGTATTTGTTATTTTGATACTTTGGTAATTTACTATAAAGAAAAGGAAAACTAGTCAAGAGTCGTGCGGTTGCCGCGCGAACGTAACAGTAAAGTATCAAAATAAAATATGACATCGTAAGAGGTCTGAAAATTTCATTGCGTTAATAAAATACTTCAAATTTTAAAACTACGCAATGAAAGGACGGGTACTCAGAAAGAGACACGTGGATGCCCAGCAGCACGGCAAATGTAGATGATAGTGTGTGGAGAGCTCAATTTTGATTTTTTATGAGTTTTTAATGAAGTTGCGGGACCCTCCACTTTTGACCATTTCTTAATTTTACTTGCGTTGTGAGTTAATTTAATACGAATACGTGTCAGGCTCTTATTCTAAGAGCTTTGCTTTGCGCCCGCAGTCCTCTAATGAGAGGCTAACACCTGATAAGATCCCTTATCATACTATAATATCTTTAAACGTGTCCTAAACCCAAAACATGGGTCTTGCTAGCCTGCGGGAAAACGTTGTTAACAAAAAAATGATTTGACCACTAGAGTTTGTGGAGATCGCCACGTGTTCAATAAATTTATGGTTAAAAACCGAAAATTGGAATTGCTGGTTTGCATCTACTAGAAAAGCAAAATCATACCAATTTTCAGGCCCCTTTGAAATTCTTATGAAACCACATTTAATTATTTTATAGAACTTAATTTTTTTAAAATTACGAAAAAGGACAAGACATTATTATAGAGTTAATTAAATGTTTGTTCTGCATAATTTTTTACAATAAAATTAGGTAACCTGTTACTTGTTTGTCTCAAAATTATTTTAATTTTATGGAAAAATTAATTTTATCATACATTAGGATGTAAAGATGGGAGGGTTCAAAATTTGTTGCTGTGAAAATTGTTTAATTTAGTTAAATTCATAATAGTCCTTTATGTAATTTCCTCTAGTAATAGAATTATGATAAAAAAAAGGGTTTTATAAGGGTTTTAAAGGATTGTGAAAACCATTATTCATTATAAAATGTGCTAGAGTGAGGTTAGAGTTAAGCTTTGGACACCCTTCAAAATTTCTCAACCTCTTATAAAAATTGAAAAATTTTATGTGGGGGCTATTTAAAAAAATAAAAAAGGGTGCGGCTATTTATATTTTAAAAATTACTTAAAAATACTCTTTTACTTTGTATACTTATAATTAATTTTAAAAAATTAAGTTCTATTTTGAACACTAGGTAAAATTCTAAAAATATTATTACTTAAACTATCTAAATTAACTAACTTAACATTTATTTTTTTATTTAAAATCTGAATGGGTCTAAATTTCACTAAAATTTTAAAAGGTCTGAATGCATATGTCTAAATGACATGTTTATTTTTATTTTTTTAATATCTGAATGTAAGTATTAATTTGTTTATTTTTTTAAAAAATTAGAATATAATATTTTGACATTTACCTTATAAATGTTATGAATGGTCATGTTTATTTGTTAACACTCGAGCTTTTGCATTAAAACCATCAAAAACATTTTTGACATACCATGCATGTAAATTCAAAAACTATTTTATCTATAAATTTGAATTTGATTTGTCTAACCAACTTTGCTATTTTAATATCAAACTAAAAAATTCACACTAGTTTAAATGTATGGATGTTGAAATATGAAGTAATTTTGATACCAACATGTCTCTATAAGCAATTATGTTAAAGGATATTTTAGTAAAAAAAATTGAATATAAAATAAACTAGTTGGTTAATATGTAATTTAAATTTTGTTTTACAATTTTTTTTAAAATATAGTTATTAAATAAAAATAAATTTATTTTTAAAATATTCCTATATTTTACTGTAAAAATTAATAAGAGGATTTTACCTAAGCAAATCAATTCAATTGAGAGGCATGATGGTCTGTTAATTCTAATAGTATAAAAGTACATAAAAAATAAATGGGTGCGTATTGACGTTTGTTAGAATATTTGGGTGTCGATGGAAATGAACTCTTCTAAACGTTAAAAACCGGCCCCCACAATTGATTTATCTTCTGGCCGTTAATCACAACCGTCCAATTTCAGTCTTTAAATCCAATGAATAAAAATACATGTATGTTAGTTACGGTTCTCCGTAACATATCTAGGTCCCCAATTCATACAAAATTTGTACACCATGATGAACGGGACAGGATAATAAAAATTTCAATAAGAATGATGCTATCGACACCCCTCTATATCTCTTATGAAACCCCTCTTGTTCTTTATTTATAAATTTATCCTTTATATTTAATTTATATTAAAAATAAAACTTATCTAATTAAATCCACCTATGTTTTCTCATTTTTTCTCTATTATAAACTCATTAAATCTATAAAATTTGAAAAAACAATGAATTGTCATAGAATAAGAATTTGATATAAATATAAACAAAGTTTTTGTAGGAATGATAATTTTGTGAAGTTTGTTTACTTAGGCCAATTTTTTTTTTTTTAAAGATTCGCACATATATCTTTATGTCTATACTAAGGTTATTACCTACTAGGAAAAACAAAGACAGATAGAGATATAAATCTTAAATTCATGAATGCTATAATCAAGAAGAGATTGAAAGTGGTTTGGAATGGGAGAAGGGTGAGAGAGAGCGTCTAACAATTTTTTTTTTTAAAGTATCGATGCAAGGGTTTATTAAGAAAGTACAACAAATGAGAGTTATTTTAGAAATTAAGAAAAGTATTTAAAGAAAAGCGGTTTAAAAAGAATGTTAGAGATGTGCCAATAGTCCAACTCTTTCAATAATATTAAACTTATAATGATGAAATTGTCCACAGGTATTTACTTATTTATCATTTTGTTTTTATATTGGTACTTTATATGAAATGCAAGCCCACGTTATATTAGTTGATCCCAACTATTCAATGATATTAGTCCATAGTATCATTATTTTGCTATATCACAAAAGCAATATTTTTGAACTGTTATAATTTATAGATATACTAACATCTACAGTCTATTGAGAATCTAAATACGTAACTACAAATACATACATATATATAACCTAGAGTTCTACTCAGCATAGTTGAAAAATCAAATCCCATTAATATTAGGAAGATATATTTAAGATCTATTACTATTCTACATTTTGGTGAAAAGAGGATAAAAACCCCTCATGGAGGCTTGAATATCGAGGGCCTGTCCACCTTTGAACTATAAAAATAATAATCATGAGATGATGGTGATGATAATGATGATAAATTGAAATGGCAAAGATATAACAAATAAATCAATAATATGTAAAAAGAAAAAAGAAAAATTCACTAACCCGAAGCCTGTAAAATTACAGTGTCCTTAAAATGAATTTGCCACATTTACAATGGCGTTGGAATAATATTGGTGTTTGTTTAGGATACAACGGATTCAAATGATGTTGGTAGCACAACCTCATTATTTCCACAAACTTCAAACAAATGTTTGAATTTTATCACATTGAAGCCTAAAGTTAGATAATATTTGCTTAAGAGAGAATAGAAGAAAATTACTTGGATTTTGTTGTGTTTTGGAATTGCACATGAAAGCGAATACATAGGTTTCATGGGAGGGCATTAGTTGGTTAAAAATCCTATGTGGGATTTTTCTGTATTTTCCACACCAAATAGGTGCTCTTTGATATCCAATTTCTTATTCACCCAAGCACTAATTTGAGCATTCTATGATTCCTAATGAAGAGCTCCCAGAGGAGACTCCGAGTCATCTATAGATCTATATTTTTTCAATATTTATCTTTCTTAAAATTGGCCTAAAAATAGCCACTTTATGTTATTTTTCTTACAATACCCCACAAAAATAAAACTTAGCAAAAGACACAAAAACAATTGTTTTGATATCAAAATCATTTTGACTCTGGTAATAGAATTAAGTGGATCAAAACCTACATAGGCTAGGTAGGTCTCAACCTTTGAACCTTCCTTTATGAAATATACTTTATTGACTAACTAATAGACGCGATGTCTTTAAACTATTCTGTAATTTATATAAACGATGATATATTTCAAGCAGGAATTTTCCTAATCTTTTGAGTTCTCATGGTTATGTTCATTTTGGCCCTGACATCTGCCTAGTTCTGCAAGAGTTTTTAAGAATTGAGCCCTTGATAGTTCCCTTAGAAACTGCCCTACTTCTCTTTCACATAGGTGATTTCCTAATTAAAATAACCCGCCTTGCTTTGTTTGGATTCCAAACATATAAGAAATCATTAAAAGCATAGCTTACCCTTTTCTTCCTACCGGCATCACTATTTTCATCATAGGAATGGACAAGAGGGTAACACTCTACAATGATCTGACAAGGCATTTTACAATTAAGTTATCCTTTTGACCCTAGATCTTGAGATCTCCAATCAGTTAGGTTGGGTTTTCCTTTATAAAATAAATCTTTCATTCTATGGACTTTAATTCCATTCCCCTGGATGATTTTTCTACTAACTCTCTATTTAACCCTTTGGTTAGTGGATCCACAATATTATCTTTTGACTTCACATAGTCAATAGAAATAACTCTAGTAGAGAGTAGTTGTCTAATAGTATTATGTCTAAAACATATATGTCTAGACTTTACCATTATACATATTGCTTTGTATCCTCCCAATTGCGGATTAACTATCATAATGTATGCAAATAGCTGGCATAGGCTTTGGCCATTTTAGAATACCTTTTAAGAAATTCTGCAGCCATTCTACATCTTCACTACATTTTTCCAATGCAACAAATTCAAATTTCATTGTTAACTTGGCTATCACCGTTTATTTAAGATGATTTCTAGGAAACGGAAGCACCTGCTAGTGTAAGCACATAGTGATGGTTGTCGAAGCCAGCAAAAATAAATACATACTCTAAATAAATTGTTTATAGTGATTGAGCAGGGTCGTGTTCACAGAGATCAGTAATTATTTAAATCCTTTTAAAATGTAAAATGAAAAATGGGGGAATTGTTGACAATAATAAAAATCAAATAAAAATAATAAGAATGCAAATTAAAATTGTAATTCAAATTGGGGAAAGCTCTGGTTGAAGGAATTAACTCAGCTTGATTCGGCTACTGATCATTTATTCAAATATAAATCATTACTACTTATGAATAGATCGGTTATAGCTACTGAGACCCTCTAATAGCCAATCTCTTCTTAACTAGTCGATAACCAATTTACGACCGTTGGTTATTTCCCTAATCAATAGACAACCCTAGATACGATCATAATATTTAATCAATTGACAGCTTGAAAAACCAGAGACACCTAAATCCTAATCAACAAACGCATACGATGGTTTATTTAAATTAGATTGTTTATTTTCATAACACAACGCACTGCTATGCTATTTGTCACAAACATTAAAATCTTAATACGATGAATCTTTTAATTAACAATAGATTAAGTTTATAATTAAATAGTGGCCAATTATCTAATTAACAAACATAATCATGACAATAATTCAGATAATAAACAAATACCCAAAAAGTAATAAAATAATTAAAGCATAAGAAAGATCTCACAGTAGTGATGAATCAAAACTTCATTAACCTTAAACTAAAATAATAGGTTTAGTTCTTCATAGAGAGAAGAGAAAAATTTAGATATAGGGTTTCTCTCTTTTCAAAAAAATCTCCCCTTTTTCACAATAGATTCCTCTCTTATATTCTCTTCTCTCTCCTAAATTCTAGAGTTCTTTTCAAAATAAAATACTAATATCTAAAATATTATCTAAATATTAAATTCCTAATCACAAAAAATAACCAAAAAGACAAAACACGTTAAACTAAAAACTGCAGGTCTGTAGTTGACAGCACGAGCCCACGCCTTATCAACAAAGTTCTTTTGAAGCTCTCCAAGAAAACAATCATTTTCAAACATCATCTTATAGCTCAATTTTAGCACCAATCAATAGAATTGCACCTACAAAAATAAAACACAAGTAAATAACTATTATTAAGTGCAAAAATCAATATTAAAGGAAGTAAACAATGCAAAACTAGTGCATAAATTGCACTATAACAAATTCTCCCACACCAAGATAATCATTGTCCTCAAGCATATAACTCAAGACTAATCCAAAATCTCCACTCAATTCTCATCTTAACTCATCCGAAAACAATCTTAAGCAAGCATACCTCAAGAATTTAGGTCGATCAACATTCGAGAGATAAGGATTTTAAAGCATAGGATCTCATAAGCTAATATAAAAGAAAAACATTCAATCACCAAGAAGATCCATTCAAAATTCAAGTGCAACAAGATTTAATAGCACTCTCATTGACTTCACTCCTTGCACTCAAAGTGTTTAGGATATCATTTATGCACTCAAATCAAATTAAAGAATACTATTACCATAAACTTGCTTATATATCACATCTCAATCCACAAAACATGAATTAAATGCAAAAATCTAAGGGTCTTAAAAAGGTTGTAACGGGGTTAAATGGATTAAATAAAAAAAAGAAAGGTATATGAAAGAAAAAGAGATCAAAATGAGAAAAATAAATTCATTAAATGAACCTTATGATATCAAAACGCTTATTTCTACTCAAGTCGCCAAGAATGTAAAATTTTTTTTCTCTTTTTTTTGTTTTTGAATCAAACAAAAGAAATGAACATTGCACAATTTAATTCAAGCATAATGCTTGTTGATCTAATTGAGAAACTTTAATTCAAGGTAGCAAGAGCAACAAAATATATACAAAATATATCCAAACAATGAGTCTAAAAATCTCCTTAAATTGAGGCTCAAAAAGAAGGAAAATGGGTAAGTAGATGGAGAGAATTAGATGGGTAATGGTTAAAGTTCAAACAAAGATAACAAATAAAGGTCTTCGGGTGGAGAAAAAGAAGAAAAGTGCGAAAATAGAAAAATGGAAAGTGGTTTGCCCTTATCATTTTAATGCATAAAATCCTATAATGCGGCTTCAACATGCATAACAAAGCAAGTTCTAGAATAAACAAACTAAGATTGATATTCACATAACAAAAATAATTAGAGCAAAGTGCTTGCTCATAGGCTCAAATCCTCACAAAGTTGATAATTTGCCATCAAATCATGTACACTCTTCAAATGAATTAACCATCAATAGTGGTGTAGAATGAGAAGAAGGTATGAGTGATATATAAAAGGAAAGGTAAAAATGATAAGAAGCGAGAAAGATGTATGTAGTAATATAAAAAGTGAAAGATAAAATGTGAGTGATGAAAGAGTATGATAAAATAAAAATAGATGTAAATAATTTGAGATAGATGGGAAAAGAGTAGTGAGAAAGAAAAGAAAATAAAAAAAATAATATATGAAGCATACTAACTCCAAATCATTTAAGGATGAGCAGAGTGAAAATAATACTTCCAGACATCAATATTGCAAAAATCCCTCCCCCACACCAAGAACTTACATTGTCCCCAATGTAAGATAATCAAAGCTCACATAAAAAAAATAAAGAAATAAAGAGTAAGGATAAAAGATTAAAGGCAAAACTTCCATGAATTGTGAGCTTTGATCCACATAACGTCTATGGGCTTGGCAGAAATGGTGGGATAAATCCCATATTCTCGAAGTATGCGGCCAAATTTTGCTCCATCTTGTTTAGTTTGTACTCCATTTTCTCTAACTAAATGCTCAAAGGTGGTGCAGATGTAAAAGGAATAGTTGGTGGGGCAGCAGTTTCGTCGTCAATTACAAAAAATAACCAAAAAGACAAAACAGGTTAAACTAAAAACTGCAAGTCCGTAGTTGACAGCACGCGCCCACGCCTTATCAACAAAGTTCTTCTGAAGCTCATAATTTCTCCAAGAAAACAATCATCCTCAAACATCATCTTATAGCTCAATTTTAGCACCAATCAATAGAATTGCACCTACAAAAATAAAACACAAGTAAATCACTATTATTAAGTGCAAAACATCAATATTAAAGGAAGTAAACAATACAAAACTAGTGCATAAATTGCACTATAACACGTAGCCACTAGTAGACTTGAGTTTTGTACATTAGATATCCAGTTTGCATCACTATACCCTTTTAGTACAACTGAATATCTAGTATAGTGCAGTCCATAATTATGAGTATAGCATAAGTGCATAAGTACGCTTATTATAGCTTTCCAGTGATCAGTTCCTGGGTAACTCATATATTTAACAAGTTTGCTTACTATTAAAGTTAAGTCTGACCTTGTATAGCTTGTTAGTTACATCAGACCGCCTATCACTCTAGAGTATTCTACTTGAGAAACAACTTCACCTTTAGTATTAGATAAGTGCAACCTTATATCTCGAGCTGTTCTTGCCACAGTAGAATCGTCCTCAGTGAATTTCCCAAGAATTTTGTCCATATAATATGATTGACTTTGAATAAGTCCATTAAATATCCTTGAGATTTTTATTCTCAAGATGACATCTATTAGACCTATATCTTTTATGTTAAAACAAGAATTCAATATATTCTTTGTAAATCTGGCCATCTTGTAATCACTCCCAATAACTAGCATGTCATAGACTTAAACTAATAAAGCCATTTTATGTCTCTTTGACATATATACCTTTGTCACATTCGTTGATCTTTAAACTATTTGCCATCATCATATGGTCAGACTTTTCATGCTATTCTTCTTGTGCTTACTTCAAGCCTTATAATGACTTTACTAATTTACAGACTTTCTTTTGTTGTCGTAGAGCTATTAAGCCTTTAGGCTTTCTATGTAGATTTCTTCATCTAAATCTCCATCTGAAAAGGCTGTTTCCACATAATTGTAGAACAATACAATTGCTAGTATCATCTTAATGGAATTTATTCTTGCCACAAGAGAATAAATATCAAAGTAATAAAGGCATTCTCGTTACTTATAACCTTTAATTACAAGTCTAGCCTTGTATTTATCAATTAATCCATCATCTTTCATTTTCCTCTTGTAAATCCACTTGGATCTTAGAGGTTGTATCCCGGAAGAAAATCTATAACTTCTAGTTATGATTTTGTAAGATAGATTAAATTTCACTGCTAATAGCATCTTTACACAAAGTGCCTTCTGGTAAACTTATAGTGTCCATAAAACTTTGTGGTTCACTCTCTAGTTAAAAGGTCAGAAAATCTGGACAAAAGGACTTTTCTATTCTTTCTCTTTTCACTATCTTGAATTTTTCTTTTTGTTTTTGGTCCTCACTATCTTTAATGAAATTCTCATGGGTTCATTTGATCGAACTTGAATCCTTTTTCAATTTACATGGAAACACATGTTCAAAGAACGATGCATTTTTAGATTCCATTATCGTACTCTTGTGAATATCTAGCATATTCGACTCATACATAAGAAATCAATAGGCACTACTGTTATGTGCATAACCAATGAAAAATGCTACCTATAGTTTTTTTTTCCTATCTTCACCTTTTTTATGGAGAAATGACACTTTGGCAAGACACCCCCACACTCGCAAGTATTTGTAAGAAGGTACTCTACCTTTCCATAATTCATAAAGGGTTTTCTCAGTTTCTTTTCAGCTTACCTTATTTAAAAAATGATTAGCTGATAAAACAACTTCCCCCCAATATTCTGACGTAGCACAGAACTTATTAACATTGAATTCATCATTTCTTTTGAAGTTTTCCATCTAGCAATCCCTTTGGATTGAGGTAAATAAAGAGTTGTAGTTTGATGTATAATTCTATATTGTCCATAAAGTGACTTAGATATAACAATATACTCACCCCCTTTATCAGTTCTAAACTCCTTAATTTTCTTATTTAGTTGATTTTCAACTTCATTTTTATGGAGTACAAATTTCTCTATAGTTTTATCCTTGCATAAATATCTCTATGGCTTCGTCCTTACTTTTTAGTAAATACATATAACAAAATATTGAGTAGTCATTTATAAAGGTAATAAAATATTTATTACCACCCCTTGATTGTATGGATTTAAAAACATATATATCACTATTTATTAAGTCAAGTGGTTCAATGTTCTTTTTAATTCTTTGAAATGATAATCTTGTTAGTTTTGCTTGAACACATGATTCACACTTATGTTTCGTATCAATTTGGACAACCATTACACTCAATTTGAACAATCTATTGGATACATATCCTTTTCCCACATACATTTCATTTTTAGATAAAATTACTTTATTTGACTCGAACACTATCAGGGATCTATGCTTGTTTAAAAGCAATTCAAAGATGAGATTGTTTCAAATTTCCAGCATGTATAAAACATTGTTTAGAGTTAGGTTTTCCCAGAAGTCATCATTTTTTTTTGAGTTTTTATCTCAAACATGGCTGAATTCCCCATATAGAGATTTTCACCATTTCCAATAGGTTCAAAAGAAATAAACATTTCTTTGTCTGAGCATACATGTTGAATGGCACTAGTATCAATCCACTATTCTCTTGGATTGGAGTGTACCACATAAACCATTGCAGAAAAATTAATGCCTGACACATGTTTTGAGATGTTCTCTATCACATTATCTTTACGGTTTCCATTTTGCTTTGATAATCTGTGTTCTAAAGCCTTGTGACCCATTTTATAATAGTTGAAGCATTTCCTTTGAAAATTGGTTTGCTTCTTGGAGAGCCCTTATTTTGGACCTAGCTTGCTCTTGTTGGCCTTTTTATTCTTGTTATTCTGACTATATTCCACAACATTGGTCTTAGCTACAGTAATGACACTTTCCTTTCATTATCTTTGTTGCCTTATTCAACTTAAAGTTTAATAATCAGATCTTCAAGACTCATTTCCTTTCTCTTGTGTTTTAGATAACTCTTGAAATCTTTCTATGCTGGAGGCAGCTTCTCAATAATAGTAGCCACTTGAAAAATTTCACTTAAATCCATCCTCTTGGAATGAATTTTTGACAAAATTATTTACAGTTCTTGAACTTGGCTTGTAGTAGTTTTGGAGTCCACCATCTTATAGTCTAGAAAGTAGCCCAAGGCAAATTTCTTAGTGCCAATATCCTCAGTTTTATGTTTCCATTCTAAGGACTCTCGTGGCTCCTTAGCTCTCTTATTTTATTTTTTGCCAACACACACAATGTATAGAGAATTGCTTAAGCCATTCAACACATAATTTCTGCAAAGGAATTATTGCACTGAAATTAAAAAAAAATTTCCATTGCCATCATTGAAATTCTATCCAGAGAATTTCTCAAGTTCTTTCGCATGAGGAATAACTGCAGATGCAACAATACCAGTGCTAACACCAACACATGAGACAATAGTCGGAGGCTTAAAAGTTCTAGCTTGCTGGCTCATATTAAGTAATCTGTTTTAAGATTATAGTTATATTATTGTTAATTAGTAAGTGATATAAGACCACTCATTTCATTTGCAAAATTACACTAGTTAGGTTCCCAGGAAATATCAGAGGGGTCACAACGGTCTTGCTTACATCCCATACTCTTTAGGCAATGTATATAGCCTTAGTGACAAAATCTTTCTAGTGCCCTTAAGTTTACTAATAAACCTCTTATATATTATCACTTATCACAAGTTTTTATTATTATCATTAAATAAATAAATTGAAATAGCAAAGATATAACAAATAAATCAATAATATGTAAATAAAAAAATTCAAAAACCCAAGGCATGTAAAATTACAATGTCTTTAAAACAGATTCGCTACCTTCACAATGGTGCTTGCATATTGTTGTATGATTTCTAATGCTATTGGTGTCAATGTGCAAGTGTACACAACAAGTAATATAATGATAAGTATTTAAGACTGTCTCCATATGGATTGATATTATAGGAATTGCTACAACAACCTTGTCAGTGCGATTTAAATTAATTTTAAAAGAACAAATGAGAAAATTAATTTCCTAAAATTAATCAAGCAATAAATAAAATGTAATTAAGAAGAATTTAAACTTAAAGCACAAGAGACTAATTAATGAGAATTGAGTAGTTGAGTGATTAAACTCACTTAATAGTTTTGTCTATATTCCTAATTTTTGGTTCAGTTGCTACAGCACTAGGCTGAATCCTTCTGCGCCCTCAGCTGTCGCTTTTAGATATCTTATATCTTGATGCAACTTAACAGTGACCAATTGTTATGCTAACATAAGATATAATATTACACACCTAAGTTCTAATTACCCTACAAGGTGAATTCCTATGTCTAATTTATCATAAGTTTTAGATTAAGAATGACCCTTTTGGAATCAAGTTAAACTCAACTCAGGAAGCCCAATCTAAAACCAAGTATAGCTTTGATATGTTCCACTAAGTTATACCTTTTTTAGGCTCTTTCTTAGTTAGTATCATGACATGACTCAAAAGTGTATTACTCCCAAGTATAAGAGTGTCTAGTTATAATATAACCCGGTGAGTTCGGGGTCGAACCACAGGAAATTTAAAATCTAGTTGTCAATTTTTTTAAACAAAGAAATTTAATTGTGAGAAAAGAAATCATTAGAAATCAATTTAAAAATATGCTAAGGTTACGGGATCCACTCTCAGTATTCAAACTATAATTTTAATACTCTCTCATTTTTTATATTTTGCTTCACTTTTACCGGTTAATTATTATATCATTTAATTCTTGACTAACTATGTGTGTGAATAAGCATAGAATCAAGTACCTAATATGCCACACTATATTAATATGTTGACATTATGTCAAAATACCATACAAATCCAAAGAAATTTATAAATTAACATGACATAAAAATAACTAGAAAAGATTAAAATAAACTTAAAACTCACTTGAGAAAGAAATTAATTTTATGATTTGAAACCTTGAGCTTTACCCTTCACCTCAGCTTAGTAAAATTAACCACTCATACTGAAAGAAAACAAAACACTCTTTTTATTTGACAAACTTTTGCAATATATTACAAGGAAGTTGATTAGACAACAAAAAAAGAAAAAAACACAATTCCTCAGCTGCACTCTATTCTCTCTCGGCTTAAGCTCTCTCTGCTCAGCTCTACTAGCTTATCACTACTGGCTTCCCCCTTTGTCGGCTTTTATAGGCAACAATTGCCTCCACTTCATTCTTTTATTCTTATTTAATTTATTATTATTTTATTATTTTATTTTTATAATATAAATGAATGTTGAGAAGTGTGATGGTCAGGAGGCGTAATGGCCTCCTAACCATCACACATGATTGCCCACTTATTATTTTTTTAATTTTTTATTTTAATTACATCTCCTCAATAATGCTTTCCAAATGGCTCTAGTAATTCTTCTTTGTTCCCACTTCCACTTCCAATTCCATCTTTGTTCATGAAAAAATATTTACAAGATAAAAATTAACATATTACGAATTAATTTCACATAAAAATACATTTCGGGAGTATTAAGATAATTTAGAAATAATGAGCGCATTAATCGACACAATAAGTGAAAAACTAATAACTTTATCGTTATTAAATGTATACTTTTTTGTGTCAATCACACTCCCCAACCAGCTTATTGCTAGGCCCTAGCAATTTAAGCAATAAAAATTTAGCTAAATTTCAAACCAAATTGAATTTTTTTTAAATTGTGTTTACTTCTTTATCGGATTAATGACAACAATCAAATAAAAGTATAAGCATTATCTTCAGCCTAAAGAAAATCACACCCACATAAATCAGTTAAGTAAAATCATGTAAAATGATCAATTATCAGAGCTACATTAATCAAGCCACTTTTAAGAATGGTACATCAAATCCCAAAACCTCACGATTAAGTGTGACTCTCTCAAAAGAAAATATATCCCAAATTAAATTGTCACTCTAAAAATTGGTAGATTTGAAAGAATAATAAAACAATATCACACGCTCTCACCAAGATGAAAGAATAACGCCTACAACTTGAAAATAAAATGATCTCAACTCAGGGGAATTATTAGCCAAACTAATTTATTTATATTTTTATGCATCATCACATCTTTTAGTCAATATTACCGGCTTTTACTTCAAACTATAATTCCCTAAAATCGAGAAGGACTTTTATTAGGACGTAATACATGCTAGAGTCATGGCTAACAAAAAAGGGGTAATAGGAAAAACAAAAATATATGTTTGAAAAATAGGAGACTTTTTGGAGATTACAAGGTACATTTTTTTTCGCTTGGAAATTTTTTTCTTTCCTTATTTTATTTATTTATTTATTTATATATACATATCTTTTTTTTTTTTTCATAGCACCGTTATCCGGAATACATAATCATCCATATTTTCAAATATAATTGGGTGGTGGAAAACATAAAACATAAGGTGATACTCTACATTGGAGTGGGACAAGATGATAAGTTATCAATGAAAAAGTGTTTTTTTTTTTAAAGGCTCAAAGGGGTTAACTATGGATGCTTTATAATAGGGTTGGTTAGAAAAGCTCAAACGGATCAAAGATGACTTTCTGTCATCTTTTAGGGCTCTAAATAATCTTTTATATCCACAAGTTCAATGGACTTTTAGATGGGACTGCACAAACTTTTTTTTTCACTTCTTTTTTTTTGTAGAAAATATAGAGATCTTGTACAATAAATTGTGAAGATGTATAGGCAAACAAGGTTACTCTCCAAGGATAATAGGTTCAAAGTTCAAAAACTTGCTTGAACTTTTCATAACATGTACATTCCTCCAAATGGCTTAATCAATTTCACTCATCAAATTTCTCAATTTACGTTTCAAGATGCAAATGGGAAAACATAGTGTAAAATAACTCAAGGCCAAAGATAATACAAATACCAAAATTTAAAAATTATCACGTTGTCTTATGTTAAAATATCACATCGAAAAAGAAAACTCTTTTGTTTTTTTAGTTAAAGAAAACACTAAAAATTGAGACTGATTGCAAAACCTTAAGGGAGATAATTAAGAGAAAATAATCAAAAGAAAAAAAGAAGAAGTTAGAAAACAATTTTTTTTAGAAACAAAACACTAAAATCAAGAAGATGTGTTTCTAAAGACACTACATTTTATATTCTGCCATTTTCGACTCAAATTTTATCCAAAGTTAGTCTTTACAACAAAAATTAGTAAAAACATCACCAGGACTGAGACATTCCACAACTGTCAACTATTCCCTCCCCCTACATAAAGGAGACATTATCCTCAATGTTTTAGAATAAAGGAGTAGAGTTTAGAAGACATCACTTGGTCATAGTGTTGTGCATTCTCTGCTATGAAATTCTAGTTATGCAACCCAAGAGGGGGGGGGGTGAATTGGGATATTAGAAATTATTCAATTTTAAAACAAAACTCAATGCAAATATAAGAGGGATTTAAAGCAATAACAAATAAATCAATCAAGCACAATAAAAAGATTAAGGGAAGAGAAAACAAACACAATGATTTTTACCTAGTTCAACAATCCCCACCTACGTCCACGCCTCCAAGCTCACCGGGCTTGAGGATTTCACTAAGCAAGCCTCCAATGCTTCAAATACTTACAATTGACTTCCAAGGTGTCAATGGACCTTCACAACAAGAGATTATCCCTAATTTCTTAACCCAAATGTGTCTCAATACTTACAATCTCTTAACTTGATTTTACAAAAAGGATTACAAATGAATTTCTCTCACACAATGTGTTTGATCACAAATGAAAGCTCAATGTGTGAATGAATAGATGAATACAAGGATTTAAAGCTCAAAAAAAGTTGTATTCTCAATAATTTGCTCAATGATGATCGTTGGAATTTGTCTTGTTTGAATTGGATTGAGCTTATTTATAGTTGAAGCTGAAAAACTAGCCGTTATTGACTGTCTGCCCGTAAACAGATCGTTGTTAACTGTAAACGGTTAACCATTTATTCTAGTCAAAGTTACCGTTGAGCTGAATTTCAAATAAACAGTTGACCATTTGTCACTATCGGTTCACCGTAAATTTCCAGAGACCTGCAAAATAAATTTGGTTTAATCGTTCTCACTAAACGGTTCAAGGTTAGCAATCTGAAAATAATCGGTTCACCGTTTTCAGTAAATGATTAGCCGTTTGCTACAGTGATTGCTATAGTGAAATTATTTTCTAAAATTATAGTTTTGCCCCAAAAATTTCTATAATTATACTATGGTCCAAATTGTCATAAAACTTTACAAATAAGTCCATTTTCAGAGTTTCAAAACTTTTTCAATTTAGACCATTAATTGAAAACAACCAATTTTATAAAATCATTTTTCCATTAAGTATAAAGCCTTTACATTATGAAAATAATGATTTATTTAAAATAATTTGAGCTTTTAAAAACTTAATCTTGTTTGTTATCATCAAAATCAACATTATGGATACATATATGCTAACATGCTATATAGTCAAGATAATCTAATGCATCTTCAAAACTTTTATCCCTAAACTCACCATTACACATCATTTCAATGACTTGTTTACCTTGCGATGTTAATCCCTCATAGAAATAAGACATTAATCTCCATGTTTCAAAATCGTGGTGTGGGCAAATTTTAAGTAGTTCTTTAAACCTATCTCAACATTGGTAGAGGGTTTCTCCTAGCTTTTGAGTAAAGGTGGTGATTTTTCTTTTGAAAGAATTTATTCTGTGGGGTGGGAAGATTTTGTTTCAAAAATTATGCTTGCATTTCATCCCAAGTTCTGATAGATCATGACCTAAGATTTTGTAGCCAAGTTTTAACTTTATCCTTTAGTGAGAAAGGGAAAAACTTAAGTCTGATTATATTCATGCTACAAGTTTGATATGTACATGTGTTACAGACTTCTTCAAATTCTCTCAAATGCAGATATGGATTTTCATACTCGAAACCATGAAAGGTAGGGAGAAGTTAGATGATACTAGGTTTGAAATTAAAACGCGATGCATCAAGAGGAAAGACTATGCATGATGGTGACATTGTTCTAGTAGGATGCATAAAGTTGTTGAGTATTAGAAAATGCATATTTATAAAGGAGAAAACCGTCATTTTACATTTTAAGTCTTACTAACAACCCTTACTTTTATATATTTAACCTTCTTGTGATTTAATTACATGTGTTTTATTTTAATTAAGTATTTTATGTATTTTAGGGGCATTATAGTCATTTCATAATAAAGGAGAGATCAGACGGCAAAACGGACATCACTTTTGAACTCAGGACGGTCGAAAACCTTAGGAGGAGCATAAAAGGAAAAATGGCACTATTCACATGTACGGTACTATTCACGTGTACGGTACTGTATACGTTACTGTTTACGACACTGTTCACATAGACGGATGATGACGTGGCATTGATCGATGATGTGGCATTGACTGATGAGGTGTCACGATCCTGTTGGACTAAAATTCTTATGTACTGTTGATGGTGACGTGGCAGCATATCAGTGGACGAAAAATCTCGCGTACGGTGCATGCATCACACAGGATTATTTTCAACCAAACCGCGTTACTGTTCATCCGGGTCAAACCGCGTTACTGTTCAAAGTCGGGTCAAACCGTGTTACTGTTCATCCGCATGGTCAAACGTGGACTGTTGACTGATGACGTGGCGCAATCCTGAGCGTCCAAACTGTTTTTAATCCGATGGCCATGATTTACTCCATGTATCTATAAAAAGGGGGCCTTTCCCCCCTAATTGGATATCTCTGAATCCATTTTTGGGATCCATTTTCTGTAATTCCCTCTCCATCTTGTATTTTCTTCGTATTTTAATAAATTCCTATTTTGCCCCTAGTTCAACTATGAGTGGCTAATTTTCTTTCAAGCTTGGGTTGAAGGTGAAGTCTCAACATGTGTCATGGGCTTAATTTGGTAAATTTATTTTCTCTTCCCCTCTAATTTTTGTGGATGTTTTGACTTCTCGTCGACAAATAATAATAGTCTTGTCTATTTACCGCCTTGGTTACACCGGCTCTCTAGTATAAGGTTATTATTATTTGGCACGATAAGCCCTTAGCACCATATTGATTAGAGCGTGGTTCATGAGGTGTGGATTCCCCCCTCATGATTTAATTGGCATTAATACGGATTATTTAGCCCATGATGCATGTTGATACGGATCCAGATACCCAAGTACGTCATTTCAATAGAATTATCTTCAATTTATTCTCGCCATTGCAATTCCAATTTTAGAATTTATTCTCGCTATTTTAATTTAAGTTTTAGCATATACCAAATCATTTCCACCACAAATCCAACAACCCATTTACAAAATTAATTCTACACAATTAAAATCCACCTCCTCGTGGGATCGACACTCGTCACCATAGATCTATACTACAATAGATTCGTGCGCTTGCGAGTACATTAAAATTTGCACAACAAAAGTCTCTAAGGGTCCTAGGTTGTTCATGAAGATTTTGCAAGGCTCGGTTATTGTTGGTTATTTTTACTCAATTGCTATTGATGCCAATGTGCAAGTGTACACAACAAGTAATAAAGTGATGAATACTCGAGATCGTCTCCACAAAGATTGATGTTACTAGAAAGGCTATAGCAATCACGATAATGCAAACTTCCTTTGTCTCAAAAATATTCTAATTAAAAGTAAATTACTACCGAAATAGACAATAAAAGAAAAATAAAACAAATCAATGCAATAATAAAACAAATTAAATGAATTGCATAAAAAGATTTCAATGGGAATGAGGTGGCTAAGTGATCAAACTCTCTTCATGGACTGACTGTTTTGTCTAAATTAATACTAGTTGCTATAGATTTCTCAGCACTGGGCAGAATTATTTTGCATCCTCAGCTGTCGCTTATCAGATTTCTCATACCCTTAAGCACCCTAACAATGACCAGTTGTTAACCCACCTACGGTATGACATTATGAGCACACACTCTCTACCCTACAAGGTGAATTCCTATGTCTAGTTATTCACAAATCTTAACTCAAATATAGCCCTTTTGGGACTCAAGTAATCTTAGTTCAGGAAACTTAAATTAAGATCAAGTATTACTCTTATAATTTTCACTATGACAGGCCCTTTTGTGGCTCTATGTTAACTTGAACCATTAAATGGGTGGTCAACCGAATAATGATTATAATAATAGCTATTATAGTAAAATGCTATAGCAATCTTGCAGCAACTCATAAGAACAGTCAAAAACCTATTTAGATTGTTTGTCACTTAACTACAATCAAATTTAGTTCATACTTTAGAAAAGAAAAAAAAAATATTGATAATGACATACATCGGTTCAATCAAAGAGTAAGGAAGGGAACAAGTAAAGAACGATGACAAATTGAATCCAAGTAATTCTGCTGAATTCTTCACTAGTGCGGACTTATTTTCCTTGAATTCTGATTCTCCCATTCTTTTTCTCTCGATTTCTTCCATGTTAATTCACCGCCACCTTTTCATATCATGCGCGCTCTTTTTATAACTGAAAACTAGGGTAAACAGAAGCCTAGGGCATACATGAGTCATATTAGGAAACTGCAGATATCCCACGCTAAGTTTTTCTATAGTTTATTCCAGGATTGCTACAGCAATGGTTGCTCTAGTAACGGCTATAGCACTGCACTGCTCCAGATTTTGTTTCAATTCTTTTGTGGCCATATTCTTCCTCCTTTTCGCCATCCTATTGCATCAGCATTCCTTCCATGAATTATAAGCTTCTGGAAACCAACAATTATGCACACAATTTGAGCACGAATTACTTTAAATCAAGCAAAACTTATTAAGACTAAACTAAAATGAATGTTTATGGAAAATGTGACAAAAATGTAATGACAACACCTCATTTACTCTCTAAGTGGTCTTGATTTAAGTTTAGAATTGCTAGAATAACTCTCATTTCATAGAGTTATCACACCCCCAAACTTAAACCATTACTTGTCCTCAAGTAATGACAACAACACTCACTCTTCAATCACATAATCATGCAACAAATAACTTAGCTCTGTCATCAAATTTGCAAGGATGCTCCCACCCTCAGATCACACTCTTAATCATACAAAATTGCCATAGTAGTTCAAGTTTTAGACTTACGCCTCATTCGGTCCAGAGTGTGTGTGTGCCACTTTGATCAAGTTCCAGAGGTGCTACAACATTACAAAGATATTGCATTTAATTCAGAGGTAGAACACAAATATATTCACATATGAGGGAGCAGAAATCACACATACTCAAACTATGCTATAACAAAAACAAAAAATGTTTGTTTTTTTTTTAAATAAGAACACTTAACACTCTTCACTATAACATTTTTTTTCATGTGAATGTCGATCACTTGTAATGATGACACTCAATTACCCAATCAATGCATAGATCAGAGTTGCTATAGTAATATTTATAGCATAGTCTTATTTAAAGATATCTTTTAACTCAAGGCTGGACATGGGGCTCATGAACAGACCTGACTACTCAATATCCTAGCTAGAGGACATTTCTTTTCTTTTTTCTTTTTTTTTCATAACAGTCATAGATGCTACATCAATGCTCATAACTCTTGTTGCCTTTAGACTCAAGTCTGCATATGAGGTACATACTCAACCTTGGTTACTCAGCAAGTTGAGCCATTGGAGCCAAATTTATTTCATAATGAGCACAGTTTAACCAAAATTTTCCCTTAACTTGAGATATTATACTCATTTTTGTTTTCTTGGCTTTGCTATAACATCCTCATAAAACTCAACTAAAGTCTAAGTGTCGGGACAAAATTTCAACATCCATCTATAACTATCTCTACTTCGCATTCTCATAAATACTGAATAACACTCAATTTATCTTCATTAGGTTTTTAAATCCGTACACAAATATTAGATAACAGAGCTTCACACAACATACAACACAAGCATAAACAGATGCACTAAAAAACACAACCCCCCCAAACTTGAGTGGTGCTGTGTGATAACTCTAGGAAATGAGAATTATTACATCTATTCTAAACTTGAATAAAGGCCATTTAGAAAGCAAATAATGTATTTTAATTACATTTTGGTGAACGTTTGCATAAACATTCATTTTAGTTGAGTATTAACAAGTTTTGCTTGAATCATAGTAATTTGTGCTAAAAACAGATTTTAATTTGTAGGTTTTAAATTCATAAAAGGATGCAGAGACATTAGATGAGAAAGAGGAGGAAAGAAGATGATCACAAAAGAAGGAAAGCACAATCGGAAATGACACAAGTGCTATTGCAGATGTTAGAGCAACCAATGCTGCAGCAATCTAGGAGAAACGGGGGAGAAAATATAGGCGCGGGTCAGCAATTAAATTACAATCTGCATGTTTCCTAATTAAAACACAGGCACACGCATGGGCATTGATTGGGAAAACCTAATTTGCAAATATATAAAGGAGGCATGCACCACATAGAAGCGGCGGTGGAATTAACATTCAAAAACAATTAAAAAGGCAAGAAGAATATCAAGATTAAGGAGGGCTATTCGGCATCATTGAAGCACCGAGGAGGATCCTTAGACTTTCATCGTGCTCAACTCATATTATCTTTCTTCCTTTGATTGATTGGATGTATTTTGCAATCATTATATTTATGTTTATTTTTATCATTCAGAATATGAACTGAATTTACTTGTAGTTGAGTGACAAATAATCCAATAGGTTCTTGACTGTTCTTATATGATGTTATGATAATGCTGTAGCATTATACTCTAATAGTTTTTATGATATAATTGTTATTTCGGTTGACCACCCATTTAATAGTTTCAGTTAAGATAGAGCAGCAAAAGAGTATGTCTTAGCGAACATTATTAGAGTATTACTTGTTCTTAAATTAAGTTTCCTGGATTAGATTATCTTAAATCCCATAAGGGTAATGCTTGAAATTAAGATTTGTGATATCCTAGACATAGGTGTTCACCTTGTAGGGTAGAGAGATTAAAGATCATAAAGCCATACATTAAATTTATGAGCAACTGGTCATTGTTAGTAGATTTAAAGGTATGAGATTTCCAACATGCGATAGCTGCTGATGCAGATTTGTTTTACCTAGTGCTGCAGCACTTATCATAACAACCAGTGCTAATTTGGTAATCAACAGTCACCCCATTAGGAGAGTTTGATCATTCAACTACTATATTCTCAATTGAACCTTGGACACATTTAATTAAGTTTATTTTATTTCGATATTGCTTTAATTCCCATCTCTCACAATTATTATTTACGATAGAATTATTTGGCAATTGTTTGTTTCGGTCTTTAGTTGACGTGCATTATTGTGATTGCTTTAACATTTTGAGTAACATCAATCCCTGTAGAGATGATCTTGAACACTCATCACTTTATTACTTGTTGTGTATACTTGCACATTGGCATTGATAATAATTGATTATACAAATCAATTAACAAGTTTTTGGCGCCGTTGCCGGGGATTGATTGTTTATTTTTGTAGTGTGAAGTAAATTGCGATAGCACCAAACTTAACTCAATTCATTCTATTGATTGGCAGATCAGTACGTGCATGCACAAAAATAAATCTGAGGTATTCCAATTCGATCCTGAGATTGAAAGGACTATCAGGAGATTGCGAAGAGAACAAAGAAATTCAAAGACTGCTTCAGGCATGAATAACTTGCAAGATGAGGGAAATTTGAACTCTCACGGACCTTTACAACCAGCAAGCATTCAAGAAGAGCAGAATGAATATGCTAACGGGAGACAGCCAGGAAATAACAATATTATTTACATGGCAGACGACAGGGACCGAGCTATACAAGATTATGCTGTGCTAACTCCTCAAGTTGTCCATCCTGGCATCATCAGACCTGAAGTAGATGCTGCCAACTTTGAGTTAAAACCAGTGATGTTTCAAATGTTGCAAACAGTTGGGCAATTCAATGGACTGCCAAATGAAGATCATCATCTTCATCTTAAATTGTTCTTGGAAGTAAGTGATGCTTTCAAAATTGCTGGAGCAACGCAAGATGCTTTAAGGCTGAGGCTTTTTCCTTATTCCTTAAGGGATCGAGCAAGAGCATGGTTAAATTCATTACCATCTGATTCCATCACTACATGGAATGAATTGGCTGATAAATTCTTAATGAAATATTTCCCACCGACAAAGAATGCGAAATTACAGAATGAGATTACCTCCTTCCATCAAATTGAAGATGAAAGTTTGTACGAGGCTTGGGAAAGGTTCAAGGAATTGCTCAGAAGGTGTCCTCATCATGATATTCCTTGTTGCATTCAATTGGAAACTTTCTACAATGGGTTGAATCCGAGTACAAGGTTAATGGTGGATGCTTCAGCAAATAGAGCAATGTTAGCCAAATCCTACACTGAAGCTTATGAGATTTTGGAGAGAATTGCCAATAATAACTACCAGTGGCCTTCAGTTAGGCAACCAGTAGCAAGGGGATCAGCAGGGGTACATAGCATTGATGCAATTACAGCCTTATCAGCTCAAGTAACTTCATTGACTAATATGGTAAAAGTCATGACAGCTGCTCCAGCAACAATAAAGCAAGTTACTGAACTTTCTTGTGTCTATTGTGGTGAAGATCATGATTTTGATAATTGCCCTGGAAATTCAGCCTTAGTAAATTATGTGGGTAACTTCAATCGACAACCTCAGAACAATCCATATTCAAATACTTACAACCCAGGCTGGAAACAACACCCAAATTTCTCATGGAGCAATCAGAATCGAAATGCTCCAGCATTGAATGGACTAAGTAGAAATATACAACCACAACCACCTGGTTTTCATCAACAAATTCAAGGGCAAAAGCATATCAATCAGGATCCAATCACTTCATTGGAAGTATTAATCAAGGAGTACATTGTAAAGAATGAAGCAATTGTGCAGAGTCAAGCTGTGTCCTTGAGAAACCTTGAGAACCAAATGGGACAATTAGCTACAGCAATGAGCAGCAGAACTCAAGGAAGCTTACTTAGCAACACAGAAGATCATAGGAGAGAGAGCAAAGAACACTGTAAAGTGATTAGTCTGAGATCTAGAAAGCATGTTGATATCCCAGTTGAGGTGACAAAAAATGGGATGGAAGGCATTTCAGCTCAAAAACCAACTCAAAAGGGAAGCATGTTACAGCAGACTCCCCATCAAGACACTGATGCAAGAGACCTAGCTATAGCAACTGCAAAAGAAAATCAACCAGATCTTGCTGAAAAAGAAGTTACAACACCAGTAGCCACAACCTGCACCAACTTAAACAAACAGAGTTTGGTACCTCCTGAATCTAACCAGTAGTTTAGACATCCACTACCCTTCTCTCAAAGGTTCCAGAAATAAAAACAAGACAAGCAGTTCAGCAAATTCCTGGAAGTGTTGAAGCAACTGCACATAAACATACCTTTTGTGGAAGCTTTGGAGCAAATGCCAAATTATGTAAAATTTTTAAAAGATATCTTGGCACGAAAAAGAAGGCTGGGAGAGTTTGAAACTGTTGCTCTAACATAGGAAAGCAGCCATATGCTTCAGAGTAAAATTCCCACAAAATTGAAAGATCCAGGGAGTTTTACAATACCCTGCTCTATAGGGAATAGGTATGCTGGCAGAGCACTTTGTGATTTAGGAGCTAGTATCAACTTGATGCCATTATCTGTATTTAAGCAGCTTGGAGCAGGGGAGTGCAGATCAACAACTGTCACTCTGCAATTAGCTGACAGATCCCATGCATATCCTGAAGGAAAGATAGAGGATGTACTGGTGAAGGTTGACAAATTCATTTTTCCAGTGGATTTCATTGTGCTGGACTTTGAAGCTGACAAAGAGGTACCCATTATACTTGGCAGACCTTTTCTAGCAACTGGAAAGACTTTGATAAATGTGCAGAAAGGAGAGCTGACCATGAGAGTGAATGATCAGCAAGTCACATTCAATGTACTAGAGGCCATGAGAAATGTTGTGCAAATTTTATTGAACTCACAAGTGCACGAATCTATTGTAGAATAGATTAATGGAGACGAGTGTCGATCCCACGAGGAGGTGGATTTTAATTGTGTGTAGAATTAATTTTGTAAATGGGTGGTTGGATTTGTGGTGAAAATGATTTGGATTATCCTAAAATTGGAATTGAAATGGTGAGAATAAATTCTAAAATTGGAATTGAAATGGCGAGAATTAATTGAAGATAAATCTATTGAGATGACGTACTTGGGTACCTGGATCCGTATCAACATGCATCATGGGCTAAATAATCCTTATTAATGCCAATTAAATCATGAGGGGGGAATCCACACCTTATGAACCACGTTCTAATCAATATAGTGTTAAGGGCTTATCGTGCCAAATAATAATAACCTTGTACTAGGGGGCCAGTGAAACCAAGGCGGTACTAGACGATATTAGTATTATTTGTCGACGAGAAGTCAAAACATCCACAAAAATTAGATGGGAAGAGAAAATAAATTTACCAAATAAAGCCTATGACACACGTTGAGACTTCACCTTCAACCCAAGCTTGAAAGAAAATTAGCCACTCATAATTGAACTAGGGGCAAAATGGGAAATTATTAAAATACGTAGAAAATACAAGATGGAGAAGGAATTACAGAAAATGGAGTCCAAAAATGGATTTAGAGCTATCAAATTAGGGGGGGAGGCCCTCTTTTTATAGATACATTGAGTAAATCATGGCCATCGAATTAAAAATAGTTTGGACGCTCAGGATTGCGCCACGTCATCAGTCAACAATACGCGGTTTGACCACATGGATGAACAGTAACACGGTTTGACCTGGCTTTGAACAGTAACGTGATTTGGTTGAAAATAATCCTGTGTAATGCATGTACAGTACGCGCAAGTTTTGGTCTACTAATATGTTGCCACGTCACCATCAACAGTTCATAAGAATTTTATATCAATAGGATCATGACACCTCATCAGTCAATGCCACATCATCGGTCAATGCCACGTCATCGATCCGTCTATGTGAACAGTGTCGTGAACAGTAACGTAGACAATACCGTACATGTGAATAATACTATTTTTCCTTTTATGCTCCTCCTAAGGTTTTCGACCGTCCTGAGTTCAAAAGTGATGTCCGTTTTGCCGTTTGATCTCTTGTTTATTGTGAAATGACTATGATGCCCCTAAAATACACAAAATACTTAATTAAAATAAAACACACATAATTAAATTACAAGAACCTTAAATACATAAAAGTAAGGGTTATTAGTAAGACTTGAAATGTAAAATGATGATTTCTCCTTTATAAATATACATTTTCTAACACTCAACACACCCCCCAACTAGCTTATTGCTAGTCCCTAGCAAATAAAGCGAAAACAAAATTCAAACACAAATTTTGTTTTTTGTTTTTTTTAAACAATCTTGTTTATTCAATCAGACTAATGATAGCAATCAAATAAAAGTATAAGCATTATCTCCAGTCTAAACCAACATCACACCCACATCAACCATCCACATGAATCAGCGTAGTAGAATATCATAGCTACTTTCAAGAATGACATGTCAAACCCCAAAATCTCATTGGAAATAGTGACACTGTCACAAAGAAATTAAACCTAATAAAAATAGTCACTCCAATGAATAGTACTTGAGAGAGAAAATAATAAAAAAGTGAGATCACATGCTCTCACCAAGATGAAAGAAATATGCCATCAGCTTAGAAATAATACAATCTCAAGTCAAACAAAAATGCTAGTCAACCCACTTTATTTATCTTTTTTTTCTTCTTTTTTTTTATTATGCATCACTACATTTTTTTAGCCCATATAACTAGCTTCTACTTCAGACTATAGTTCCCTAAAATCAAGGACTTTTATCAGGAAGTAACGTAGGTTAGGGACATGGTTAACAAAGAAGGGAAATAAGGAAAATAAAGTGTATGTTTGAGAAAAATGCAGAGGAATTTTTATTTTGGAAGTTGCAAGGTGGATTTCACCTATTATTGTTAATTTTTTTCTTCTTTTTTTTTAAACAATTTTTTTTTTTTTGCTTTTGCTTGGCGCAACGTCACTGAACAAAATAATTATTTACATTTTTCTCAAACATAAATAGGTGGTGGAACTTATAAGACATCAGCTAATACTCTAAATCAAAGTGGGTCAAGATAATAAGTTTAACAAATAAAAGACTTTTTTTTTTCTTTTTTTTTAAAAGGCTCAAAATGGTTAACTATGGATATTTCACAAAAGGGATGGCTAGAAAGGCTCAAACAGATCAAAATAACCTTCCATATCTACTAGTTAGATGGGCCTCCAAATGTGGCAATACACATTTTTTTTCTTTTTTTTTAATTTTACAATTTTTTTTAAGGGTTAACTCAAAAGAAATCTAGAGATCGTGTATACAATACTAAACCTTTGAGTTGTATACAGAATAAATTAATTAGAAAAAGAAATATTTTTTTTTAACTAAGAAGATGCATTTCTAGAGGCACTACACTCCATATTCAGCCATCTTCGACTCAAATATTTGAATATATTTATAAAGGAGAAATTAAAAAGAAGAAGAAAAATGAACATCAAAACTTAATAAAGAAAAAGAAAATGTCTGAATTTTTTTTGATTTTTTTTTCAAAAGATGAAGATGCGTTTCTAGAGTCACTACATTCCATATTCAGCCATCTTCAACACAAAAAGTTAGCAACAATTAGTTTCTACAATAAAAAATTAGTAAAAACTTAACTAAGATTCTACAATTGTCCACTATTCCCTCCCCCCAACCAGAACGAAACATTGTCCTCAATGTTTTAAGGAAAGAAATAGAGTTTAGAAGACATCACATGGGTGGTGCAACACAGAAGAAAATATTTACAGGCGAAGAGTTAAATCTAATTTGTACTTCTTGTTAGCCTATATGGCTATAAATATTGATTTTGATGATAACAAACCACATGTATTTATTAAGTAAAGATTTATGAATTGTGCTTTTATAATAAGAAAATAATGTTATAGAATTAAAGCATTTTGGACTAAAATGAAAGTAATTTCAAAATCTTTGATAGTGTTTTAAATTTCGGATTTGGACCTGTTTGAAACTATTTAAATGTTTTTGGGTCATTCTATAATTTCACAAAGTTTGGGCGAAGTCATAATTTCAGAAAGTTTGGGGTTAACGAAGAATTATTTAGAAATTTTGAAATTGGACTTATTTGTAAAGTTTCATAACGTTTTGGGCCATACTACAGTTTTATAAAGTTTTGGGGTCAAATTAAAAATATTAGAAAAATTTCACTGTAGCAGGTTACTGTAGCAAGCGGCTTGCCGGATTCAGAAAACTGAAAATCCGGATTCGGGGCAGTAAGCATCCAGAACGAAAACGGCTTACCGGATTCCTGAATCCGACAAACCGATTAGGCAAAATTTTGAATTTTGCCTTAACGGTAACATAAATATGGCTTACCGAATTCCATAAAACGGCAAACCAGATAGCCCAGAATGTGAGTAACGGCTAGTTTTCGAGCTCAAGCTATAATAACTCAAATCCAACTCATTTTAAAGCTCTCCAACAAGCAAAAACAAAAAGCACACGTGATATCTTGAGCTTACAACTTGCAAAACACAAATCATTGAATCATTCATTGTTCTTCATCTTTCAATATCTACTCATTGAGTGAGTTTGATTGTAACTTTCATTTCTTCATTTCATTTGTAAGAGTTTGAGTGTGTGAGATACTTGAGTGAAGAGATTGGGAGATAATCTCTTTGTTGTAAAGGTTTATTGACACCTCAAAGTCAATTGTAATCGGTTGAAGCCTCGGAAAGGCTTGGATAGTGAAATCCTCAAGCTTGGATTGCTTGGAGGCGTGGACGTACGCAGGGATTGCCGAACCACGTAAAAATTCGTGTGTTTGTTTCTCTTCTCCCTTACTCTTTAATTATTGTGCCTTTATTAAACTTATTGCTTTCAATTTTTATTAAGGCATTAGATTGCTTGTTGTGTGGATTTGCTAGGTTTATTTTTAAATTTCCAATTCACCCCCTCTCTTGGGTTGCACACTTATATTTCACTTCTTGCTGCGGCTACTGTTACCATCATTATTTGGATGCTCCAACACAAAGGTCCAGGGGTCTGGCTCCGGTCTATAAGCTTGTAACAGATCAAGTAGCTCATTAGCAGTGTGAGCACAAATAAAGAGTTTTTTCGCATTACAAGGAATGAAATAGTTTTTTATTACATGGTTAAGAAATGCGATAAAGCCATCATAAAAGTTATTGACATTTAACAAACTGATGGGTTTCTGGTGGATGTGCAGATGGGCACAAGATGCTAGTGTGATAAGTGCCTCTAGTGTTGCAAGATCTCCTGGAAGGAAAATAAAAGCATCAGCATGATTAAGCATTTCAGTTATTCTTTCTTGCATACCTGAGATGACTAACTCTTCTCCAGTTGATGAGTCAGACGAACTGCCCAATGGTTTTAAGACTCTTGGCATGATGCCTAATACTTGACTTCCTCTGACAAAAGCTGCTTCTGAGACCATTTTTGATAACCCTTGGTTACCTCCTCCATACACCAAGAGTAATTTTCTCACTGCTATACTTCGACCAAGATCGATGGCTGCCTCAACGAACTCTTTATGCTTGCCATAGTTAAATCCAGAAAGCACACAAATGTTCTTGAATTGTCTATTTGGAGTAGCTACCATTGGGATAAGTGCCTCTAGTGTTGCAAGATCTCCTGGAAGGAAAATAAAAGCATCAGCATGATTAAGCATTTCAGTTATTCTTTCTTGCATACCTGAGATGACTAACTCTTCTCCAGTTGATGAGTCAGACGAACTGCCCAATGGTTTTAGGACTCTTGGGATGATGCCTAATACTTGACTTCCTCTGACAAAAGCTGCTTCTGAGACCATTTTTGATAACCCTTGGTTACCTCCTCCATACACCAAGTGTAATTTTCTCTCTGCTATACTTCAACCAAGATCGATGGCTGCCTCAACGAACTCTTTATGCTTGCCATAGTTAAATCCAGAAAGCACACAAATGTTCTTGAATTGTCTATTTGGAGTAGGTGCCATTGGGATACTTCTCAAAAAATAATTTGTGAGTGCTTGACAAAAAAAATCACATTTAAGAGTCTTGGTGACAGTGGGTCACAGTTGTGTATGAGGTAACATGTCAGTGTCAAATAACGCGTAAAGCACGTGGCTCGCGAGTAAAAAAGGAAACAGTAAAAAGGAAAAAGCAAACAGTAATAAGGAAAAAGCAAACAGTAATAAAATTATTAAAGACAATAATGCACACAATAAAACAATAGTGAAATAAAATAATAGTAAAGTAAAAGGATATTTACAGGTAGTTGCGACTGTGGCTCACATCTTCCTCTGGTTTTACATCCAGAAACAGCTTGAACGCCCTCTATGGGTCGAGGATAGGCTTTCTATCCAGTTTTCTTATAAACTGGCAAATACGGTCGTTTATAGTCAGATTCCCGAGACTATATCGTGCATGCTCTTTCTGGAATAATGGCCATAACTGGAGAATCGCTCCTTGCACATATCCACTGGGATGCGTTTCAAGAGACAAAAGGATATCATCCAATGACTCCTTATTCAAGCCATCCCTAATGAATTGAATCTTAACTTCCCTGTTATCAGACACCATTCCTAAAGAACATGGGTTTTTATTACAACTTATTCTGGCACACTTATGACAAACAACAGAAATTCTTCTAGCTCGTCGTTTTCTTGCATAATTTACTTTACCACAACCAGGCATGTATGTAATAAATTTTGGAGGTAACTCACCTGCCGATCGTACTTTAGCCTCGATTAACCAACGGATGTCAACAGGTATGTTATTCCTCATGAGTAATCGCATGCGTTCGGACCGAGCTTTATAGATCGTAAGGAGGGCATTCTGAGGAAGTGAAGGGAATCGCTTGTGAAGCTTCGCTAGAGTCTCGTTTCTGTCCATACCTTTGCTACAGAATATCAGTTATTATGGGAAACTGAAGTAACCGACTTGATTGTCATGGAGTACCGTTATCCGCCACTTCACCGGGGTAACAAACTAAAGCACACAAACAGAAAAATAAATTGAAACACACAAAGAAAATTAAAATCATCCTCTGCTTGAATTTACCTCAAGCTCCAACTGGATGTCGTAAACACTTCTCTCAATGTCTCTGAGTTGGCTTTCTAAATCCTCAACATATGCTACTAACTCTGGTGGTTGTAGAGCCCAAATACGATGTGTTTTACAAAATTGAATCTGCCTTATGAGATGAGTTTTGACACGTTGAAGTGGTTTAAGAATGTTCAGGAGGAACGGTCTAAGTATGGCACTCATGATTAAAAATGATAAGAGAAAACTTAATAGTTAAACAAACACACTTATGTAAAAATAATTTCAATTAGCAAAAGAATAATATAAAGAAAGAAAAAAAATATCAAATCAACGAAAAGAAAAGAAAAAAAATCAATTCAAATCTAGTGGGTCACTCAAATTTATTTCGGAGTCTTCTCCATGTGGTTGGTACTCTAGATATGGCTTTAATCTTTGACCATTAACTTTAAACGTGACACCGTTCTTTAGGTCCTTAATTTCAATTGCCCCATGTGGAAAAACAGTATGTACAATAAATGGACCAGACCAACGAGAGCGTAACTTACCTGGGAATAGGTGCAAGCAACAAATTGAATAAAAGCACTTTCTGACCTGGAGTGAAAGATTTTCTCATAATTTGCTTGTCATGGAAGACTTTCATTTGTTGCTTGTAAATCTTGGCATTTTCGTATGCGTCATTGCGAATTTCTTCAAGTTCTGCCAGTTGTAATCTTCTTTCTAAACTGGCTTGCTGCATGTCAAAGTTGAATTTCTTGATGGCCCAATACGCACAATGCTCGAGTTCCATAGGTAGGTGGCAAGCTTTTCCATACACTAGCCTGTAGGGTGACATCCCAATCGAGGTCTTGAAAGCCGTTCTATATGTCCATAATGCATCATCAAGTCTTAATGACCAATCTTTTCTGTCTGGCCTCACCGTTTTTTCTAATATGTGCTTTATTTCTCGATTGGAGATCTCAACTTGGCCACTGATTTGCGGATGATATAGGGTCGCCACTTTATGAGTGATTGAATACTTTGTTAAAAGAGCTTTGAATGCTTTGTTACAAAAGTGGACACCACCACACTGATTATTGCTCGAGGGAATCTAAAGCATGAAACAATATTGCTTTTCAAAAATCCTATCACCACCTTGTGATCATTGGTTCTGTATGGAATTGGTTCTACCCATTTTGATACATAGTCAACAGCAACCAATATGTATTAATGGCCAAAAGAAGGGGGAAATGGTCCCATGAAGTCGATACCCCATACATAAAAAATCTCAACTACTAAAATTGGATTTAGTGGCATCATGTTCCTTCGTGTAATGCTCCCCATTCGTTGACACCTATCACATGAAGAACAAAAAGTGTAAGCATCTCGAAATATAGTTGGCCAATAAAAACCACATTGTAAAACTTTAGTTGCTGTTTTCTTAGCACTGAAATGACCTCCACAAGCTTGTTCATGGCAGAGTGAAAGAATATTATGAATTTCATTTTCTGGGACACATTGTCTAACAATTTGATAAGCACAATACTTGAACAAATACGGGTCATCCCAAAAGAAATTCTTTATCTCTGCAAAGAATTTAGCATTGTCTTGCTTGGTCCAATACTCTGGAAGTTTACCTGTAACAAGATAATTAACTATATCAGCATACCAAGGTAATACTTCCACACTCATTAATTGTTCATCTGGAAATGACTCATTCAATATTAATGGCTCTATAATTGTGTCAAAATGGAGACGAGAGAGGTGGTTCGCCACAACATTTTCTGTCCCTTTCTTATCTTTGAATTCCAAGTAGAATTCCTGCAAAAGTAACACCCAACGAATTAGTCTAGCTTTTGCATCTTTCTTTGTGAGAAGATTTTTAAGAGCAGCATGATCTGTGAATATAATTATTTTACAACTAATGAGATAAGATCGAAATTTCTCTAATGCAAACACTACTGCTAGCATTTCTTTTTCAGTAGTTGAATAGTTCAATGTGCATCATTCAATGTCATACTAGCATAGTAAATAACATGAGGAATTCGATCAACTCTTTGTCCTAATACTGCTCCTACTGCATAATCAGATGCGTCACACATGAGTTCAAATGGTAAACTCCAATTTGGGGGCTGAATGATGGGTGATGATGTCAACAACTGCTTTAATTTTCCAAATGCCACAAGACATGAATCATCAAAGACAAAAGGTATATCCTTAGCAAGTAGATTGCATAAGGGTCTAGAAACTTTGCTAAAATCTTTAATGGAACGTTTATAGAAACCAGCATGCCCAAGGAAAGATCTTACTTCTCTGATTGTTTTGGGTGGAGGAAGATTAGAAATGAGATCCATCTTGGCTTTGTCAACCTCAATACCTTTGTTCGAAATGATGTGACCGAGAACAATACCTTGTTTTACCATAAAATGACACTTCTCTCAATTTAAGACCAAGTTCTTTTCGATACATCTCTGTAGAACTAGTGTTAGATGATGTAAACATTGATCAAATGAATCACCAAAGACAGAAAAGTCACCCATAAAAACTTCAAGGAATCGTTCAACCATATCAAAACAAATGCTTAACATGCATCGTTGAAATGTAGCAAGTGCATTACATAATCCAAATGACATCTTCCTATATGCAAAAGTGCCAAAAGGGCAAGTGAAAGTGGTTTCTCTTGATCTTTTGGTGCTATGAGAATCTGATTATATCCGGAGTAGCCATCTAGAAAGCAATAAAATTCATGGACTGCTAATCTGTCAAGCATTTGATCAATAAATGGTAAAGGAAAATGGTCTTTACATGTGACAGAATTCAATTTTCTATAATCAATGCATACACGCCATCCTGTAGTTACTTTAGTTGGTATCAATTCATTATTAGCATTGGTAACTACTGTGACTCCTAACTTTTTAGGGACAATTTGTACATGAATGACCCATGAACTATCAGAAATTGGGTAAATGATACCTCCGTCTAATAGCTTAAGGACTTCAGTTCTAACAACTTCTTTCATATTAGGATTTAACCGACGTTGCATTTCCCTAGAAGATTTAGCATTTTCATCGAGGTGAATGTAATGCATGCAATTTACTGGATTTATACCTTTTATGTCTGTTATGGTCCATCCTAATGCTCCTTTGTGCTCTTTTAAAACATCTAACAACTTACCTTTTTGTTCGTCATTTAGAGATGATGAGATGATTATCGGCAGAGTACTTTCTTCTCTCAAAAATGCATATTCCAAAGTGTTGGGCAATGGTTTGAGCTCGAGTTTCGGTGGTGATTCTGATGATGGGATGAGTTTCTTTTCTGATGGTGCTAGTTGTTCAACTCTTGACTTCTATTTATTAATGGCCATGGATGTTGCTGAGTCAAGTAGGGCGTTGACCTCATTGACCGATCTGTCAATATCAAAATCCAAGCCAAAGTGAGTTAAACATGTTTGTAAAGGATCATCACTAAGGTTTGAAAGAAAAGTATTATCAACTATTGTTTCTATTAAATCCACATCAACAATTCCATCATCTGCATTGTGAGGCTGTTTGGAAATGTTGAAGATGTTCAGCTCCATAGTCGTGTTGCTGAAGGACAACTACATATTTCCAGTTCTGCATTGAATGTGAGCATCCACAGTTGCCAAGAAAGGTCAGCCTAGAATAATGGGGATGTGCTTCCTTGAATCATGTATTGGTTGACTGTCAATTACAATAAAATCAACAGGAAAATAAAACTTGTCTACCTGGATAAGCACATCCTCCACAATGCCACGAGGTATTTTCGTGGACCGATCTGTAAGTTGTAACACCACTGGAGTTGGGTGTAATTCTCCAAGTCCAAGTTTGAAAAATACTGAGTAAGGCAACATATTTACACTAGCTCCTAAATCCAACAAAACATTCTCAATTATGTGGTTCCTTATGCTACATGAGATAGTGGGGGAGCCTGGGTCTTTGTATTTTAGAGGAATTTTGTGTTGGAGTATAGAACTAACGTTTTCTGTTAAAAATGCCTTCTTTTAAACATGAATATTTCTCTTTTTAGTACAAAGGTCTTTAAGAAACTTGGCATAAGATGAAACTTGTTTTATAGCATCAAGCAAAGGGATGTTAACACTTACCTGTTTGAAGATTTCAAGAATCTCACCTGTGGATTTTCTCTTTTTTCCTTTAGCTAACCTTTGAGGAAATGGAGCTTTGGGAACATATTCTCGCGAGTTGGTTTCTTCTTTCTCCTCCGGTGGTGAGTCTTCAACATTCACAGGTACAATTTGATTTTCTTTTGTCACCGGCATCTCCACTTTGTTGTCGACTTCTTTTTCTTTTCGCAAGGTTATGCCTGCTTTGACTTCTCCATGCTGCTGTGGTGAACTGGTACTTGCTTCATGTACTCCTTTAGGATTAGGCACTAGTTGACTTGGAAACTTACCTTTCTCAACGGTCATTGCCAAGGTCTGAACTGAAGAAGCCAGTTGTCACACCATCTTCTCAAGGCTTGAAACTGATTGGGCTTGTGAATTGAAGCCTGCTTTCAACTCATTTCGTAGTCCATCAATGGTGCGATTCTGTTGCTCAATCGTGGAGTGAGTAACATTCTTGAAATTCTGGAATGCATCCTCTAATGGTCTGGGTTGAGAGTAGTTCTGGTCCTGATTGTATAGTCTAAATGGGGGCTGAGAGGCTTGAGGATTTTGAGGAATTGGTTGCATTGGTGGAGCTAGAGCTGCTGGTCCATTTTGTTGAAATCCTTGAGACCATGAAAAATTGGGGTGGTCTCTCCATCCAGGGTTATATGTGTTGGAGTATGGGTTGTAATTTCATGGTTTTCTCATTACACCTATGGCATTGGCTTGATCTGGGTATGAGTCATGGTCATGTGGCTCGGTTGATTTAGAAGTCGATAAAGATGCTATTTGTCGAGCGAGACCTTCAACCATCTCCTTGACTTCTTTGATTTCTGAATTTGACTCGCCAATGTGAACCTCATTTACTCCCTTAATTCTTCTAGTATTCCTTAGTGATCGACTCCGTTGTTGGGAATTATCTGCTTGTCGCTGGAAGAATTCCCAAATCTCTGATGCACTTTTTGACATTAGCTCTCCTTTACTTGTTGCCATTAGCCATTCTTGCACATTCGGCAATAATCCCTCCAAAAAGTATTGGCATTAGTATCATTTCTCGTACCCATGATGTGGACACTTCAAGAGTAGCCCATTGAATCGCTCCCCTGTTTCGAAAAACTGCTCGTCTTCTCTCTGTGTAAACTCTGAAACTTCCCTGCGAATAGCATTGGTTTTATGCACTGGGAAATATTTATTCAAAAATTTTGTAACCATTTGTTCCCATGATGTGATGCTATTAGCAGGCAAAGTATTTAACCATGAACGAGCTCTATCCTTTAAAGAAAATGGGAATAGTCTAAGTTTAACATCATCATCTGAAAAATTCTCATATTTAAATGTTTGACAAATAGTATGAAAATCATTCAGATGATTATATGGGTCCTCATTTTCTAGGCCATAGAATGTTGGGAGACAATTTAGCACACTAGGCTTTAGTTCAAAACTCCTAGCAGCTATATTTGGGTATCTTATGCATGATGTGCTCAAATTATCTAAAGGACTGAAGTAGTCCTTGAATGGCCTCTCCTGTGGTTGCAAATCCATTTTATTTTTAACTTGTTTGTGTGTGCGAAGTGTTTTCTGAAGTTCAAGGTCTATAGGTTCAAGATTAGGTAATAATGACCTTCGACCATGCATGCAAAACAAATAAAATAAAAAATAAAGATGGGAACAAAACAAGTAAAAATAAAGAAGAGGGAGAAATTACGATACTAACCTTATTGCGCTATTACAGCCTTACTATAAAAATACACAAAAAATAAATACATGAAATAAATTAACTAAAAATAAATTAATAAGATAAACAAAAAAAATTACAAAGAAAAATAAATTACATAATTTTAAAGAAGAAAAAAAGAAGAGAAATACTAACCTTTAAATGTAGATTCACTTTTTTTTTAATAAAAAAAATTACAAGAAAACAATTAAAAGAAATTATTCACAAAAATTAATTCTATGAATTAAAATTACTTACCTCCCCGGCAACGGCGCCAAAAACTTGTTGTGTAAATTTTTGCAAGTGGACGAATCTATTGTAGAATAGATTAATGGAGACAAGTGTCGATCCCAGGAGGAGGTGGATTTTAATTGTGTGTAGAATTAATTTTGTAAATGGGTGGTTGGATTTGTGGTGAAAATGATTTGGATTATCTTAAAATTGGAATTGAAATGGCGAGAATTAATTGAAGAGAAATCTATTGAGATGACGTACTTGGGTATCTGGATCCGTATCAGCATGCGTCATGGGCTAAATAATCCTTATTAATGCCAATTAAATCATGAGGGGGGAATCCACACCTTATGAACCACGCTCTAATCAATATGGTGCTAAGGGCTTATCGTGCCAAATAATAATAACCTTGTACTAGGGGGCCGGTGAAACCAAGGCGGTACTAGACAAGATTAGTATTATTTGTCGACGAGAAGTCAAAACATCCACAAAAATTAGATGGGAAGAGAAAATAAATTTACCAAATAAAGCCCATGACACATGTTGAGACTTCACCTTCAACCCAAGCTTGAAAGAAAATTAGCCACTCATAATTGAACTAGGGGCAAAATGAAAATTTATTAAAATACGTAGAAAATACAAGATGGAGAAGGAATTACAGAAAATGGAGTCTAAAAATGGATTCAGAGCTATCAAATTAGGGGGGGAAGGCCCCCTTTTTATAGATACATTGAGTAAATCATGGCCATCGGATTAAAAATAGTTTGGACGCTCAGGATTGTGCTACGTCATCAGTCAACAGTACGCGGTTTGACCACGTGGATGAACAGTAACACGGTTTGACCCGGCTTTGAACAGTAATGCGGTTAGGTTGAAAATAATCTTATGTAATGCATGTACCGTATGCGCAAGTTTTGGTCCACTAATATGCTGCCACGTCACCATCAACAGTTCATAAGAATTTTAGACTAACAGGATCATGACACCTCATCAGTCAATGCCACGTCATCGATCTGTCTATGTGAACAGTAACGTAGATAGTACCGTATATGTGAATAGTACCGTACATGTGAACAATGCAATTTTTCCTTTTATGCTCCTCCTAAGGTTTTCGACCGTCCTGAGTTCAAAAGTGATGTCCGTTTTGCTGTTTGATCTCTCGTTTATTGTGAAATGACTATGATGTCCCTAAAATACACTAAATACTTAATTAAAATAAAACACACATAATTAAATTACAAGAACCTTAAATACATAAAAGTAAGGGTTGTTAGTAAGACTTGAAATGTAAAATGACGATTTTCTCCAATATACATTTTCTAACACTCAACAAGAAACCCTAATGAAATAGAAGGTTGCAATTTCCTAAGTGTAGTGGATCTTGTTGTAACAAACGGACTGGACAGATGCTGTAGTAATATACTTAACAAAGTCACCACCTTTGAGGAGGTTGAAGAGGAAGATGTTGCAGCAATTCAAACAGATTGGATGGACAAACAGCAATCTAATGGGCACAACAGGGTTATTGAACACCTGAATCTTTCAGACAGGGAAGTAAAAATAACTTTACCATCTATTGAATCACCCCCTAGTTTTGAATTAAAACTGTTACCTTCACATTTAAAGTATGCTTATCTTGGTCAAAACAACATACTCCCTGTAATCATTTCTTCTACTTTGGATGCAGGTCAAGAACAAAGCCTAGTAGATTTGCTGGGAAAATACAGAAGAGCAATTGGATGGACCATGGCAGATATAAAGGTTATCAGCCCATCAATATATATGCATAAGATCCTTTTAGAAGACTCTTCCAGCAATTCGGTGGAGCACCAGAGAAGGCTGAATCCTATTATGAAAGAAGTGGTGAAGAAGGAAATCATCAAATGGTTAAATGCTGGAATCATATACCCAATATCAGACAGTTCATGGGTAAGCCCAGTTCAGTGTGTTCCAAAGAAAGGAGGGATAACAGTAATGGCTAATGAGAAGAATGAACTTATTCCTACAAGGCCAGTGACTAGATGGAGAGTGTGTATGGATTACAGGAAGCTCAACAAAGCAACAAGGAAAGACCATTTCCCACTTCTATTCATAGATCAGATGCTGGATAGACTTGCTGGAAAACAATACTACTGTTTCTTAGATGGGTATTCAGGCTACAACCAGATTGCTATAGCACTAGAGGATCAAGAGAAGACTACATTTACTTGCCCTTATGGAACATTTACCTTCAGAAGAATGTCATTTGGGCTATGCAGTGCTCCAGCAACTTTTCAGAGATGCATGATGTCTATATTTTCTGATATGGTAGAGCAGACCTTGGAAATTTTCATGGATGATTTTTCAGTTTTTTGAGAGACATATGGTAATTGTTTACACAACTTGAAATAAGTTCTTAAAAGATGTGAGATGACCAACTTAGTACTTAATTGGGAGAAGTGTCATTTCATGGTGCAAGAAGGAATAGTGCTGGGTCACAAGATATCCAAGGATGGTATTGAGGTAGATAAAGCCAAGATAGAGGTAATAGATAAACTGCCACCCCCAACCTCAGTAAAGGGTATTAGGAGTTTTCTGGGTCATGCTGGATTCTACAGAAGATTCATCAAGGATTTTTCCAGAGTAGCCAAGCCTCTATGTTCATTGCTGGAGCATGATAAACCATTTCACTTTGACAAAGAATGCCTTCAAGCATTTGGAGAATTAAAGAAAGCCTTGATCACTACTCCAGTAGTTATATCTCCAGATTGAAATTTACATTTGAATTGATATGTGATGCTAATGATCATTTTGTGGGAGCAGTATTAGGGCAAAGAAAGGATAAGGTTTTTCATTCTATATATTATGCAAGCAAAACTCTTACTCCAACTTAGATCAATTACACCACTACAGAGAAGAAGTTGCTGGCAGTAGTTTTTGCTTTTGACAAATTCAGACCTTACCTGGTAGGTACTAAAGTAACTGTTTACACATACCATGCAGCCATTAAATATTTAATTTCAAAGAAGAATGCCAAACCAAGACTAATCAGATGGATATTATTGCTTCAAGAATTTGATCTGGAAATTACAGATAGAAAGGGGATTGAGAATCAAGTGGCAGACTATTTGTCACGGTTGGAAGCAGACACTAGTACATTGACAAGGAAGGGCATCACTGAAACTTTTCCTGACGAACAGCTATTGGCAGTACAGCAAGCACAGATGCTGCTGTTGTGCAAATTTTAATGTACTCGCAAGCGCACGAATCTATTGTAGTATAGACTAATGGTGACGAGTGTCGATCCCACGAGGAGGTGGATTTTAATTATGTGTATAGAATTAATTTTGTAAATGGGTTGTTGGATTTATGGTAGAAATGATTTGGAATATGCTAAGACTTAAATTAAAATGGCGAGAATAAATTCTAAAATTGGAATTGCAATGGAGAGAATAAATTGAAGAGAAAATCTATTAAATTGACGTACTTGGGTATCTGGATCCGTATCAACATGCATCATGGGCTAAATAATCCGTATTAATGCCAATTAAATCATGAGGGGGGAATCCACACCTCATGAACCACGCTCTAATCAATATGGTGCTAAGGGCTTATCGTGCCAAATAATAATAACCTTGTACTAGAGGGCCGGTGAAACCAAGGCGGTACTAGACAAGATTAGTATTATTTGTCGACGAGAAGTCAAAACATCCACAAAAACTAGAGGGGAAGAGAAAATAAATTTACCAAATAAAGCCCATGACACATGTTGAGACTTCACCTTCAACCCAAGCTTGAAAGAAAATTAGCCACTCATAGTTGAACTAGGGGCAAAATGGGAATTTATTAAAATACGAAGAAAATACAAGATGAAGAAGGAATTACAGAAAATGGATCCCAAAAATGGATTCAGAGATATCAAATTAGGGGGGGGAGGCCCCCTTTTTATAGATACATGGAGTAAATCATGGCCATCGGATTAAAAACAGTTTGGACGCTCAGGATTGCGCCACGTCATCAGTCAACAGTCCACGGTTTGACCACGCGGATATGAACAGTAACACGGTTTGACTCGGATGAACAGTAACGCAGTTTGACTCGGATGAACAGTAACGCAGTTTGGTTGAAAATAATCCTGTGTGATGCATGTACCGTACGCGAGATTTTTCATCCACTGATATGCTGCCACGTCACCATCAACAGTACATAAGAATTTTAGCCCAACAGGATCGTGACACCTCATCAGTCAATGCCACGTCATAGATCCGTCTATGTGAACAGTGTTGTGAACAGTAACGTAGTTAGTACCGTACACGTGAATAGTACCGTACATATGAATAGTGTCATTTTTCATTTTATGCTTCTCCTAAGGTTTTCGACCGTCCTGAGTTCAAAAGTGATGTCCGTTTTGCCGTCTGATCTCTCCTTTATTGTGAAATGACTATAATGCCCCTAAAATACATAAAATACTTAATTAAAATAAAATACATGTAATTAAATCACAAGAAGGTTAAATACATAAAAGTAAGGGTTGTTAGTAAGACTTGAAATGTAAAATGACGGTTTTCTCCTTTATAAATATGCATTTTCTAACACTCAACACACCCCCCAACCAGCTTATTGCTAGTCCCTAGCAAATAAAGCGAAAACAAAATTAAAAAAAAAAATTTTTTTTTTAATAGAAACACTCGTATTTATTCTGTCAGATTAATGATAGCAATCAAATAAAAGTATAAGCATTATCTCCAGTCTAAAGCAACATCACACCCACATCAACCATCCACATGAATCAGCCCAGTAGACTTTGTCATAGCTACTTTCAAGAATGACATGTCAAACCCCAAAATCTCACTGGAAGTAGTGACACTCTCACAAAGAAATTAAAACCAATAAAAATAGTCACTCCAATGAATGGTAATTGAGAGAGAAAATAATGAAGAAGTGATATCACATGCTCTCACCAAGATGAAACAAATATGCCCTCAGCTTAAAAATAATACGATCTCAAGTGAAATAAAAACTGTTAGTTAACACAATTTATTTATTTATTTATTTTTATATGCACTACTACATCTTTTTAGCCCATATAACTAGCTTCTACTTCAAACTATAGTTTCCTAAAATCAAGAAGGACTTTTATTAGGACGTAACGTAGGCTAGGGACATGGCTAACAAAGAAGGGAAAGAAGGAAAACAAAGTGTATGTTTGAAAAAAATGCAGAGAATTTTTTTTTTTGGAAGTTGCAAGGTGGATTTCACCTATTATTTTTATTTTTATTCTTTTGAAACAACAACTTTTGTTTTGTTTTGTTTTTTTTTCTCTTTTTTTTTTTGGCATAACTTCACTGAACAAAATAATTATTTACATTTTTCTCAAACATAAATAGGTGATGGAACTTATAAGATATCGGGTAATACTCCAAATCGGAGTGGGTCAAGATGATAAGTTGACAAAAAAAAAGTTTTTTTTTTTAAAGGCTCAAAAGGGTTAACTATGGATATTTAATAAAAAGGATGGCTAGAAAGGCTCAAACGGATCAAAGATGGCCTTTCCATCGTCTTTTAGGGCTCTAAATAATCATCCATATCTACTAGTTAGATGGGCCTCCCAATATAACAACACACATTTTTTTCTCTTTTTTTTTATTTTCCAATTTTTTTAAGGGTTAACTCAAAAGCAATTTAGAGATCGTGTGTAAAATAATAAACTGCTAAGCTGTATAAAGAGTGGGCAAAAGGGTTATTCTCCAAGAAAAATAATAGGCTCAAAAACTCACTTGGTACTTATTATGACATGTTCATTCCTTCAAGTAACTCATATTTGTCTCCGACATCAACATGTAGAGTAGCAAACATAATGTAAAATCACTTAAGACCAAAGATAATACAAATACTGAAATTTGAAATTAATCATGTCATCCAATGTTAAAACAAATCACACAAATTTTTTTTTTAAACAACATTCTACCCCCCAACCTATTCTAAACATGAAAGGAAAATATGCATGCAGAAATGTGAAAATGATACATAAAAACTAATTAGAAAAGTTATACGTAAAATAATAGAAAACGAAAATGATTTTTTATTTTTTTTAAGGAAGATGCGTTTCTAGAGGAACTACAGTCCATATTCAGCCATTTTCGACTCACAAGTTGGAAAATGTATATTTATAGAGGAGAAATTAAAAAGAAGAAAAATAAACATAAACACATAATAAAGAAAAAGAAAATGTCTGAATTTTTTTTTAAGTTTTTTTTTAAAATTTTTTTTAAAACGATGAAGATGCGTTTCTAGAGTCACTACACTCCATATTCAGCCATCTTCAACACAAAAAGTTAGCAACAATTAGTTTCTACAACAAAAAATCAGTAAAAACCTAACCAAGATTCCACAATTGTCGACTATTCCCTCCCCCCAACCAGAACGAAACATTGTTCTCAATGTTTGAAAGGAAAGAAGTAGAGTTTAGAAGACATCACTTGGGTGGTGCAACACAGAAGAAAATATTTACAGGCGGAGAGTTAAATCTAATTTGTACTTCTTATTGCTGCTACTGTTACCATCATTATTTGGACGCTCCAACACAAAAGTCCAGGGGTCTGGCTCCGGTCTATAAGCTTGTAACAGATCAAGTAGCTCATTAGCAGTGTGAGCACAAATAAAGAGTTTTTTCACATTAGCGGGAATGAAATAGTTTTTTATTGCATGGTTAAGAAATGCGATAAAGCCATCATAAAAGTTATTGACATTTAACAAACCGATGGGTTTCTGGTGGATGTAGAGATGGGCCCAAGATGCTAGCGTGATAAGTGCCTCTAGTGTTGCAAGATCTCCTGGAAGGAAAATAAAAGCATCAGCATGATTAAGCATTTCAGTTATTCTTTCCTGCATACCTGAGACGACTAACTCTTCTCCAGTTGATGAGTCAGACGAACTGCCCAATGGTTTTAAGACTCTTGGGATGATGCCTAACACTTGACTTCCTCTGATAAAAGCTGCTTTTGAGACCATTTTTGATAACCCTCGATTACCTCCTCCATACACCAAGTGTAATTTTCTCGCTGCTATGCTTCGACCAAGATCTATGGCTGCCTCAACGAACTCTTTATGTTTGCCATATGTAAATCCAGAAAGCACACAAATGTTCTTGAATTGTCTATTGGGAGTAGCTGCCATTGTGATACTTCGCAAAAATAATTTGTGAGTGCTTGACAAAGAAAATCACATTTAAGAGTCTTGGTGATAGTGGGTCATAGTTATGTATGAGGTCACATGTCCATGTCAAATAACGCGTAAAGCACGTGGCTCGCGAGTCAAAAAGGAAACAGTAGAAAGGGAAAAGCAAACAGTAATAAAGAAAAAGCAAACAGTAATAAAATTGTTAAAGACAATAATGCAAACAATAAGACAATAGTGAAATAAAATAACAATAAAGTAAAAGGATATTTACAGGTAGTTGCGACTGTGGCTCACATCTTCCTCTGGTTTTACGTCCAGAAACGGCTTGAACGCCCTCTATGGGTCGAGGATAGGCTTCCTATCCAGTTTTCTTATAAACTGGCAAACAGGGTCGTTTATAGTCAGATTCCCGAGACTATATCGTGCATGCTCTTTCTGGAATAATGGCCATAACTGGAGAATCGCTCCTTGCACATATCCACTGGGATGCGTTTCAAGAGACAAAAGGATATCATCCAATGACTCCTTATTCAAGCCATCCTTAATGAATTGAATCTTATCTTCCCTGTTATCAGACATCATGCCTAAAGAACATGGGTTTTTATTGCAACTCATTCTGGCACACTTATGACAAGCAACAGAAATTCTTCGAGCTCGTCGTTTTCTTGCATAATTTCCTTTACCACAACTAGGCATGTATGCAATAAATTTTGGAGGTAACTCACCTGCCGATCGTACTTTAGCCTCGATTAACCAACGGATGTCAGCAGGTATGTTATTCCTCATGAATAATCGCATGCGTTCGGACCGAGCTTTATAGATCGTAAGGAGGGCATTCTGAGGAAGTGAAGGGAATCGCTTGTGAAGCTTCGCCAGAATCTCGTTTCTGTCCATACCTTCGCCTCAGAATATCAGTTATTATGGGAAACTGAAGTAACCGACTTGATTGTCACGGAGTACCGTTATCCGCCACTTCACCGGGGTAACAAACTAAAGCACACAAACAGAAAAACAAATTAAAACACACAAAGAAAATCAAAATCGTCCTCTTATTGAATTTACCTCAAGCTCCAACTGGATGTCGTAAACACTTCTCTCAATGTCTCGGAGTTGGCGTTCTAAACCCTCAACATAGGCTACTAACTCTGGTGGTTGTAGAGCCCAAATGCGTTGTGTTTTACAAAATTGAATCTGCCTCTTGAGATGAGTTTTGACACGTTGAAGTGGTTTAAGAATGTTGAGGAGGAACGGTCTAAGTATGAGACTCATGATTAAAAATGATAAGAGAAAACTTAATGGTAAAATAAACACACTTATGCAAAAACAATTTCAATTAGCAAAAGAATAATAATAAAAAGAAAGAAAGAAAAATCAAATCAACGAAAAGAAAAAAAAATCAATTCAAATTTGGTGGGTCACTCAAATTTATTTCGGAGTCTTCTTCATGTGGTTGGTACTCTAGATATGGCTTTAATCTTTGACCATTAACTTTAAACGTGACACCGTTCTTTGGGTCCTTAATTTCAATTGCCCCATGTGGAAAAACAGTATGAACAATAAAGGGACCAGACCAACGAGAGCGTAACTTACCTGGGAATAGGTGCAAGCGAGAATTGAATAAAAGCACTTTCTGACCTGGAGTGAACGATTTTCTCATAATTTGCTTATCATGGAAGACTTTCATTCGTTGCTTGTAAATCTTGGCATTTTCGTATGCATCATTGCAAATTTCTTCAAGTTCTGCCAGCTGTAATCTTCTTTCTGAGCTGGCTTGCTGCATGTCAAAATTGAATTTCTTGATGGCCCAATATGCACGATGCTCGAGTTCCACAGGTAGGTGGCAAGCTTTTCCATACACTAGCCTGTAGGGTGACATCCCAATCGGGGTCTTGAAAGCCGTTCTATATGCCCATAAGGCATCATCAAGTCTTAATGACCAATCTTTTCTGTCCGGCCTCACCGTCTTTTCTAATATGTGATTTATTTCTCGATTGGAGATCTCAACTTGGCCACTGGTTTGCGGATGATACGGGGTCGCCACTTTGTGTGTGATTGAATACTTTGTCAAAAGTGCTTTGAATGCTTTGTTATAAAAGTGGGCACAACCATCACTGATTATTGCTCGAGGGAATCCAAAGCGTGAAACAATATTGCTTTTCAAAAATGCTATCACCACCTTGTGATCATTGGTCCTACATGAAATTGCTTCTACCCATTTCGATACGTAGTCAACAGCAACCAATATGTATTGATGGCCAAAAGACGGGGGAAAAGGTCCCATGAAGTCGATACCCCATACATCAAAAATCTCAACCACTAAAATTGGATTTAGTGGCATCATATTCCTTCGCGTAATGCTTCCCATTCGTTGACACCTATCACATGAAGAACAGAAAGTGTAAGCATCCCGAAATATAGATGGCCAATAGAAACCACATTGTAAAACTTTAGTCGCTGTTTTCTTAGCACTGAAATGGCCTCCACAAGCTTGTTCATGGCAGAATGAAAGGATATTCTGAATTTCACTTTCTGGGACACATCGTCTAACAATTTGGTCTGCACAATACTTGAACAAATATGGGTCATCCCAAAAGAAATTCTTTATCTCTGCAAAGAATTTAGCCTTATCTTGCTTGGTCCAATGCTCTGGAAGTTTACCTGTAACAAGATAATTAACTATATCAGCATACCAAGGTAATACTTCCACACTCATTAATTGTTCATCTGGAAATGACTCATTCAATATTAATGGCTCTGTAATTGTGTCAAAATAGAGACGAGAGAGGTGGTCCGCCACAACATTTTCTGTCCCTTTCTTATCTTTGAATTCCAAGTCAAACTCCTGCAAAAGTAACACCCAACGAATTAGTCTAGCTTTTGCATCTTTCTTTGTGAGAAGATATTTAAGAGCAGCATGATCCGTGAATATAATTATTTTACAACCAATGAGATATGATCGAAATTTTTCCAATGCAAACACTACTGCTAGCATTTCTTTTTCAGTAGTTGAATAGTTCAACTGTGCATCATTTAATGTCATACTAGCATAGTAAATAACGTGGAAAATTCGATCAACTCTTTGTCCTAATACTGCTCCTACTGCATAATTAGATGCATCACACATTAGCTCAAATGGTAAGCTCCAGTTTGGGGCCTGAATGATGGGTGATGATGTCAACAACTGTTTTAATTTTTCAAACGCCATAAGACATGAATCATTAAAGATAAAAGGTACATCCTTAGCAAGTAAATTGCATAAGGGTCTAGAAACTTTGCTAAAATCTTTAATGAAACGTCTATAAAAACCAGCATGCCCAAGGAAAGATCTTACTTCTCTGACTGTTTTGGGTGGAGGAAGATTAGAAATGAGATCCACCTTGGCTTTGTCAACCTCAATACCTTCGCTCGAAATGATGTGACCGAGAACAATACCTTGTTTTACCATAAAATGGCATTTCTCCCAATTTAAAACCAAGTTCTCCTCGATACATCTCTGCAGAACTAGTGTTAGATGATGTAAACATTGATCAAACGAGTCACCAAAGACAGAAAAATCATCTATAAAGACTTCAAGGAATCGTTCCACCATATCAGAAAAAATGCTCAACATGCATCGTTGAAATGTAGCAGGTGCATTACACAATCCAAATGGCATTCTCCTATATGCAAATGTGCCAAAAGGGCAAGTGAAAGTAGTTTTCTCCTGATCTTTTGGTGCTATGGGAATCTGATTATATCCTGAGTAGCCATCTAGAAAGCAATAAAATTCATGGCCTGCTAATCTATCAAGCATTTGATCAATAAATGGTAAAGGAAAATGGTCTTTATGTGTGACAGAATTCAACTTCCTATAATCAATACATACACACCATCCTGTAGTTACTCTAGTGGGTATCAATTCATTATCAGCATTCGTAACTACTGTGACTCCTGACTTTTTGGGGACAACTTGCACAGGACTGACCCATGAACTATCAGAAATGGGGTAAATGATACCTGCGTCTAATAGCTTAAGGACTTCAGTTCTAACAACTTCTTTCATGTTAGGATTTAACCGACGTTGCATTTCCCTAGTAGATTTAACATTTTCATCAAGGTGAATGTAATGCATGCAGTCTACTGGGTTTATACCTTTTATGTCTGTTATGGTCCATCTTAATGCTCCTTTGTGCTATTTTAAAACATGCAACAACTTACCTTTTTGTTTGTAATTAAGGGATGATGAGATGATTACCGGCAGAGTACTTTCTTCTCCCAAAAATGCATATTCCAGAGTGTTGGGTAATGGTTTGAGCTCGAGCTTCGGTGGTGATTTTGATGATGGGATGAGTTTCTTCTCTGATGGTGCTAGTTGTTCAACTCTTGACTTCCATTTATTAGTGTCCATGGATGGTGCTGAGTCAAGTAGGGCGTTGACCTCATCGATCGATCTGTCAATATCAAAATCCAAACCAAAGTGAGTTAAACATGTTTGTAAAGGATCATCACTAAGGTTTGAAACAAAAGTATCATCAACTAATGCTTCAATTAAATCCACATCAACAATTCCATCATCTGCACTGTGACGTTGTGTGGCAATGTTGAAGATGTTCAGCTCCATAGTCATGTTGCCGAAAGACAACTGCATATTTCCGGTCCTGCATTGAATGTGAGCATCCGCAGTTGCCAAGAAAGGTCGGCCTAGAATAATGGGAATGTGCTTCCTCGAATCCTGTATTGGTTGAGTGTCAATTACAATGAAATCAACAGGAAAATAAAACTTATCTACCTGGATAAGCACGTCCTCCACAATACCACGAGGTATTTTCGTGGACCGATCTGCAAGCTGTAACACCACTGGAGTTGGGTGTAATTCTCCAAGTCCAAGTTTCACGAATACAGAGTAAGGCAAAAGATTTACACTAGCTCCTAAATCCAACAAAGCATTCTCAATTGTGTGGTTCCCTATGCTACATGAAATAGTAGGGGAGCCTGGGTCTTTGCATTTTAAAGGAGTTTTATGTTGGAGGATAGAACTAACATTTTCTGTTAAAAATGCCTTCTTTTGAACATGCATGTTTCTCTTTTTAGTACAAAGGTCTTTAAGAAACTTGGCATAAGATGGAACTTATTTAATAGCATCAAGCAAAGGGATGTTAACACTTACCTGTTTGAAGATTTCAAGAATCTCACCTGTGGATTTTCCCTTCTTGCCTTTAGCTAACCTCTGGGGAAATGGAGCTTTCGGAACATATTCTTGTGGGTTGGTTTCTTCTTTCCCCTCTGGTGGTGAGTCCTCAATACTCACAGGAACAATTTGATTTTCTTTTGTCACCGGCATCTCCACTTTGTTGTCGACTTCTTTTCCTTTTCGCAAGGTCATTACTGCTTTGACTTCTCCATGCTGCTGTGGTGAACTGGTACTTGCTTTATGTACTCCTTTAGGGTTAGGCACTGGTTGACTTGGAAACTTACCTTTCTCAACGGTCATTGCCAAGGTCTGAACTGAAGAAGCAAGTTGTCCCACCATCTTCTCGAGGCTTGAAACTGATTGAGCTTGTGAGTTGAAGCCTGCTCTCAACTCATTTCGTAGTCCATCAATGGTGCGGTTCTGTTGCTCAATCGTGGAGTGAGTAACATTCCTGAAATTCTGGAATGCATCCTCCCATGGTCTAGGTTGAGAGTGGTTCTGGTTCTAATTGTATGGTCTAAATGGTGGCTGAGAGGCTTGAGGATTTTGTGGAATTGGTGGAGCTGGAGCTGCTGGTCCGTTCTGTTGGAATCCTTGAGACCATGAAAAATTAGGGTGGTCTCTCCATCCAGGGTTATATGTGTTGGAGTATGGGTTGTAATTCGATGGTTTTCTCATTACGCCTATGGCATTGGCTTGATCTTAGTATGAGTCATGGTCATGTGGCTCTGTTGATTTAGCAGTCGATAATGATGCTATTTGTCGAGAGAGACCTTCAATTATCACTTTGACTTCTTTAATTTCTGAACTTGATTCGCCAATGTGAACCTCATTTACTCCCTTAATTCTTCTAGTATTCCTGAGTGATCGACTCCGTTGTTGGGAATTATCCGCTTGTCGCTGGAAGAATTCCCAAATCTCTGATGCACTTTTTGACATTAGCTCTCCTCCACTTGTTGCCATTAGCCATTCTTGCACATTCGGCAATAATCCCTCCAAAAAGTATTGGCATTGGTGCCATTTTTCGTACCCATGATGTGGACACTTCAAGAGTAGCCCATTGAATCGCTCCCATGTTTCGAAAAACTGCTCGTCATCTCTCTGGGTAAACTCCGAGATTTCCCTGCGAATAGCGTTGGTTTTATGCACTGGGAAATATTTATTCAAAAATTTCGTTACCATTTGTTCCCATGATGAAATGCTATTAGCAGGCAAAGTATTTAACCATGAACGAGCTCTATCCTTTAAAGAAAATGAGAATAATCTGAGTTTAACATCATCGTCTGAAAAATTTTCATATTTAAATGTTTGACAAATTGCATGAAAATCATTCAAATGATTATATGGGTCCTCATTTTCTAGGCCATAGAATGTGGGGAGACAATTTAGCACACTAGGTTTTAGTTCAAAACTCCTAGCAGCTACATTTGGGTATCTTATGCATGATGTGCTCAAATTAGCTAAGGGACTAAAATAGTCCTTAAATGGCCTCTCCTGTGGTGCTTGTAAATCCATTCCAAATTTATTTTTAATGTGCTTTTGTGTGCGAAGTGTTTTTTCTAATTCAAGATCTATAGGTTCAAGATTAGGAAATAATGACCTACGACCATGCATGCAAAACAAATAAAATAAAAATAAAGATGGGAACAAAACAAATAAAAATAAAGAAGAGGGAGAAATTACAATACTAACCTTATTGCGCTATTAAAACCTTTCTATAAAAATACACAAAAACAAATATGTGAAATAAATTAACTAAAAATAAATTAATAAGATAAAAAAAATTTCAAAGAAAAATAAATTAAAAATTAAATTACAGAATTTTAAAGAAGAGAAAAAAAAAGAAATACTAACCTTTAAATGTAGATTCACTTTTTTTTCTTTTTTTTAATAATAAAAAAAATACAAGAAAACAAATAAAAGAAATTATTCACAAAAATTAATTCTATGAATTAAAATTACTTACCTCCCCAGCAACGGCGCCAAAAACTTGTTGTGCAAATGTTAATGTACTCGCAAGCGCACGAATCTATTGTAGTATAGACTAATGGTGACGAGTGTCGATCCCACGAGGAGGTGGATTTTAATTATGTGTATAGAATTAATTTTGTAAATGGGTTGTTGGATTTATGGTAGAAATGATTTGGAATATGCTAAGACTTAAATTAAAATGGCGAGAATAAATTCTAAAATTGGAATTGCAATGGAGAGAATAAATTGAAGAGAAAATCTATTAAATTGACGTACTTGGGTATCTGGATCCGTATCAACATGCATCATGGGCTAAATAATCCGTATTAATGCCAATTAAATCATGAGGGGGGAATCCACACCTCATGAACCACGCTCTAATCAATATGGTGCTAAGGGCTTATCGTGCCAAATAATAATAACCTTGTACTAGAGGGCCGGTGAAACCAAGGCGGTACTAGACAAGATTAGTATTATTTGTCGACGAGAAGTCAAAACATCCACAAAAACTAGAGGGGAAGAGAAAATAAATTTACCAAATAAAGCCCATGACACATGTTGAGACTTCACCTTCAACCCAAGCTTGAAAGAAAATTAGCCACTCATAGTTGAACTAGGGGCAAAATGGGAATTTATTAAAATACGAAGAAAATACAAGATGAAGAAGGAATTACAGAAAATGGATCCCAAAAATGAATTCAGAGATATCAAATTAGGGGGGGGGGAGGCCCCATTTTTATAGATACATGGAGTGAATCATGGCCATCGGATTAAAAACAGTTTGGACGCTCAGGATTGCACCACGTCATCAGTCAACAGTCCACGGTTTGACCACGCGGATATGAACAGTAACACGGTTTGACTTGAATGAACAGTAACGCGGTTTGACTCGGATGAACAGTAACGCGGTTTGGTTGAAAATAATCATGTGTGATGCATGTACCGTACGCGAGATTTTTCATCCATTGATATGCTGCCACGTCACCATCAACAGTACATAAGAATTTTAGCCCAACAGGATCGTGACACCTCATCAGTCAATGCCACATCATCGGTCAATGCCACGTCATCAATCCGTCTATGTGAACAGTGTTGTGAACAGTAACGTAGTTAGTACCGTACACGTGAATAGTACCGTACATATGAATAATGTCATTTTTCCTTTTATGCTCCTCCTAAGGTTTTCGACCGTCCTGAGTTCAAAAGTGATGTCCGTTTTGCCGTCTCCTTTATTGTGAAATGACTATAATGCCCCTAAAATACATAAAATACTTAATTAAAATAAAACACATGTAATTAAATCACAAGAAGGTTAAATACATAAAAGTAAGGGTTGTTAGTAAGACTTGAAATGTAAAATGACGGTTTTCTCCTTTATAAATATGCATTTTCTAACACTCAACAGCTGCAGCAGTCAGAATCTCCATGGTATGCAGACTTTGCTAACTATCTAGTAAGTCGGTTACTACCACCTGAGCTGAAGTTTCAAGAGAAAAAGAAATTTCTTCATGATGTTAGAAGCTACCAGTGGGATGACCCACATTTATATAAGCTATGCTAAGATAAAGTAATAAGACGATTTGTTGCAGCAGAAGAAATACCTCATATAATAGAGACATGTCATGCTGCAGCATATGGAGGACATTTTGGTGGTCACAGAACAGCTACCAAAGTTATGCAATCAGGTTATTATTGGCCCACTATTTTTAAAGATGCTTATGAATTTGTTAAATGCGGTGACAAGTGTCAAAGAATAGGGAACATAACCAGCAGACATGAGATGCCATTGACCAACATACTGGAAGTACAAGTTTTTGATGTTTGGGGAATAGATTTCGTGGGACCTTTTCCCCCATCCTTTGGAAACTTATATATCATTGTTGCTGTAGACTATGTGTCCAAGTGGGTGGAAGGTACAGCATTATCTACCAATGATGCTAAAACCGTGGTGACTTTTCTTCAAACAAATGTTTTTCTCTAGGTTTGGTACTCCTAGAGCAATTATTAGTGATGGAGGTGCACATTTTTTCAACAAAATCTTTGCCGCAGCAATGATGAAATATGGAGTCAGACACAAGATAGCAACAACATATCACCCACAATCCAATGGTCAGGCTGAAGTGTCCAACAGAGAGATTAAAAAGATCTTAGAAAAAGTGGTGAACCCAACAAGGAAGGACTGGTCTTTACATTTTCATGACTCTTTATGAGCCTACAAAACAACATACAAAACCCCACTTGGCATGTCTCCTTACCGAATTGTTTATGGCAAGCTTGTCATTTGCCCCTAGAACTAGAGCATAAAGCACACTGGACACTGAAGAAACTAAATTGGGACATGCATGCTGCAGCAGAACAAAAGAAGCTTCAACTTTGTGAGCTTGATTAATTAAGGCTATTTTCATATGGAAATGCAAAAATTTATAAAGAGAGAACAAAACATTGGCATGACAAGCATATTTAACACAGGAAGTTCATCCCTGGTCAATTAGTGTTGCTCCACAATACAAGACTAAGGTTGTTTCCGGGAAAGCTCAAGTCACGATGGTCTGGCCCGTTTAAGCTATTGAAATCTTACCCTCATGGAGCTATTGATCTTTTAGATGAACAAACAGGTCACGAATTCAAGGTTAATGGCCACATGGTTAAGCATTACATACACCCAGCAGTAGAAGGGTCAAAGGAGGTGTTATCCCTTCAAGAACCCCACTATTGAGCAAAGACAGAAGGTCAGGCTGAAGGACCTTAAATCAAGCGCTTTATGGGAGGCAGCTCATTGAGGAAGCAGCCACATCAAACCAATTTTGATATCCTTTGGTTTTATGGACAACTATTCCTCTTTACCATTTTATTTAATCTTGTTTTGCCATGTTAACCATTTATTTTTATCCTTTTACATTATTGCATTCCTTCTTTTCGATTTACTTTAATCTACCTTATCTTAATAATGTTAGACTTAATTTTAGTTTGAAATAAATGTGACAATTGAATTTCATATTGACAAGTGCAAGTAGCTGGTGGCAGAATTCAGAGGATAACAACCACGTGTCAGATGCTTTGGTATGGATTTTGTACCCGTTGTTGGAATGACCAAATGGGGGCTGTAGCAACAAATTTTCCCGTTACAGTAAATTAAAGGCTGGAGCCTTCACTTACCATTGGAGATGAAATCGTGACAGATGGATGCTCGGATATGGATAGAAATTGCGGAAAAAAATCTCTGAAATCACAACTTTAATTTCAATGACTAATAATTTTGGGATATGCACATTTAATTCAAATATTTTATTCCCTCAATTATCTCTAATTACGGAACAGTAGCCTAACTTTGTTACTGCTACAGTAATGCTGCGATATAAGAAAACAGTGAGCCGCCTCAAAGATCCATCACGATTCCAGAGTTACCATGCCGAAGAAATATACGAAGAATTCATAGAGCCACGCAGGATTCTAGAAGAAAAAGGGTTTTAATTTCTAGACCAACTCACTGGAATTGTGAAAACAATTCATAATGCTGCAGCAAAGCAAGGATGGCTAGAGTTTTGTAAACACCCTCCCAATCCTGTACTGCCAGTGGTAAAAGAATTTTATGCCAATTTGGTAAGCCCTGATCAGCACAACATCTGGGTAAGAAATACACTTGTTCCATTGGACTCTCGTGTTATCAATGCTTTTTATAATTTACCTGCTGAGATTACTTGTGAGTATGCTAAATTGCGTGATAAGTTAACCCCGAAAAAATGGACCACCATTTTCACAACTCTTACTATCGAAGGGGAATCATGGGTTAACGAGGAAGGGCGTGTAGTTAACATGATAGATTTGAAACCTATTGCTAAGGTGTGGGTGAAATTTTTGAAATCTAGACTTATGCCCACCATTCACACTACTACGGTTTCACAAGAAATATTGGTTTTGCTATATGTCCTTGTTAGAGGGCTCCCCATAGATGTGGGTAGCATCATTGCCAAAAAAATCCAAGAATGTGCAGCCAAAACTCATCGAACTACTGCTTTGCTATTTCCTTCACTTGTCACCAGTATTTGTGTAGTTTTAGGTGTTCGTCTTGAAGCCAGCGATGATCATGTCAAGAATGAGGGTGCCTTTATGGCACGAACAATTGAAAGAGTTACTGGCGAGAGTGCTGGAACAACCACTGAACCAGCTGCTGTAACAGTAGCACGACGAACTCTTGGTTTAGAACAGACCATCCAAGCACGCAGCACCAGTATCAATCAATGTGTGGAAGCTCAGCAGAGGGAAAATGGTCGGTTTTGGAGCTATCTACAGTGCATAGATGGAAAACTACACAAATTTGCTGAGTACATGAAATGCAATCATCGGAACTTCCGTGCTTCCCTGCTCCAGCAATACAATTTTAACACCAGCACCACAAGTGCTCCAACAGAAACCAGTGAAGAAGCCACTGCTTCAAATGAACCAGCAGAGCAAGCTATAACTGAACCACCAGCAGAAGTTGACTCAGAAGATGCTGAACCATCTGACTCACCTGAGGATGAAGGTGACAAATCTGAGACGGATAGCTCACCCTCAGAGGCAGAGGATAATTCAGAGCATGAACGTGAAGAACCACCCATCCCCACCAGCACATTATTCAAGAAGAGGAAGAGGAAGACCTTGACGTGGAACCTCATATTCCAGTCTTTGTAGGCAAAGGAAAGGCTAAGGGTAAAGCAAAAATGGCAACACCTCCAGCCTTTGACGATGAAATGGAGCAAGTTGATGCTGAGTTAGCTGCTGCAGCAGCTAGAGCCATGCCTACATCTGAGCAAGCCAAGCAACTACTTGAGGTAATAGCTGCCATCACAATCGAGGGCCAGACAGCTGACGCATTGACTCAAAAGACTCCACAACTAAGTCCTAGCCAGCCTATCCGCACCAGTCCAAGACAACCCAGCAAACAAAAAGGCAATACATGTGCGGGTACTGCTACAGCAACCCCAGCCACAACTCCTCTCACCAGCCCTGCAGCGAAAAAGACAAAGACATTGCCAGCTACCTCCCCAAAGGCTTCACCAAAGGATAAGCTGCGCAGTGCATCCAAGAAGCGCTGATTAAATTGCAATCTACATGTTTCTTAATTAAAACACAGGCAAGCGCATGGGCGTTGGTTCGGAAAACCTAATTTACAAATATATAAAGGAGGCATGCACCACATAGAAGCGGCGGTGGAATTAACATTCAAAAACAATTAAAAAGGCAAGAAGAAGATCAAGATTAAGGAGGGCTATTCGGCATCATTGAAGCACCGAGGAGGATCCTTAGACTTTCATCGTGCTTAACTCATATTATCTTTCTTCCTTTGATTGATTGGATGTATTCTGCGATCAATATATTTATGTTTATTTTTCTCATTCAGAATATGAACTGAATTTACTTGAAGTTGAGTGAAATAATCCAATGGGTTCTTGACTGTTCTTATATGATGTTATGATAATGTTGTAGCATTATACTCGAATAGTTTTTATGATATAATTGTTATTTTGGTTGACCACCCATTTAATAGTTTCAGTTAAGATAGAGCAGCAAAAGGGCATGTCTTAGCGGACATTATTAGAGTATTACTTGTTCTTAAATTGAGTTTCTTGGATTAGGTTATCTTAAATCCTGTAAAGGCAATGCTTGAAATTAAGATTTGTGATATCCTATACATAGGTGTTCACCTTGTAGGGTAGAGAGATTAAAGATCATAAAGTCATACATTAAATTTATGAGCAACTGGTCATTTTTAGTAGATTTAAAGGTATGAGATTTCCAACATGCGATAGCTGCAGATACAGATTTGTTCTACCCAGTACTGCAGCACTTATCATAATAACCAGTGCTAATTCGGTAATCAACAGTCACCCCATTAGGAGAGTTTGATCATTCAACTACTATATTCTCAATTGAACCTTGGATACATTTAATTAAGTTTATTTTATTTCGATATTGCTTTAATTCCCATCTCTCACAATTATTATTTACGATAGAATTATTTGGCAATTGTTTGTTTCGGTCTTTAGTTGATGTGAATTATTGTGATTGCTTTAACATTTTGAGTAACATCAATCCCTATAGAGACGATCTTGAACACTCATCACTTTATTACTTGTTGTGTATACTTGCACATTGCATTGATAATAATTGATTATACAAATCAATCAACACTGTGTCCTCACAAGCACACAAAACAAAACCACATAAACTAGACATGCATACACTAAATAAAAGGACATGTAGAATGAATCAGAAAATTAAAACTGAATGAAAGAAAAGTTTTTCAGAAATAAATAAAATAACTAGCTGGAAGGGGGTATGTTGTGCAAATTTTATTGAACTCGCAAGTGCACGAATCTATTGTAGAATAGATTAATAGTGACGAGTGTCGATCCCACGAGGAGATGGATTTTAATTATATGTAGAATTGATTTTCTATGAGGGTGATTGGATTTGTAGTGAAAATAATTTGGAATATTCTAAAATTTAAATTAAAATGGCGAAAATAAATTGAAGAGAAATCTATTGAATAAAGCGCTTGGGTATCTGGATCGGCATCAACATGCACCATGGGCTAAATATTCCTTATTAGTGTCAATTAAATTATGAGGGGGGAATCCACACCTCATGAATCACACTCTAATCAATATGGTGCTAAGGGCTTATCGTGCCAAATAATAATAACCTTGTACTAGGGAGCCGGTGAAACCAGGGCAGTATCTAGATAAGATTATTATTATTTGTCGATGAAAAGTCAAATCATCCACAAAAATTAGAGGGGAAAAGAAAATAAATTTACCAAGTAAAGCCCATGACACATGTTGAGACTTCACCTTTAGCCCAAACTTGAAAGAAAATTAACTACTCATAATTAAACTAGGGGAAAAATGAAAATTTATTAAAATATGTAGGAAATACAAGATGGAGAAGGAATTACAAAAAATGGAGTCCAAAAATGGATTCAGAGGTGCCAAATTAGGGTGGGAAACCCCATTTTTATAGATACATTGAGTAAATCATGGCCACCGGATTAAAAACAGTTTGGACGCTCAGGATTGCACCACGTCATCAGTCAACAATACGCGGTTTGACCACGTGGTTTGAATAGTGACACGGTTTGACCCGGCTTGAACAGTAACGCGGTTTGGTTGAAAATAATCCTGTGTATATGCATATACCGTACGCGTAATTTTTAGTCCATTAACATGCTGCCATGTCACCAATCAAACAGTGCATAAGAATTTTAATCCAACAGGATCGCGATACCTCATCAGTCAATGCCACATGATCGGTCAATGCCACATCATCAATCCGTCTATGTGCACAGTGTCGTAAATAGTAACGTAGACAGTATCGTACATGTGAACAATGTCTTTTTCCTTTTATGCTCCTCCTAAGGTTTTCGACCATCCTGAGTTCAAAACTGATGTCTGTTTTGCTGTCTGATCTCTTATTTATTATGAAATGACTATGATGCCCCTAAAATATATAAAATACTTAATTATAATACAACACACATAATCAAATGACAAGAAGCTTAAATACATAAAAGTAATGGTGTTAGTAAAGCTTGAAGTGTAAAATTACTATTTTCTCCTTTATAAATATACATTTTCTAACACTCAACAGGGTACTCCCCTATTGCTTGGGCACTGCTGCAACATGGTGTAGTGACTTCAGCGCTTTTTAGATGCACTTCACAGCCTATCCTTAGGGGATTCTTTTGTTGGGCCCCTTAGGACTATCGAGAGTAGGTTTGCTGGGGGTTTGCTGTGAATGGGCCAGAGTTGGGGCTTCGGTTGCCTGTCCCTCAGCCGTGATTGTGACAATGATATCAAGCAGCTGCTTTGTCTCTGTGGGTGTAAAAGTAACTTTGGCTACTACAGCTTCCAGCTCTGCATCAATTTGCTCGGCTTCATCATCATAGGCAGGAGGGGTGATTACTTTCTCGTTACCCTTTCTAGAAATGACTGGAATAGGAGGCTCCTCTACTGGTTTATCATCATCTTCTTGTATGATGTGCTTTTTCTGGATTTGGAGAAGGTCTTGGCTGGGGGTTCTTTGAGTTCTCTCTCAGGCTCTTCCTCTTCCTCTTCTTCAGGTTGGTCAGATTGGTCATCAACATCTGTTTCGGCCTCTTCTTGCAGCTCTGCTGCAGCTTCTTCCTCTGGTTCATCTATGTCAGTAGCTTCTTCACTGACTTCTGCTGGAGCTTCTGTAGTGTTGGTATCAAAATTGTATTGCTGGACCAATGAATTAAGGAAATTTTGGTGGGTACTTTTCATATATACAGTAAATTGGTGTAGGTGGTTTTCCAAGTGGTGTAAATAGCTCTAAAACTGATTGTTTTCCCTCTATTGAGCTTCAGCACATTGAGTGATGATGGTGCTCAGTGCTTGGATTCTCTGTTATAACCCAATAACTCTTTTTGCCCCTGTTACAGCAGCTGGTTCAGATGAGGCTCCAGCAACTTCACCAGCAATTCTTTCGATGGTGTGTGCAGCGAGGGCACCATTATTTTTGACATGCTCATCTTTTGCATCAAGCCGAACTCCCGATACTACACAGATGCTGGTGATGAGTGAAGGAAGTAGCAAGGCAGCTGCTTTGTGGTTTTTCATGGCACAGTCCCGAATATCTTTTTCGATAATGTTTCCCACATCTATAGGTAACCCTCTAACAATAACATACAACAGTACTAACCTTTCTTGTGAAACAGTAGTGGTATGGGTGGTTGGCATAAGTCTGAATTTTAGAAATTTCACCCACACCTTAGCAATGGGTGTCAAATCTATCCTATTAATCACACGCCATTCTTCATTAGCCCAAAATGCACCCTTTACGGTAAGTGTTGTGAAAATTTTATTCCATCTTTGTGGGGTTAATTTGTCAAGTAACTTGGCATACTCGTAATTAATTTCAGAAGGTAAATTATATAAAGCATTTATAACTCGAAAATCTAATGGTACAAGCGAGTTTCTTACCCAAATATTGTGCTGACCAGGGCTTACCAAGTTGGCATAAAATTCTTTCACCAGTGGCATCACGGTGTCTTGAGGGTGGTTGCAAAACTCCAGCCATCCACGTTTTGTTGCAGCATTGTATAGTGATTGCACAATTCCTGAGGGTTGAGGTGGGAACTGAAACCCTTTTTCTTCCAGAATCTTGGGCGGTTCAATAAATTCTTCATACTTTTCTTCCACATGGTAACTTTGGAATCGTGAGGGATCTTTTAGTCGGTTGGCTATCCTTTTGTACCTTGGCATTGCTATAGCAGTAAGAATTCGATGGTAATATGCCCAAGAGTAAAACGAGAAGAAAAGGTTATAGAGTACTAGAGTCAAAAGGTTATGGAGTACTAGAGTCGTAACTGCAAATGGGAAAGAAAATAGTGTTAGAGGTCAATATGCACAGTGACGCCCTTATATAGGTGGGATTAAATAAAAACAAATATGGTAAAAGAGATAAATTAGGGAAGAATTGTTTTTAAATTTATTAAGCATATCCCATAAAAATAGGCAGGAGAAATTAATGCATTAAAGTAAGAGATATTTTTCCTCAATTTTTATCCAAATCCATCCAACCATCTGTCACATATTATCTCCAACGGTAAAGTGGGAGGCTCCGTGCTTAAGTTACTGTAACGGTAATATTGGTTGCTGCAGCATCCAATTGTGTGCTCTAGCAATGACTACAACACTCTCCTCAAATAGTTGCTGACACGTAGCTTGCCTCTGCAATATGTTAACATTACAGCTCTAATTGTTAGTATTGAATCCATCTGTCACATTTTGTTTTAAGAACAAAACAAGAAAAGATAAAAGTTAAACAATCCTAAATAAGAGAAATAAAAATAAATAAATAAAAAATAAAATAAAAATATTTAACAAAACCAGAGAGGATCCATCTCATCTAAAATGACTACCTCTGCAATGGGGTGCCTTCCATTGAACGCTTGATTTAAGGTCTTTTAGCCTAACCTTACTTAAGTGCTCACAAAGCCGGTTCTCTAAGGAGTTAGACCTCCTTTAAATAATCTGTAGCTGAATGCATGTAATGCTTAACTCTGTGCCTATTGACTTTGAATTTTTGGCCTGTCTTTTCATTTAAGAGATCAACAACCCCATGAGGGTAAATTCTGAGCAGCTTGAAGGGTCCAGACCATCGAGATTTTAGTTTTCCTGAAAATAGTCTTAACCTCGTATTATGGAGCATAACTTGTTGACTAGGGATTAATTTCCTGTGTTGAATGTGTTTGTCGTGCCAGTGTTTTCCTATTTCTTTATAGATTCTTGCATTTTCATACGAGAATAATCGCAATTCATCAAGCTCACATAGTTGAAGTTTCCTTTGCTCTGCTACAGCATGTATATCCCAATTTAATTGCTTCAGTGCCCAGTATGTTTTATGCTCTAGCTCAAGTGGCAAGTGGCAAGCTTTCCCATACACAATTTGGTAGGGAGACATGCCAAGTGGTGTCTTGTATGTTGTTTTGTAAGCCCATAGGGAGTCATGTAAGCGCAAGGACCAATCCTTTGTCGATGGGTTCACCACTTTTTCTAAGATCTTCTTAATCTCCCTATTAGACCCTTCTACCTAGCCATTGGATTGTGGGTGATATGTTGTTTCTATTTTATGCCTGACTCCATATTTTACCATAGCTGCAACAAATACTTTGTTGCAGAAATGAGTACCCTCATCACTAATAATTGCTCGTAGAGTGCCAAACCTGGAAAAGATGCTTTTCTGAAAGAAGTTCACTACTGTTTTAGCATCATTGATAGGTAATGTTGCAGCTTCTGCCTATTTAGAGACATAATCCACAACAACCAGGATATATAAGTTCCCAAAGGATGGTGGAAAAAGACTCATGAAGTCTATTCCCCATACATCGAAAATCTCCACTTCCAGAATGTTCGTCAATGGCGTTTCATGTCTTTGAGTTATGTTTCCCATCCTTTGACATCTATCACAATATTTAGCAAACCCATAAGCATCTTTAAAAATAAAAGGCCAGTAATAACCTGATTGCAGAACCTTGGCAGTTGTTCGGTGACCATCAAAATGTCCTCAATATGCTGCAGCATGGCAAGATTCCAATATATGAGGAATTTCTTCCTCTGAAGCACATTTTCGTATTACTTAATCTGAGCATAACTTATACAAATATGGGTCATCCCCCTGGTAGCCTCTAACATCATGAAGAAATTTCTTTTTCTGCTGAAACTTCAACTCAGGTGGTAGCAATTCACTTACTAAGTAGTTAGCAAAATCTGCATACCATGGAGATCCTGATTGCTGTAGCATCTGTGCCTGCTGTATTACTAACAGTTGTTCATCAGGAAAAGTTTCAGTGATGTCTTTTTTTGTCAATGTGCTTGCGTCTGCTTCTAGCCTAGACAAATGGTCTGCTACTTGATTTTCAGTCCCCTTTCTATCTTTAATTTCCAAATCAAACTCCTGAAGCAATAAGATCCATCTTATTAATCTCGGTTTAGCATCCTTCTTTGAGATTAGGTACTTGATGGCTGCATGATCTGTGTACATTGTCACTTTAGTACCCACCAAGTAAGCTCTAAACTTATCGAAAGCAAATACTACTGCTAGCAACTCTTTCTCTATAGTGGTGTAATTAATCTGATCTTGAATAAGAGTTTTGCTAGCATAGTATATAGAGTGGAAATTTTTATTCTTCCTCTGCCCCAACAGAATAGTCACTGGTATTACACATCAGCTCAAATGGTAAAGTCCAATTTGGTGCTATAACCACTAGTGCAGTGATCAAAGCTTTCTTTAATTCCCCAAAGGCTTGAAGACAGTCTTTATCAAAATGAAAAGACTTATCATGTTCTAGAAATGAGCATAATGATTTAGCTACTTTGGAAAAGTCTTTTATGAATCTTCTGTAAAATCCAATATGACCCAAAAAACTTCTAATCCCCTTGTTTGAAGTAGGAGGTGGCAGTTTATCTATCACTTCTATCTTCGCTTTATCTACCTCTTTGCCATTCTTGGAAACCTTATGACCCAACACTATGCCTTCTTTCACCATGAAGTGGCATTTTTCCCAATTGAGTACTAAGTTAGTCATCTCACAACTTTTAAGAACTTCTTCCAAGTTGTGTAAACAATCAGTATATGTCTCTCCAAAGACTGAGAAATCATCCATGAAGACTTCCAATATTTGCTCCACCATATCCAAAAAAATAGACATCATACATCTCTGGAAAATTGCTGGAGCATTGCACAAACCAAAGGGCATCCATCTGAAGGCAAAAGTTCCATAAGGACAGGTAAATATAGTCTTTTCCTAATTCTCTGGGGCCATAGCAATTTGGTTGTAGCCTGAATACCCATCTAGGAAGTAATAGTATTGTTTTCCAGCAAGTCTGTCCAACATTTGATCTATAAATGGAAGTGGGAAGTGATCATTCCGTGTGGTTTTGTTGAGCTTCCTATAATTCATACATACCCTCAATCCAGTCACTATTCTTGTAGGAATAAGTTCATTCTTTTCATTTGCTATCACTGTTATTCCTCCCTTCTTTGGAACACATTGAACTGTGCTCACCTATGAACTGTCTGATATCGGGGATATGATCCCAGCATCCAACCATTTGATGATTTCTTTCTTCATAATGAGGTTTAACCTTCTCTATTGCTCTACTGAATTGCTATAGCAGTCTTCTAACAGAATTTTATGCATGCATATGGATGGGCTGATCCCTCTAATTTCTGACATGGTCCATCCAATTGCTTTTCTGTATTTCCCAAGCACATCTACCAGGCTCATTTCTTGTCCTGCATCCAAAGTAGATGAAATGATTACAGGGAGTGTGTTGTTCTGACCAAGATAAACATATTTCAAATGTGAGGGTAACAATTTTAATTCAAGAGTAGGAGGTGATTCAATGTATGGTAAAGTTGTCTTTACTTCCATGTCTGAAAGATTTAGAGGTTCCACAAATCTGTTATGTCTGTTAGATTACATTTCTCCCTTCCAATCTATCTGGTTTGCTGCAACACCTTCTTCTTCAAAGCTCTTAAAGGTGGCAACTTTGATGACCTCATTACTGCAGCATCTATTTACTTTGTCTACTACAACAAAATCCACAACACTCAGGAAATTACAATCTTCTGCCTCATCAGGATTCTTTATAGCCTCTAATACATTGAATGTGACTTGTTGGTCATTCACCCTCATTGTTAGCTCTCTTTTTTGCACATTTATCAGAGTCTTTCCGATTGCTAGGAAAGGTCTTCCAAGCATAATAGGTACCTCTTTATCAGCCTCAAAGTCTAGTACAATGAAGTCCACTGGAAAGATGAATTTGTCAACCTTCACCAGTACATCCTCAATCTTTCCTTCAGGGTATGCATGAGATATGTCAGCTAATTGCAGAGTGACTATTATTGGCCTGCATTCTCCTACTCCCAACTGCTTAAATACACATAATGGCCATCAGATTAATGCTGGCTCCCAAATCACAGAGTGCTCTACCATTTTACATAGTTTCCAATAGAACATGGTATTGTAAGCTTTCTAAATCCTTCAATTTTTTAGGGATCTTACTTTGGAGCATGTGACTGCTTTCCTGTGTTAAAGCAACAGTTTCAAATTCTCCCAACCTTCTTTTTCTTGCCAAGATGTCTTTTAGAAATTTCACATAATTAGGCATTTGCTCCAATGCTTCCACCAAAGGTATGTTGATGTGTAATTGCTTCAGCACTTCCAAGAATTTACTAAACTGCTTGTCTTGTCTTGTTTTTGTTTCTGGAATCTCTGTGTGAAATAAGGTGGATGCCTAAATTGCTGGGCAGCTTTAGGAGGTACCAATCTTTGCTCATTTGATTTATTGTAAGTTGTTACCACTGGTGTTGCAACTTCTTCTTCAGCATTTATTGGTTGATCCCCTTCCATAGTTGTTGTAGCTTGACCACTAGCACCAATATCTTGATGGCTGGGTTGCTGTAACATGCTCTCATCTTAAGGTGATTATTGTGAGGAGTTAAGTTCCAACCTTTTTTTAGTCACATCAATAGGGATATCAACATTCTTTCCAGATCTTAAGTTGATTACTTTACAGTGTTCTTTTCCCTCTCTTATTAGATCTTTTGTGTTGCTGGGTAAACTGCCCTGAAATCTACTACTTATTGTTGTGGCAAGCTGTCCAATTTGGTTTTCTAGGTTTCTTAGAAATATAACTTGACTTTGCACAATTGTTTCATTCTTCACAATGTATTCCTTAATCAATATTTCCAATGAAGTAAGTGGATCATGGCTAGTATATTTTTACCCTTGATTTTGCTGATGAAAAGCAGGTGGTTGAGTATTTATGTTCTGTCCACTTAGTGCTGGAGCATTTTGATTCTGATTGCTCCATGAGAAATTTAGGTGTTGCTTCCATCCAAGGTTGTAAGTATTTGAGTACGGGTTATTTTGAGGTTGTCAGTTGAAATTGCCCACATAGTTTACTGATGCTGGATTTTCAAGACAGTTGTCAAATACATGTTCCTCACCACAATACACACATGACAGTTCAGCAACTTGCTTTACTGCTGCTAGAGGGAAACATGGTGATAAAAGACTACCCCTCTTGTTATAGATCCAAGGAAAAAATACATTAGAAAACCTAGCCATGAATTAAGACAAACCATAAGCATGCTTTATTCATATATTAAACAAGTAATATATTTTTGAATAAATTGTGCCACTCTAATACATAAATATCAAGATTGATTTCATACAAAATTCTTATATATTAATATGAGATGGCTCTGATACCAATTGTTGGGAAAAATTAGTTTTTTTTAAAAAAAATTGAGATCGATCTCATACAATATATAAGAATTCGTAATTTAGGAATCATACCTTGAAAATCTGAGAAGATGAACGATCTTTGCTTTTTCCACTGAAGTGATTTAGGCTCCCAGATCACGATCTGTCACCACTACTCCTGTTAGATAACGATCCTCCGCCAAATAATCTTCCAGGCTATGACTCAGGTTTGATCTGCACTTGACGTGTGGGTGCCTTTATCACCTCTAAAGCAACTAGCATGAGAAATTTTTTTTCTCAAAATTAGAAAGAAAAATCTTTTTCTCAAAATTGTATAATGTGGCCTCTCTTTTCTTTTTGGGAGAAAATAAACCCTTTTATATTTCTATCTAGTGGAAACCCTATGCTCCATATTTTCTATTTTTTAATTTTATTAAATCAAATTTGATTTAAATTAAAAAATAAAAATCAAAGGCAACGTTACTTGTTTTTGTGTTATAGGGGCCCACCTTGTAAAATAACACAAAATCCCTTACACACAAGCATATTACATGGAGTCTCCCACTAAATAATATATTTAGGCTTTTAACCCAAATAGCTAATTATCTTGCTTATTAATCCAGTAGCGGCGCAGTCAATTAAATGAGCTAACGCAGGGATCATTTTGGAATATACAATAGTGGCTATAATAATTAGGCCTGTAATTAAACTAGCGCAATTATTTAATTCAAAATCTATTCCACTAAAGATTGGAACTGACCTCCATAATTGTACCCTCGAATAATAATTTGTCTCAAACCACATTGATTTCTTTACTGCACAATCCTTTGTACCACATCATTAATTAAATCGATATCTCAATTGTCCAATCAATTTAATTATATCTTGTTTCTTAATTCTTACTGGTTTTTTCTAACGATCATTTTCAACATACTAAATATGTTGACACACTCTGACTAGAGAATTCTATGATCAAGTGCCGAAAACCCATTAAGAGATGTGTTGTACAAATTTTATATTGTCAATCTATAACCCCAATACTCATAATTGCTCCTACTAAGATACCGGGTAATCTTGACTACAAATATGTGTCGTGCCCATTGGTAACTCAAATGGAATAACAATTACAATCATGAAATCATAATTAACTCAAGATTAAGATTACAGTAAAATCAATGCCTATGAGATTTAATAAGTCTGACAGTTATTACAAAGTGAATTAAATATCATATGTGACCCTGTTCAATGAAGTCGTACTATATTAATAAATTCATAGATGATTAAGACAAATCATTCAATGAATTCATTACAATCTATACTTAAATAAAGTGTCCAACTTTATTTATCAATTCTGAACTAACTTTATTTAATCATAAGATAACTTGTATTTATGTCTTCTGTGAATCCACATGGTGATCACATAAATACGTATAATATGATTAAATGGACTTTAATCAAAATATTAATGCAATTAAGATATTTGAATAAAATACCTCATTTATTTTATTAATCAGAAAAATTATTTATTACAATTAAATAAACATATATGTTTTTAAAGAGCATATTTTCACAACAATTTGAAGTTATCAAAAGAACTTCATAAAAAGATGATAAAGGGGTGTTGAAATTTGTGAGTTTCAATTGTTCATGGAATGACAAGTCAAGATGTAAATAAAGCATGCATTTAAATTGCATCCCACAACCAAAATGAATTGCAAGGGTAAAGTTAGTGCTATTGTGCATCTTGATGGAAAGTATAAAATGAGCTCTATTGTTTATGAGCATAATCATGTGCTAGAATACCAAACAAAGCTTGATTTCTTAAAACAAATAGAAGTATGAAGGCATATGTGAAGAGAAAGGCGGAATTAAATGATAGAGCTGGAATTAGGCAAAATAGAAAATTTTCATTATTTAGTTATTGAAGCATAGTAAGGTCAAGTAGGTGAGAGTATTTAATTTGACCCGATCTAGTCCTAAAAATTCAGGTTCGAATCAAATATGGATGAAGATTAGATTAAATATGATTGAATCCGAAAGCTAATAAGTTGGACAGTGACACAATTAAAAGAAATTAAATTGAAAAAGCTAAAACCTAAAATCCTAAACCGATTAGCTAGCTCACAACCACACACGTAGAGCTCATAGCCTCACACCCTCACAACCTCACACCACAAACACATATCTCAGAGCTCAAATCACACAGGACACAGTGGCACAGACACAGCTGACAGCACCGAGCCACCGAGTCATCGATGCATCCAATTAACAATGCGAACACAGGCACACACAGACTGTGACATACCAATCCCGCGAATTCACTTCACCTCTTCAGCTGCTGCAGCTTGCTCCGTGGGCTGCTGCAACCACTGCTACAACCCACTTCACCTCGACAACCACCGTCTCAGATCCAAATCCAATGACTTTTTTCATAGTAAATTTATATTGTATTAAATAATTAATTTTGAATTTTCACTATATTATTTGTATTGTATAAATCGCGTAATGTGTGATAGTGATGTGATAAATATAATTGTTATTTGCAAATGTGTGATTTTTATTTTCATTTTGAAAAGCATTATAATTCCAATAATTTGCTTTACTTATTATGTGTATTCATTTTACCCATCATAATTCGTACATACGCATACACAGCAGCCTATCAAAATTTTTATTTGATCTGAATATAATTGGATTGCATTACAAGTTTGGATTGAGTTCAAATGAATTTTTTTCCCTACCTAATTAATTTGAAATCCCATCAGGTTGATCCGAACCCAAATTTACCCATTCTTGGTCAAATAAGCTAATAAGTAACTTTTATCTAATTATAAATTATATTAAATGTAACTTAGGAAGAACTATTAAATTAATTGAGTGTAATGAGCATTATGCTAAATCTCAACTGCTATCTATAATTTAAGCTAACTTTATTGATGCATTAAATAAAATAGACTTTTCCATAAACAATTAGCTCGTCTCTATTCTTTCACATGACCTTGTTGATCGGGGACTCACAAAATTTGATGTTTGACATGGAATTCCAAAGTCGATATTTATTGGGCAACTAGAAAATAGAACCGCGTTTCACGCGGCTTTAAAAAAAGAATTTAGTATTATCTTTTTTTCTTACTTTACACTTGTGAAACTGATAAAAAATATGAATTATTTTTTTTTATAGATAAGGCAGCCTTATAAAAAACAAAAAAAAAATTTGCCAGCAATACAAATAAAGAAGCAACGCAGGATAAAGAATAAAATGAGAGAATATATTATAGAGTGATTTTATTCATTCCAATTGTGTGTGTATAAAACAAAAAGATGAGCTCTCCTTTTATAGTTACATAATCACTCCATTAAATTAATGAAAAATTATGGATCATAATTCCTTATGAGATATTGGGAGTTATAGGGAAGCTAAAGGTTGCTAATGGGAGATAGTGAGGAGATTAAGAGATATATGTTATGAACATCTACATTTATTTTAATAAATTCATAACACTCTCCCTTGGATGTTCATTACAAAGAATATGCCTTATTAAAATCTTTATATAATTGTTATTGTGTAATAACAATCAAATTGATTATGAAAAGATGAAAAGCCAAATCTAAAAGAAAATTTATCTATTTATTAGATAATAGAAAATATACAAAGATGAGAAATGGTGATGCCACATCACCTCCTCAAAGCCCAGCTATATATATATATAGATTGTTGCAACACTACTGTCATAAATAGGGAAAAAGATCCTTTCCTAATCTGAGTTCTCATGAGTTTTTAAAGATCTTATGTCATGTGTCTTTAAGTAATAGTATATGGATATGATTTAACTTCTTTATTTTTATATTTTATTAACAACCAATCACCATATGTATATTTACTCAGAGGAGACCAGATTAGGAGAGAATCTTGATCCCATAAATAAATGTAACAATAGCATTTCGTTTTGACTTGTAAATCAAAATTAGCACATATAAATCCTACTTTAAATTTTAATATCTACCATTGAATAAAATTAATTATTCAAAATTTATATCAAAATTTTATGTCAAAAATTAAAGATCTATAGTTATAATATCCCCTCCCTTATTTATATTATATTTCTAAAATTATTCTCTTAAACATACCCAAACATAATCCACCATATCAAAATATATGTAGTAGTTATCTTATTTTTGGAGAAAATGTTACTTTAATCTATATATTTATTTTATGAAGCTATTAACAGTCCACAAATTATTCTAAATACTCTAATTTTAATATAAATTTTATTACAAAAATATCCATTATGTGAATTACTATAAAATACAATTTATTATAAGTTAATATTGCATAATTATCTTGAACACCCTTGTAAATTTCACTCATTATTTAATTTATAATTTTTGTGCCTTAAACCCTAAAATTTTTGTTTCCAACATCTTAATCAATATTTAAACGAACAATGATTAATATTTTAAAAAAATTGTAACTACAAAGTATACGTAATACTTTTTATTTTTTAAAAAATAAAATAAACAAAAGCATTCTAAAATGACCTTTTATTGCCTTTGATCCTTTTTTTTTTCTCGCTTTTGAACCTTCTTCTTTGCCTTCCTCTCCTTCTTTTATTTTTTGGGTAGTATTTAAATAATTTTTTTTATTATTATTTACTCATTACAAGTTGTTTTGGATGCAAAATTTAATATTGAATATAAATACGTAAAAAATTAATAACTAAAATTGTGTTAAATAATTTATTTACAACTTGTTTGATTATAAGTTATTATGTGTTAAATCTCTTAACATTTGTTAATTAATTAAATAAAGTTAATTAATTTTAATAGTTAAAGGAAATATTTTTTTGTTGTTGCAATTTTAGATCGTTTACAAAGTAAAGTTTAATTTTTTTAAATTAGTATATGAATGTACAGAATAATAGTGTTCCAAATAATATTTAAACTACAAACAGCCCCACCTCCATTTTATTGATCAATTTTCACTAAATCTTTTTATTTATCATATATTTTGACTTGTTGCAGGTTAGATTCGTTTGAATTTAAGTTATAATATACAAAACTACTTTTTTTACTGTTTTATCCTTAAAAAGTCAGATTCAATAGTTAAAAAACTCAAGTAACCCCGGTGATATTAGGTAATTTTAAAAAATAAAGAAACTAATTAAGTAATTAACTAAAGGATGAGGCTATTTCAACCTATATAAATACACTTCACGCCTATTTTTCAAGTTATAGCAAATTAAAGGAAAGAGAAAAACATTTACCCTTTTCTATTAGGTAATACAAAGAAGATTTGTATATTGTGAACTCATCATGAAGCATTTGGAGCTAATGATAAGGAAAGAAATCAATTGTACAAACTCCATAAATTAATATTCGATAAATTAATAACTTTTATTACATAATAATCTTTTAAGGTCCCGACTTGGGCTAATAGACTAAAGGGTCTAGCTATGATACCACAGTGATACCATACCACAACTGGATCCAGCTATGGTGACAACTGTAGCTAATTCAATGGCTAGATCTAGCTCTGGTATGGTACCACTGTGGTACCATAATTTTGCCCTAGACTAAATTAGTAATTATGATAAATTGATAAGATAATGTTTTTTTAAAAGAATTCTTATGTAATGATGTGTCCCATTCATATACTAAATTAATAATTTTCTATAATTACAAATATAATTGGCTACGATATTTTACTAAATAAAATTACTGTATTATTTTCTTCTTGAAATTTAAATCCATGTTAGATCTCATTTCTAATTTTTCTTATTACATTTAGAAGTTTTGGGATTGAATTCTATTATTGCATTAAACAATTATGAAGTGTTATTGACACTTTAAGTACTTTCTTGTGTGGAACATCATATATAATAAATTTTTAAATTAAATTTATATTGATCGAATTGTAAATACACTTTATAATTCATATATTATCAATTTGTCGATTTTTTTTAATTATTAGATTTTATATGATCCGACAAAATTAATTTATAGAAGTTATATTGCATTTTTTTAATTAGTGTACTGAAATGAGATAGATTAGTCTTCCAGAAAGAGTTACGATAAGGATAAATACAAATTACAAAACCGAATAAGGTTGCCTTGTAAAATCCAAATCCTTGACAAGTCACCCAAATTCTAGACATGCTTGCGGTCAATTTGGTTAAATAATGTACAAAAAATAAAATCAAAATGTGTCACTTTCTCAACGCAATTTCAGGGATTGTTTAGCTTGACGATCAATTCAAGGGTCGAAAATGAAATATTAGCGCACAAATTAATTGAGCAGAAAGAAAGTGCTGCTATTAACTAGAGACCACATCATCATCATCATCATCATCGTAATAATAATAATAATGAAGTGAAGTCAATTGCATTCATGTCGGCAGTTGGTCGACTTGAAAAGTTTATCATCTGCTTAAGAATCAGTGGAAGTCTTTCAACCATTTTTTCCAACAAATCTTGCCGTGATATTAGGAAAGACAGGGAGAAGGAATTTCTTTTAACTTGCTTTACTATCATCGTTATTTTTCTGATGGCTTGTAGTATTGAGTTTGATTTAGATTGGAGCTTTTAATACTCTTTTAAAATCCTTATAAAATTCCCTTGAATTTTATTCTTAAAAATAATCCTAATTTAATTAGCAATTACAAACTCATATATTAAAGTTAGCTATAATCCCATAATATGGTCCTGACAAATAATGATTCAGATGGGATTCGACAATACTGACCATGAAACACTTAATTTTCATTTTGCCTGTAGGTGTAACCAACCTGCTATTAAAGATATGGCAGAAAAAAGTAATTAAAAAAAGTAAACACTTAATCCCATAGTATAAAGAAAGAGTATTCTCCAGTATAAAGATCCCCACTCTAAAGAAAGAATATTCTCCAGTATAAAGATCTTCACCCTAAAAAAAAAAGTATCTCCTTTTAAGTTTTTATTTATAAAATACACACAACTCACAAAAATTTTAAAGTATTTTATTCTTATTATATAATTTTTATTTCTACAAATCTAACTCTTATAATTTTTTCAAAAATATATTTTTTAATTAAGATTTAAATATAAATCTAAATTATGAAATGAAGTAAATGTAAATAATTTACGTTAGTATTTAATTTAATTTCTATTTAAAATAAAAAATAATCACATATCTTTGGTTATTTAAATAATTTCGTTAAAAAAAGGAGTGGCAAGAGGCCTTCTTTTAATTTATGGACGTTTTCGGATATGCTAGAAACTGCAAAAACTTCAATGGGCTAGCGCAGCCCAAACATTGCAGATATTGGGTTAAGCGAAAGTATTGGAATAATCCCAAATCTTTTACCGTCGTATTTGGGCTATGTAATTTGGCCCTTATCGAGATTCCCTTATAATTTATAATTTGATCTCTCACCATTCTTTGAAGATCTTGTATCATATTTTATTATTGATTTAACGGAATTTTATTAAATACTTTAAGAATGTTTGGTAGCTGAGAATCTCAAAGAGAAAGTGAAGGAAAATTAGACGAGAGAGAAAATATGAATCGATGAATGTCAAAACTTCTAAATCTTTTTTACTATATTTGGAGATAGAGGTGAGCATTCGCATTGAGTTCAAATCTTGATGACGCTGGTAATGTGCGCAAATTGCAATTAAATGAACTTGAGGAATTAAGGAATGATGCATATAATTCTCGAATTATTAAGGCAAGAACTAAAGTTTTTCATAATAAAAGAATTTTTCGGAAAACATTTGAGATTGGTAAAAAAATGTTGCTTTATAATTCTCGTCTTCATTTGTTTCTAGGGAATTTAAAGTCAAAATGGAGTGGCCCATTTGTTGTAAAAAATGTATATTCATGTGGAGCCGTAGAAATTGAGTATAGTGTCACATTTAAAGTTAATGGTTAAAGATTGAAACCATATCTAGAACACCAACATGTGAAGCATATACCGAAATCAATTTGAGTGACCCACCAAATCTTGATTAAGCCTTTTGTTTTAACTTTTTGTGAATTTATTTTACTGTTCTTCTTCACTTTTGATTTGATTTTATAGATTTGATTCGTTTCTTTGATATGTTTTGATTCACTCTCCCGTATAAATGACGAATAACGGTACTCCGTGACTTTTTTAAGTCGGTATTCTCAGTTTCCCACAATAACTTAAACCCCAAAATCAAGTATGGAAGAAATACAATATAAATTGTATAAGCATTTTCCTTCTCTCCCTCAAAATGCTCTTAAGAATATTTACAAAGTTTGTTATGAACGACTGCATTTGTTAATGATCAATAGGATTCCTGTTGACATTCATTGGTTAATTGAACAAAGGTTTGACTGGCAAGTGAGTTTTCGGATCCATTTATTTCCTACATGTCTAGTTTTGGTAAAAACACATTTGTTAAAAATAGAAGAGCTAAGTGACATGGCTCTAAATGTCCTCACTTTGTAAGACTTGCTTGCAACAAACCACGTTGTAAAACTCTGAGAATGGTTCCTGTAAATCATGAACACAAAATCAAATTCGTTAAGGATGGCATGAGTAAAGAATTGTTAGATGATATCTTATGATCTCTTGAGGCCCATCCAAGTAGATATGTGCAATGTGAGATTCATAATATATGAAAGTTGTTCCAAAAGGAAAGTTCACGGTTTAGTCTTGGGAATCTGACTTTAAAAGACCATGTTTTCTAGTTTATAAGAAAACTGGATGGGAAGTCTATCCTCGACCCATAGAGGGCGTTCAAGTCGTTACTAGATGTAAAACTAGAAGAAGATGTGAGGCACAATCACTACCAGTAAATATCCTTTTATTTTACTGTTCTTTTATCTTTTGTATTATTATTATTTTTTGTGTGATTTTATGTCTAATCACTGTTTGCTTTTTTTGTTTACTTTTGAATTATTGAGCCAAATACTTCACCTGTCATTTGATAAACACACCATCCCATTTACAAATGTGTACCATTGTGTCCGTCACCAAGATCCTTAAATAAGAGCACCTTTTTAAGCACTCACAAATTGTTTCTTTTTAGAATTGTTCCAATGGCAGCAACTTCAAACAGACAACTTAAGAACATTTGTGTGCTTTTTGGATTTTGTTATGGAAAGTGTAAGGAGATCGTTCAGGCAGCTATAGATCATAATCGTGGTATAGCAGAGAGAATACTACACTTTGTATATGGAGAAGGTGACCGAGGGTTATCAAAGTTTGTCTCAGAAGCCGTTTTTGTTCGAGGAAGCTAAGTGTTAGGCATTATCCCAAAAGCTTTAAAACCTTTAGGATGTCTACCCAACCCATCAACTGGAGAAGAGTTAGTTGTCTCAAGTATGCAAGAAAGAATATTTGAAATGTTAAATTATGTTGATGCTTTCATTTTCTCGCCAGGAGATCTTGCAACTTTAGAGGTGCTTATCACATTTGCTTCTTCGGCCCATTTGAATATTCATAAAAAACTCATCGGTTTGTTAAATGTTAATAACTTTTATGATGGTTTAATAACATTTCTTAATCTTGCAATTAAAAATTATTTTATTCCACCCTTAGCGAAAAAACTCTTTATTTGTGCTCATATTTCTAACGAGTTACTTGATCTTTTGCAAGCTTACAAATTAGAGTCAGATCCCATGACTTTGGCGTTGGATTGGACAACTGATGATGATGGTAGTAACACTAGAAAAAAGTTTAAATTAAATTTAACTCTCCGTTTGTAAATATTTTCTAGCAGTGGCCAAATTATGTCTTCTAAACTCTACTTTTTTCTTCTAAGATATTGAGGACAATATCTCCTTCAAGTTGGGGGGAAGGAATAGTTGACAATTGTGGAATGTCTCAGTCCTGGTGATATTTTTACTAATTTTTTGTTGTAAAGACTAACTTTGGATAAAATTTAAGTCGAATATGGCAAAATATAAAATGTAGTGTATCTAGAAACACATTTTCTTAATTTTAGAGTTTTGTTTTTCCCAAAAAATTACTTTCTAACTTTTTTTCTTCTTTTTCTTAATAATCTCCTTTAAGTTTCTGTAATCAGTTCCATTTTTTTTAGTGTTTTCTTTAACTTAAAAAAATAAAAAAATACAAAAAAGAGTTTTTTTTTTGTGTGATCTTTTAACATTAGCTAACATGATTATTTCTAAATTTTGGTATTTGTATTATCTTTGGCCTTGAATTATGTTACACCATGTTTTCGCCTTTACATGTTGAAATGTAAATTAAGAAATTTGATGAGTGAAACAGATTACGCCGTTTGAAGGAATGTATATTTCATGATAAGTCTTAGTGAGTTTTTTAGCCTATTATCCTTGGAGAGTAACCTTGTTTGCCTATACAGCTTCACATTTTATTATACAATGATCTCTATAGTTTCCTCAAAGTATAAAAAAAAAAAAAAGATTTGCAGCCGCATCTGAAAGTCCATTGAACTAGTGGATATGAAAAATTATTTAGAGCCTTAAAAAATGACAGAAGACCATCTTTGATCCATTTGAGCTTTTCTAACTAACCATCTTATAAAGTATCCATAGTTAACCCTTTTGAGCATATATATATATACTTTTTCTTTGGTAAACTATCATCTTATCCCACTTCAATGTGGAGTATCACCTTATATTTTAAGTTTTCCACCACCTAATTATATTTGAAAATAGAAATGATTATGTATTCTTAATAATAGTGCTATGAAAAAAAGATATGTATAAATAAATAAATAAATAAAATAGAAAAAAGAAAAAAAACCAAAATAAAAAAGAGAAAAAATTTCAAACAAAAAACACCTTGTAATCTAAAAGAAGTCCCTTATTTTTCAAATATATATATATATTTGTTTTTTCCTATTATCATTTCTTTATTAGCCATGACCCTAGCCTACATTATGTCCTTTCTTGATTTTACGAAACTATAGTCTAAAGTAAAAGCTGGTAATATGAACTAAAAGATATGGTGATACATAAAAATAGAAATAAAATTGGCTAGTAATTACCTAGACTTGAGATCAATTCATTTCTAAGCTGTGGGCATTATTCTTGGTGAGAGTATGTGATATTGTTTTACTATTCTCTTAATCTACCACTTCTTAGAGTGATTGTTCTTCTAGGGTTTATTTTCTTTTGAGAGAGTCACTCTTAACGGTGAGATTTTGGGATTTGACGTAACATTCGTAAAAGTGACTTGATTAATGTAGCTATGATAATTGATCATTTCACATGATTTTACTTAATTTATTTGTGTGGGTGTGATTTTCTTTAGGCTGAAGATAATGCTTATACTTTTACTTGATTGTTGTTATTAATCCGATGAAAGAAGTAAACACAATTTTCAAAAAAAAAAAAAGATTTTAATTTGGTTTGAAATTTTGCTAAATTTTCATCGCTTAAATTGCTAACGCTTAACAATAAGTTGGTTGGGGGTGTGATTGACATTAAAAAGTTTACATTTAATAATGATAAAATTATCAATTTTTCACTTATTGTGTCGATTAATGCACTCATTATTCCTAAATTATCTTAACATTCTCCAAAATATATTTTTATGTTAAATTAATTTATAATATGTTAATTTTATTTTAATTTTATATTGTATATATATTTCAAGAATAAAGAGGAGTTGGAATTGGAAGCGGGAATAAAGAAAAATTATTGGAGTAATTTGGAATGTATTATTGAGGAGATGTAATTAATAAAAAATTATTTCAAAAAAATAAAAAAGAAAAAAAAAAGAGAAAAGGGTGAAAGATGCTCGTGATGGTCAGGTGGCCATTTTGCCACCTGACAATCACATTTCTTAGCGTACATATATATTATAAAAATAAAATAAAATAAAATAAATAAAGGAGAATGCATTCCTTGCCTATAAAAGGTAAGGAGATGCAGGCATGAAGAGAGAGCCGAGGAAGCCGAGAGAGAACAAAGTGAAGCTAAGGAAATCTTTCTTTCTTTTTTTCTTGTTTATGGTATAATCAATTTTCTTATATTATATTTCAAAAAGTTAGTCAAATAAAAAGAGTGTTTTATTTTCTTTCAATATGAGTGCCAAATTTTACTAAGTTAAGGTGAAGGGTGAAGCTCAAGGTTTCAAATTATAAAATTAATTACTTTCTCAAGTGAGTTTTAAGTTTATTTTATTTTTTATGGTTATTTTTATGTCATGTTAATTTATAAATTTCCTTGGATCTGTATGGTATTTTGACATAATATCAGCACATTAATATAGTTGTGTCACATTAGGTAATTGATTCAATATTTATCCACACACATAGTTAGTTAAAAATTAAATGACATAATATCCTATAACTTTAGCACATTTTTAAATTAATTCCTAGTGATTTCTTTTCCCGTAATTAATTTTCTTTTTTTAACAAATTGACTACTAGATTTTAAATTTCCTGTGGTTCGACCTCGGACTCACCGGGTTATATTATACCTAGACACTCTTATATTTGAGATTAATAATAATTTTGAGTCGTGTCACATACATATCCAGTAGATTATGAATAAAGTTACTTATGTCGATAAAAGAATTGATCTAACACACCTTTAAGCCTCTAAGAGCCTCAAACACCTCAAACACCTTAAACAAATACAAGATATAACTATTAATAACTTATTATAAGAACTTGATTTTCTAATTCATACCCGTACAAGTCTGATTATCATATTTTAACTTTTAATCTAAAAATTAGAATGACATAATATTTTACAAATCTTTTTTGACATCCATGGGTATCTTATGTGAAAGTTTCAAGAAGATTTGATACTAAAATCATTTTCAAAACTATTTGTTTCTTGACAAATTTGAAACTGTTTCACAGTGACTTAACTAAACAGAACAAGTTCTGAGATTTTTATAAAATTAGAAATTAATAAGATGAAATTAAAACTGCGAATACTATATAGATATGTTAATCTCTGTTTAAAATTTAGCAATTTTTTGAATTCATTTGATAATATAAATAATTTTGTGAATCTAGTCGTTCTGTTGGAATCGCAGTTTTCCAATGCAACGATGTCAGATTCAAAAATTCATATAAAATTGAAAACATAATCAAATCTTATGAAACAAAATTTATTCAATAAGCCTTGCATGTCTAGGTTTTAGAAAGATAAGGTTCTTCTTAAGAATCTTTCATAAAATATTTGTTTAATTTCAAGATAATCATACTGTCCAGAATCATCCTAAATCATGCATAATGGTCTATAAGAATCTAAAACTATGTTAATAAAACCCTAAATAGAGCACAACAATAGGAAATCAAATAGAGTATAGAGAGAGTAAAACTTACCAACCGTTAAGAATCTCTCTCTCCTAAGTAAAAGATTGAATCTTAAGGTATGAGTAAAAGAGTAATGAGTAGCAACAGAGAGAAATAAAAAAAAGATGCAGTGGATTTAAGGTTATAGGAGAGGGAAAAGTATAAATTTATAGGGAATCTTAAGAAACCCTAACTTTGGAAAGAGTAAGTCTTATTAATAAGGGCAAAAATGCTATTTGTAATTTCTAATAAAACAAAATTTCCTTAATTTAAAATCGTGGAAATTTGGCGTTGCATCAAAGTACTCCAAGGATCCCTTTGTTCATCATAAGGTTTCATTGATGGAAGCTAAAACCCCGACTAGTATTTGGCCTTCATGATTTTTTCATTTCCTGAATCATTTGTTCAGGCGTTCGCATTCTCTCTTGTAAATTAGATGGCTCATTATTATCTTGGGTTTCTCTTTGTTGTGTCCGCCTCTGATTGAGAGTATGCCTAAAAAAATCAATATCATTCAAATAATCTCTAGATCTTGTCCAAGAAGAACCCAAGCTCACCACTTAAAGTTGATATAGTTGGGTTGTTCATCATTTCGGGCTCAAACTTAATCAAACATTCTATTGAAGTTTGCTGTCAACTACTCTACTTGCCTCTGGAGTTGAGCAATTCAGTTTCACCTTTGGTGTTAAGGCTGAAGATTTGGATCTGATTGTAGATGGGGTGCATGAAACTGGTGATTTTGATTTTGTTGGGGGTTAGGTGGATGCATGGGATTGTAGATTCACTTTCAGATCCATAACATATCTTTGTCATTGAAAGTGCATCTCTGCATCCTTGGAACTCTCATCATCAGCCTCAACCTTGGAGTAGTCATAATTGTCATCCATGCCCAAGGTAACTATATTGGCTTCTTAATTACTGATTAAAAGTATTTAATTAATTCAAAAATTATTTTCATATTTGTTTAGTTATGTGTTAAGTAGAGCTTTTACAAGATTAAAATAAACTATTTCGTATATATTAAAAAAGCATAAATTTTGAAATTTCTAGAGTAGATGTTGTAATTTTTTTAAGGAGAAAAATTGTCTAAAAATAAAGACAGCGTAAAATCTTAATAACATTGTTTGAGCATCATTACAATGGAATTTGACCAAACTCTAGGTGGCAAAGTCACAATTATCGTCGATTTCATCTTGAGCCTTGAACTGATACATTATCAGCAAAAATCTAATATTTCAAGTAAAATCTATTAGGTATATTCGGATCATGTTAAATGTGAATAATTTAACCGTTGTTTAGAGAAATGATTATTTTAAAAATGTAGTTTAACTTGGGGCTTATAAGATTTGAATAGAGATCGTATAGGATGTAGAAATTTTCTTTAAAACAAAATTATGTAGGTTTACTTAGGTATGCATATGGGTGTTTATATAATTTTAATTTAAAGTAGTTTTACTAGTACTTTAGGAGAGTGTCAATAGCACCACTGTGGACTGCTTGGTGTTCTTAACTAATGTCCCACCCAAATGGGCAAACATTAGTGTGGGCTTGGCCCAATTGTAGGAAACTGCTAGACTTTGCACATCTCAACACCGGTGTTTGCTTGTTGATTTGGGTTAGGTGCTGATTTGCTATTTCTGGTTGTTGCTAGCATTTATGAGTTCATATTTTAGATAAAATTTAGAAGATTATTTATTGGTTACTATAAATTAAGTACCTTGATTTGTAGTGCTGCCTAATAAAAGTAGTTTTAAAGTTATTAAGAACTTAGGACCCATTTGTGATTACTTTTGAGAGATTTAAAAGTGATTTGAACCGTTTGTGATTATTTTTTAGAGATTTAAAAGTGATTTTGAAAATTTAAAAACTAATTTTAGTATTTGGTAAAAAAAAATAAAAATCACTTTTGTCCAAATCAGCCCCCCTACAACTGATTTTGAAAAGAAAGAAATGAGTTGCTTTTAAATTCTAATTTTGAGAATCAATTTTATCCTTTAATATAATTTCATAAATATCTTTAAAATTATTACCTAAACCCAAAATTATCCTTATTCAGATTGGAAACAAAATCAATATTTTAATAGATTTTTATTATAATTCATCAATATAAATTTATTAATATTAGTTTGTTTGTCGAATTATTATTAAATTTGTTTCAATATATTATAAATTTAATTATCAATTGTTTTAAGATAAAAAATAAAAAATAAAATCAATATATTATAAATTTTATTTTTAGTAAAAATTATTATAATACACAATTAAAAATATTACATGTACACATTTTTATATGTATACGTAAATTTTATCCTATATTATGTACATTTTAGTCATTTATTTTCTTTCATTAGTTTAACAGTAAAATTTACCAAAATATCTATAACTGCTTTCAAAACTCACAGTACTTATAAAAATAAAATTTAACATTTATTATTTTAAAAGCTGCAGGATTCCCAAACGGGCCCTCATTTGGAATTGCTTTTCGGAAGTTTAAAAAACGAAAAGTTAACTTTACTGTTTAGTAAATATTTTTAGAAATCACTGTTAGTGAAATCATCCCATGCAACAACATATTTTGAAAAGTAGAAAAGTAATTGTTTTTTAAAAGCTGATTTTGAAAATCAGTTTTATACTTAATGCGACCAAATATACATCCTTATATATATTATAAAAATCTAAAGTAAGAAATAAAATAATAATATAAAAAAAATTTGTTTTAGTTATCAATTATAATATATATAATAAAAAAATATTTTATATACATGTTTATAAATGTGTAAATAAATTTTATTATATTATGTCCAATTCAGTCATTTATATTATTGTAGCAGTTCAGCAGTAAGATTTATTAAATACATACGACTGCTTTTCAAAGTTACAACAATTTTAAAAATAAATTTTACTCATCATTTAACTGATTCCCTTTGCAATTAATAATTTTAACAGTACAACTAACTGCAATTATTTTAAAAGCTACATGGTTACGAAACTAACCTTAAATCTCACATCAATCTTATTGAAGTATCATCAAAATTTAACAACTGATCTATAAAAATACTTGGATGATGACATGATCTGGTTAGAGTCAAACTTCTTAAAACGTTATTTTGAGTAGCATTTTCTTTTCATTCAGTTTAGCTTCAAACTTATATCATTGTGGATAGGTGTCACACGACTTTTCTCAAGATGCGGCAAGCTTGTGATGGCGTCAAGCCTCGCTCGACCAGCCACTCAACAACACCAATGGAGGTTATGTGCTAAATGCACACCCCAGAATGTTTTGCTTTAACAAAGAGAAACCAACACGCAAAAGATTGTTTTTACGGAGACACTGACCTCCAACTTGTCTATTTCCCTTAATAAGAAAAGTTACAACCTAGTGAGAAGCTATGTGTGATTAAAGGATGTCACTCTCTTCCAAAATTGTCCATCCCAAACACACACTCACTTTCACTAGATATACATATTGCAAATGACATCCCCATTTGCTAAGGCGAGGTGGCGCGCTGCCATCGCGCCACCTCAATTCATTTCCGACAAAATTAGTCACCCACTAAGCATGTACAAGGGAGCACATCTCTACTCCCCAAAGGAACAAGGCAACCGCTGCCCATAAGCCTAGAAATAAGGAGGTTGTGGGCCGTAACCACCGCTGCCCACTTCTCTTAGTGTGTAACCGTCGCTGGCCACTCTCCATGTTCCTATATCTCTAGCCATGTCTCCCACTCATGCTTGTTGTTAGGCCCATTTTGCAGCCCTTCGCTTAGTTTCGTGCCACCTCGCTCACTGTCCAAAACTCGGCCAGCACGCATGCCTCGCGCTGCAATGCCCTATGCTCGTGCGCCTTAATGCCACGTACGCGCGCTGGGCGCCGCAGCCAATGCGTCCTACATCTGTGCGCCCTGCGGTTGTGCGTCTAGTGCATAGCCCTCGCATGCCCATGTGCCACATGCTTGCGAGATGTTGTGCGTGCCACCCACGCACGCTCTTGCACCCGCTATTGTTGTGTGTTGAGTGTTAAAAAATGCATATTTATAAAGGAGAAAACCGTCATTTTACATTTCAAGTCTTACTAACAACCCTTACTTTTATGTATTTAACCTTCTTGTTATTTAATTACATGTGTTTTATTTTAATTAAGTATTTTATGTATTTTAGGGGCATCATAGTCATTTCACAATAAACGAGAAATCAGATGGCAAAACGGACATCACTTTTGAACTCAGGACGGTCGAAAACCTTAGGAGGAGTATAAAAGGAAAAATGGCACTGTTCACTTGTACGGTACTATTCACGTGTACGGTACTGTATACTTACTGTTCACGACACTGTTCACATAGACGGACCGATGACGTGGCATTGACTGATGAGGTGTCACGATCCTGTTGGACTAAAATTCTTATATACTGTTGATGGTGACGTGGCAGCATATCAGTGGACGAAAAATCTCGCATACGGTGCATGCATCACACAGGATTATTTTCAACCAAACCGCGTTACTGTTCATCCGGGTCAAACCGCGTTACTGTTCAAAGTTGGGTCAAACCGTGTTACTGTTCATCCGCGTGGTCAAACCGTGGACTGTTGACTGATGACGTGGCGCAATCCTGAGCGTCCAAACTATTTTTAATCCGATGGCCATGATTTACTCCATGTATCTATAAAAAGGGGGCCTCCCCCCCTAATTTGATATCTCTGAATCCATTTTTGGACTCTGTTTTCTGTAATTCCCTCTCCATCTTATATTTTCTTCGTATTTTAATAAATTCCCATTTTTCCCCTAGTTCAATTATGAGTGGCTAATTTTCTTTCAAGCTTGGGTTGAAGGTGAAGTCTCAACATGTGTCATGGGCTTAATTTGGTAAATTTATTTTCTCTTCCCCTCTAGTTTTTGTGGATGTTTTGACTTCTCGTCGACAAATAATACTAATCTTGTCTAGTACCGCCTTGGTTTCACCGGCCCTCTAGTACAAGGTTATTATTATTTGACACGATAAGCCCTTAGCACCATATTGATTAGAGCGTGGTTCATGAGGTGTGGATTCCCCCCTCATGATTTAATTGGCATTAATACGGATTATTTAGCCCATGATGCATGTTGATACGGATCCAGATACCCAAGTACGTCAATTTAATAGATTTTCTCTTCAATTTATTCTCTCTATTGCAATTCCAATTTTAGAATTTATTCTCGCCATTTTAATTTAAGTCTTAGCATATTCCAAATCGTTTCCACCATAAATCCAACCACTCATTTACAAAATTAATTCTACATATAATTAAAATCCACCTCCTCGTGGGATCGACACTTGTCACCATTAGTCTATACTACAATAGATTCGTGCGCTTGCGAGTACATTAAAATGTGCACAACAAGTTTTTGGCGCCGTTGCCGGGGAGGTAAGTAATTTTAATTCGTAAAATTAATTTTTTGTGAATAATTTCTTTTATTTGTTTTCTTGTATTTTTTTTATTATTAAAAAAAAAGAAAAAAAAAAGTGAATTTACATTTAAAGGTTAGTATTTCTTTCCTTTTTCTCTTCTTTAAAATTCTGTAATTTAATTTTCAATTTATTTTTCTTTGTAATTTTTTTTATTTATTTTATTAATTTAATTTTTAGTTAATTTATTTCACGTATTTGTTTTTATAGAAAGTTTGTAATAGCGCAATAAGGTTAGTATCGTAATTTCTCCCTCTTCTTTATTTTTATTTATTTTGTTCCCATCTTTATTTTTTATTTTATTTGTTTTGCATGCATGGTCGAAGGTCATTATTACCCAATCTTGAACCTATAGACCTTGAACTTGAGAAAACACTTCGCACACACAAACAAGTAAAAAATAAAATGGATTTGCAACCACAGGAGAGGCCATTTAAGGATTATTTCAGTCCTTTAGCAAATTTGAGCACATCATGTATAAGATACCCAAATGTAGCTGCTAGGAGCTTTGAACTAAAACCTAGTGTGCTAAATTGTCTCCCCACATTCTATGGCTTAGAAAATGAGGACCCATATAATCATCTGAATGATTTTCATGCTATTTGTCAAACTTTTAAATACGAGAATTTTTCAGACGATGATGTTAAACTTAGATTATTCCCATTTTCTTTAAAGGATAGAGCTCGTTCATGGTTAAATACTTTACCTGCTAATAGCATCACATCATGGGAACAAATGGTAACAAAATTTTTAAATAAATATTTCCCAGTGCATAAAATCAATGCTATTCGCAGGGAAATCTCGGAGTATACCCAGAGAGAGGACGAGCAATTTTTTGAAACATGGGAGCGATTCAATGGGCTACTCTTGAAGTGTCCACATCATGGGTACGAGAAATGGCACCAATGCCAATACTTTTTGGAGGGATTACTACCAAATGTGCAAGAATGGCTAATGGCAACAAGTGGAGGAGAGCTAATGTCAAAAAGTGCATAAGAGATTTGGGAATTCTTCCAGCGACAAGCGGATAATTTCCAACAATGGAGTCGATCAATCAGGAATACTAGAAGAATTAAGGGAGTAAATGAGGTTCAAATTGGGGAGTGAACTTCGGGAATCAAAAGAAGTCAAGGAGATGGTTGAAGGTCTTGCTCGACAAATAGCATCGTTATCAACTGCGAAATCAACATAACCACATGACCATGACTCATACTCAGATCAAGCCAATGCCATAGGTGTAATGAGAAAGCCATCAAATTACAACCCATACTCCAACACATATAACCCTGGATGGAGAGACCACCCCAATTTTTCATGGTCTCAAGGATTCCAACAGAATGGACCAGCAGCTCCAGCTCCACCAATGCAACCAATTCCACAAAATTCTCAAGCCTCTCAGCCCCCATTTAGACCATACAATCAGAACCAGAACTACTCTCAACCCAGACCATGGGAGGATTCATTCCAAAATCTCAAGAATCTTACTCACTCTACGATTGAGCAACAGAACCGCACCATTGATGGACTACGAAATGAGTTGAGAGCAGGCTTCAACTCGCAAGCTCAATCGGTTTCAAGCCTCGAGAAGATAGTGGGACAACTTGCTTCTTCAATTCAGACCTTGGCAATGACCGTTGAGAAAGGCAAATTTCCAAGTCAACCAGTGCCTAATCCTAAAGGAGTACATGAAGCAAGTACCAGTTCACCACAATAGCATGGAAAGATCAAAGCAGTAATGACCTTGCGAAAAGGAAAGGAAGTCGACAACAAAGTGGAGATGCCGGTGACAAAAGAAAATCAAATTGTACCTGTGAATGTTGAGGACTCATCACCGGAGGAGAAAGAAGAAACTAACCCACGAGAATACGTTCCCAAAGCTCTATTTCCTCAAAGGTTAGCTAAAGGAAAGAAGGGAAAATCCACAGGTGAGATTCTTGAAATCTTCAAACAGGTAAGTGTTAACATCCCTTTGCTTGATGCTATTAAGCAAGTTCCATCTTATGCCAAGTTTCTTAAAGACATGTGTACTAAAAAGAGAAACATGTATGTTCAAAAGAAGACATTTTTAACAGAAAAAGTTAGTTCTATACTCCAACATAAAATTCCTTTAAAATGCAAAGACCCGGGCTCCCCCACTATCTCATGTAGTATAGGGAACCACACAATTGAGAATGCTTTGTTGGATTTAGGAGCTAGTGTAAATTTGTTGCCTTATTCAGTATTTGTGAAACTTGGATTGGGAGAATTACACCCAACTCCAGTGGTGTTACAGCTTGCAGATCGGTCCACAAAAATACCTCGTGGTATTGTGGAGGACGTGCTTATCCAGGTAGACAAGTTTTATTTTCCTGTTGATTTCATTGTAATTGACACTCAACCAATACAGGATTCAAGGAAGCACATCCCCATTATCCTAGGCCGACCTTTCTTGGCAACTGCAGATGCTCACATTCAATGTAGGACTGGAAATATACAGTTGTCCTTCGGCAACATGACTATGGAGCTGAACATCTTCAATATTGCCAAACAACCTCACAGTGCAGATGATGGAATTGTTGATGTGGATTTAATTGAAGCATTAGTTGATGATACTTTTGTTTCAAACCTTAGTGATGATCCTTTACAAACATGTTTAACTCACTTTGGTTTGGATTTTGATATTGACAGATCGGTCGATGAGGTCAACGCCCTGCTTGACTCAGCACCATCTATGGACACTAATAAATGGAAGTCAAGAGTTGAGCAACTAGCACCATCAGAGAAGCAACTCATTCCATCATCAGAATCACCACCGAAACTCGAGCTCAAACCATTGCCCAACACTTTGGAATATGCGTTTTTGGGAGAAGAAAGTACTCTGCCGGTAATCATCTCATCATCCCTAAATGACGAACAAAAAGGTAAGTTGTTGGATGTTTTAAAGAGCACAAAGAAGCATTAGGATGGACCATAGCAGATATAAAAGGTATAAATCCAGTAGACTGCATGCATTACATTCACCTCGATGAAAATGCTAAATCTACTAGGGAAATGCAACGTCGGTTAAATCCTAATATGAAAGAAGTTGTTAGAATTGAAGTTCTTAAGCTATTAGATGCAGGTATCATTTACTCAATTTCTGATAGTTCATGGGTCAGTCCTGTACAAGTCGTCCCCAAAAAGTCAGGAGTCACAGTAGTTACCAATGCTGATAATGAATTGATACCAACTAGGGTAACTACAGGATGGCGTGTATGCATTGATTATAGAAAATTGAATTCTGTCACACGTAAAGACCATTTTCCTTTACCATTTATTGATCAAATGCTTGATAGATTAGCAGGCCATGAATTTTATTGCTTTCTAGATGGCTACTCAGGATATAATCAGATTCCCATAGCACTAAAAGATCAAGAGAAAACTACTTTCACTTGCCCTTTTGGCACATTTGCATATAGGAGAATGCCATTTGGATTATGTAATGCACCTGCTACATTTCAACGATGCATGTTGAGCATTTTCTCTGATATGGTTGAACGATTCCTTGAAGTCTTTATGGATGATTTTTCTGTCTTTGGTGACTCGTTTGATCAATGTTTGCATCATCTAACACTAGTTCTGCAGAGATGTGTCGAGAAGAACTTGGTCTTAAATTGGGAGAAATGTCATTTTATGGTAAAACAAGGTATTGTTCTCGGTCACATCATTTCGAGCAAAGGTATTGAGGTTGACAAAGCCAAGGTGGATCTCATTTCTAATCTTCCTCCACCCAAAATAGTCAGAGAAGTAAGATCTTTCCTTGGGCATGCTGGGTTCTATAGACGTTTCATTAAAGATTTTAGCAAAGTTTCTAGACCCTTATGTAATTTACTTGCTAAGGATGTACCTTTTGTCTTTGATGATTCATGTCTTGTTGCGTTTGAAAAATTAAAGCATTTGTTGACATCATCACCCATCATTCAGCCCCCGAACTGGAGCTTACCATTTGAACTCATGTGTGATGCATCTGATTATGCAGTAGGAGCAGTATTAGGACAAAGAGTTGATCGAATTCCCCACGTTATTTACTATGCTAGTATGACATTGAATGATGCAAAGTTGAACTATTCAACTACTGAAAAAGAAATGCTAGCAGTAGTGTTTGCATTAGAGAAATTTCGATCTTATCTCATTGGTTGTAAAATAATCGTGTTCACAGATCATGCTGCTCTTAAATATCTTCTCACAAAGAAAGATGCAAAAGCTAGACTAATTCGTTGGGTGTTACTTTTGCAGGAATTTGACTTGGAATTCAAAGATAAGAAAGGGACAGAAAATGTTGTGGCGGACCACCTCTCTCGTCTCTATTTTGACACAATTGCAGAGCCATTAATATTGGATGAGTCATTTCCAAATGAACAATTAATGAGTGTGGAAGTATTACCTTGGTATGCTGATATAGTTAATTATCTTGTTACATGTAAACTTCCAGAGCAGTGGACCAAGCAAGACAAGGCTAAATTCTTTGCAGAAATAAAGAATTTCTTTTGGGATGACCCGTATTTGTTCAAGTATTGTGCAGACCAAATTGTTAGACAATGTGTCCCAGAAAATGAAATTCAGAATATTCTTTCATTCTGCCATGAACAAGCTTGTGGAGGCCATTTCAGTGCCAAGAAAACAACGACTAAAGTTTTACAATGTGGTTTCTATTGGCCATCTATATTTCGAGACGCTTACACTTTCTGTTCTTCATGTGATAGGTGTCAACGAATGGGGAGCATTACGCGAAGGAACATGATGCCACTAAATCCAATTTTAGTGGTTGAGATTTTTGACGTATGGGGTATCGACTTCATGGGACCATTTCCCCCGTCTTTTGGTCATCAATACATATTGGTTGCTGTTGACTATGTATCAAAATGGGTAGAAGCAATTCCATGTAGGACCAATGATCACAAGGTGGTGATAGCATTTTTGAAAAGCAACATTATTTCACGCTTTGGATTCCCTCGAGCGATAATCAGTGATGGTGGTGCCCACTTTTGTAACAAAGCATTCAAAGCTCTTTTGACAAAGTATTCAATCACACACAAAGTGGTAACTCCGTATCATCCGCAAACCAGTGGCCAAGTTGAGATATCCAATCGAGAAATAAAGCACATATTAGAAAAAACGGTGAGGCCAGACAGGAAAGATTGGTCATTAAGACTTGATGATGCATTATGGGCATATAGAACGGCTTTCAAGACCCCGATTGGGATGTCACCCTACAGGCTAGTATATGGAAAAGCTTGCCACCTACCTGTGGAACTCGAGCATCGTGCATATTGGGCCATCAAGAAATTCAATTTTGACATGCAGCAAGCCAGCTCAGAAAGAAGATTACAGCTGGCAGAACTTGAAGAAATTCGTAATGATGCATACGAAAATGCCAAGATTTACAAGCAACGAATGAAAGTCTTCCATGATAAGCAAATTATGAGAAAATCGTTCACTCCAGGTCAGAAAGTGCTTTTGTTCAATTCTCGCTTGCACCTATTCCCAGGTAAGTTACGCTCTCGTTGGTCTGGTCCCTTTATTGTTCATACTGTTTTTCCATATGGGGCAATTGAAATTAAGGACCCAAAGAACGGTGTCACGTTTAAAGTTAATGGTCAAAGATTAAAGCCATATCTAGAATACCAACCACGTGGAGAAGACACCGAAATAAATTTGAGTAACCCACCAGATTTGAATTGATTTTTTTTCTTTCTTTTCGTTGATTTGATTTTGTTTTCTTTCTTTATATTATTCTTTTGCTAATTGAAATTGTTTTTGTATAAGTGTGTTTATTTTACCATTAAGTTTTCTCTTATCATTGTTAATCATGAGTCTCATACTTAGACCGTTCCTCCTGAACATTCTTAAACCACTTCAACGTGTCAAAACTCATCTTAAAAGGCAGATTCAATTTTGTAAAACACAACGCATTTGGGCTCTACAACCACCAGAGTTAGTAGCCTATGTTGAGGGTTTAGAAAGCCAACTCAGAGACATTGAGAGAAGTGTTTACGACATCCAGTTGGAGCTTGAGGTAAATTCAATAAGAGGACGATTTTAATTTTCTTTCTGTGTTTTAATTTGTTTTTCTGTTTGTGTGCTTTAGTTTGTTACCCCGGTGAAGTGGCGGATAACGGTACTCCGTGACAATCAAGTCGGTTACTTCAGTTTTCCATAATAACTGATATTCTGAGGCGAAAGTATGGACAGAAACGAGATTCTAGCAAAGCTTCACAAGCGATTCCCTTCACTTCCTCAGAATGCCCTCCTTACGATCTATAAAGCTCGGTCCGAACGCATGCGATTACTCATGAGGAATAACATACCTGCTGACATCCGTTGGTTAATCGAGGCTAAAGTACGATCGGCAGGTGAGTTACCTCCAAAATTTATTGCATACATGCCTGGTTGTGGTAAAGGAAATTATGCAAGAAAACGACGAGCTCGAAGAATTTCTGTTGCTTGTCATAAGTGTGCCAGAATGGGTTGCAATAAAAACCCATGTTCTTTAGGAATGATGTCTGATAACAGGGAAGATAAGATTCAATTCATTAGGGATGGCTTGAATAAGGAGTCATTGGATGATATCCTTTTGTCTCTTGAAATGCATCCCAGTGGATATGTGCAAGGAGCGATTCTCCAGTTATGGCCATTATTCCAGAAAGAGCATGCACGATATAGTCTCGGGAATCTGACTATAAACGACCCTGTTTGCCAGTTTATAAGAAAACTGGATAGTAAGCCTATCCTCGACCCATAGAGGGCGTTCAAGCCGTTTCTGGACGTAAAACCAGAGGAAGATGTGAGCCACAGTCGCAACTATCTATAAATATCATTTTACTTTATTGTTATTTTATTTCACTATTGTCTTATTGTTTGCATTATTGTCTTTAATAATTTTATTACTGTTTGCTTTTTCCTTTTTACTGTTTTCTTTTTGACTTGCGAGCCACGTGCTTTACGCGTTATTTGACACTGACATATTACCTCATACACAACCATGACCCACTATCACCGAGACTCTTAAATGTGATTTCTTTTTTGTCAAGCACTCACAAATTGTTTTTGAGAAGTATCACAATGTCAGCTACTCCTAATAGACAATTCAAGAACATTTGTGTGCTTTCTGGATTTACATATGGCAAACATAAAGAGTTCGTTGAGGCAGCCATAAATCTTGGTCGAAGCATAGCAGCGAGAAAATTACACTTGGTGTATGGAGGAGGTAACCGATGGTTATCAAAAATGGTCTCAGAAGCAGCTTTTATCAAAGGAAGTCAAGTGTTAGGCATCGTCCCAAGAGTCCTAAAACCACTGGGCAGTTCGTCTGACTCATCAACTGGAGAAGAGTTAGTTGTCTCAGGTATGCAAGAAAGAATAACTGCAATGCTTAATCATACTGATGCTTTTATTTTCCTTCCAGGAGATCTTGCAACAGTAGAGGCACTTATCACACTAGCATCTTGGGCCCATCTGCACATCCACCAGAAACCCATCGGTTTGTTAAATGTCAATAACTTTTATGATGGCTTTATCGCATTTCTTAACCATGTAATAAAAAACTATTTCATTCCCGCTAATGTAAAAAAACTCTTTATTTGTGCTCACTCTGCTAATGAGCTACTGGATCTGTTACAAGCTTATAGACCGGAGCCAGACCCCTGGACCTTTGTGTTGGAGCGTCCAAATAATGATGGTAACAGTAGCAGCAGTAAGAAGTACAAATTAGATTTAACTCTCCTCCTGTAAATATTTTCTTCTGTGTTGCACCACCCAGGTGATGTCTTCTAAACTCTACTTCTTTCATTTCAAACATTGAGGACAATGTTTCGTTCTAGTTGGGGGGAGGGAATAGTCGACAATTATGGAATTTTGGTTAAGTTTTTACTAATTTTTTGTTGTAGAAACTAACTGTTGCTAACTTTTTGTGTTAAAGATGGCTGAATATGGAGTGTAGTGACTCTAAAAACGCATCTTCATCGTTTAAAAAAAATTAAAAAACTAAAAAAAAAATTTCAGACATTTTCTTTTTCTTTATTCTGTTTTTATGTTTATTTTTCTTCTTCTTTTTATTTTCTCCTCTATAAATATACATTTTCCAACTTTTGAGTCGAAGATAGCTGAATATGAAGTGTAGTGCCTCTAGAAACGCATCTTCTTTTAAAAAAAAAATCATTTTCTTTTTCTATCATTTTAAATGTAACTTTTCTAAATTAATTTTTCTACATCATTTTCACATTTCTGCATGCATATTTTTTTTTATGTTTAGAATAGGTTGGGGGGTAGAATGTTGTTTAAAAAAAAAATTGTGTGATTTGGTTTAACATTGGGTGATATGATTAATTTTAAATTTTAGTATTTGTATTATCTTTGGTCTTAAGTGATGTTACATTATGTTTGCTACTCTACATGTTGATGTCAGAGACATATATGAGTTGTTTGAAGGAATGAACATGTCATAATAAGTACAAAGTGAGTTTTTGAGCCTATCATTTTTCTTGGAGAGTAACCCTTTTGCCCATTCTTTATACAGCTTAACAGTTTATTATTGTATACACGATCTCTAGATTTCTTTTGAGTTAACCCTTAATAAAAAAAAAAAGTGTGTTGCTACATTTGGAGGCCCATCTAACTAGTAGATATGGAAGGTTATTTAGAGCCCTAAAAGACGATGGAAAGGCCATCTTTGATCCGTTTGAGCCTTTCTAGCCATCCCTTTTATTAAATATCCATAGTTAACCCTTTTGAGCCTTTAAAAAAAAAAACATTTTCTTTGTCAACTTATCATCTTGACCCACTCCGATTTGGAGTATTACCCGATATCTTATAAGTTCCATCACCTATTTATGTTTGAGAAAATGTAAATAATTATGTTGTTCAGTGAAGTTATACAAAAAAAAAAGCAAAAAACAAAAACAACAAAACAAAAGTTGTTGTTTCAAAAGAATAAAAATAACAATAATAGGTGAAATCCACCTTGCAACTTTCAAAAAAAAAAAATTCTCTGCATTTTTCTCAAACATACACTTTGTTTTTCTTATTTCCTTTCTTTATTAACGATGTCCCTAGCCTACGTTACATCCTAATAAAAGTCCTTCCTAATTTTAGGGAACTATAATCTGAAGTAGAAGCTAGTTATATGGGCTAAAAAGATGTAGTGGTGCATATAAAAAAAAAAATAAATAAATTGGGTTGACTAACAGTTTTTATTTGACTTGAGATCGTATTATTTTTAAGCTGAGGGCATATTTATTTCATCTTGGTGAGAGCATGTGATATCACTTCTTCATTATTTTCTCTCAATTATCATTCATTGGAGTGACTATTTTTATTGGGTTTAATTTCTTTGTGAGAGTGTCACTACTTTCAGTGAGATTTTGGGGTTTGACATGTCATTCTTAAAAGTAGCTATAACAAAGTCTACTGGGCTGATTCATGTGGATGGTTGATGTGAGTGTGATGTTACTTTAGACTGGAGATAATGCTTATACTTTTATTTGATTGCTATCATTAATTTGATTGAATAAACACGAGTGTTTCTAAATTTTTTTTTTTAAAAAATCATTTTGAATTTGAATTTTATTTTCGCTTCATTTGCTAGGGACTAGCAATAAGCTGGTTGGGGGGTGTGTTGAGTGTTAGAAAATGCATATTTATAAAGGAGAAAACCGTCATTTTACATTTCAAGTCTTACTAACAACCCTTACTTTTATGTATTTAACCTTCTTGTTATTTAATTACATGTGTTTTATTTTAATTAAGTATTTTATGTATTTTAGGGGCATCATAGTCATTTCACAATAAACGAGAAATCAGGTGGCAAAACGGACATCATTTTTGAACTCAGGACGGTCGAAAACCTTAGGAGGAGCATAAAAGGAAAAATGACACTGTTCACTTGTACGGTATTATTCACGTGTACGGTACTGTATACGTTACTGTTCACGACACTGTTCACATAGACGGACCGATGACGTGGCATTGACTGATGAGGTGTCACGATCCTGTTGGACTAAAATTCTTATATACTGTTGATGGTGACGTGGCAGCATATCAGTGGACGAAAAATCTCGCATACGGTGCATGCATCACACAGGATTATTTTCAACCAAACCGCGTTACTGTTCATCCGGGTCAAACCGCGTTACTGTTCAAAGTCGGGTCAAACCGTGTTACTGTTCATCCGCATGGTCAAACCGTGGACTGTTGACTGATGACGTGGCGCAATCCTGAGCGTCCAAACTGTTTTTAATCCGATGACCATGATTTACTCCATGTATCTATAAAAAGGGGGCCTCCCCCCCCTAATTTGATATCTCTGAATCCATTTTTGGACTCTGTTTTCTGTAATTCCCTCTCCATCTTATATTTTCTTCGTATTTTAATAAATTCCCATTTTGCCCCTAGTTCAATTATGAGTGGCTAATTTTCTTTCAAGCTTGGGTTGAAGGTGAAGTCTCAATATGTGTCATGGGCTTAATTTGGTAAATTTATTTTCTCTTCCCCTCTAGTTTTTGTGGATGTTTTGACTTCTCGTCGACAAATAATACTAATCTTGTCTAGTACCGCCTTGGTTTCACCGGCCCTCTAGTACAATGTTATTATTATTTGGCACGATAAGCCCTTAGCACCATATTGATTAGAGCGTGGTTCATGAGGTGTGGATTCCCCCCTCATGATTTAATTGGCATTAATACGGATTATTTAGCCCATGATGCATGTTGATACGGATCTAGATACCCAAATACGTCAATTTAATAGATTTTCTCTTTAATTTATTCTCTCTATTGCAATTCCAATTTTAGAATTTATTCTCGCCATTTTAATTTAAGTCTTAGCATATTCCAAATCGTTTCCACCATAAATCCAACCACTCATTTACAAAATTAATTCTACATATAATTAAAATCCACCTCCTCGTGGGATCGACACTCGTCACCATTAGTCTATACTACAATAGATTCGTGCGCTTGCGAGTACATTAAAATTTGCACAACATTGTGCGCCCCCTTGCTTATCCCACAGCACACGCTCGCTGCCGCGACTCAGCCCATGTGCCAGACTTGCCTTGCTTTCGTGCTCGCCACAAGCATGCCCATCGTGTTGTTAATGCTTGGCACAAGGCCACAAGCCAAGTCGCGGTGTCCTCATCGGTAGGGAGTCCATGTATGTCTTAACCTCCTTCTCGAACTGCCACAATGATGTTTCCTTCTCCCAGCTAGTATCCGCTTTGCTGCCGCCTTTCATTGAACCAGATACTCCATTCTCCGATTCTTTTTACTCTGACTGCTAAATTTGAAAGAAAATAATAAAGAAGTAATGTCACACGCTCTCACCAAGATGAAAGAAGTATGCCAATAACTTATAAATAATACGATCTTAAGTTAAACATAAATGCTAGTCAACCCAATTTATTTATTTATTTTTTTTTATGCACCACTACATCTTTTTAGCCCATATATCTAGTTTTTACATCAGACTATAGCTCCCTAAAATCAAGAGGGACTTTTATTAGGATGTAACATATGCTAGGGACATGACTAACAAAGGATGGGAAATAAGCAAAACAACATATATGTTTGAGAAAAAGTAGAGATCTTTTGGAAAATACAAGGTGGATTTCACCTATTATTATTATTATTATTTTTAAACAACAATTTTTTGTTTTTTTTTTGTTTGGCACAACTTCACTGAACAAAATAATTATTTATATTTTTCTCAAACATAAATAGGAAATGGAACTTGTAAGATATCGGGTAATACTTCAAATTAGAGTGGGTCAAAATGATAAGTTCGACAAAGAAATTTATTTTTTTTAAAGGTTCAAAAAGGGTTAACTATAGATTTTTCACAAAAGGGATGACTAAAAAGACTCAAACGGGTCAAAGATGGCATTTCCATCGTCTTTTAGGGCTCTACATAATCTTCCATATCTACTAGTTAGATGGACCTCAAGATGTAGCAACAAACTTTTTTTTCTTTTTTTATCTTACAATTTTTTTTAGAGGGTTGACTCAAAAGAAATCTAGAGATCATATATAAAATAATAAAGTGATAAGTTGTATGAAGAATGGACAAAAAGGGTTACTCTCCAAGAAAAATGACAAGCTCAAAACCTTACTTGGATTTTATTATGACATGTGCATTCCTTCAAGCAACTTATATTTATCTTCGACATCAACATGTAGAGTAGCAAATATAGCGTAAATACTTAAGACCAAAGATCATACAAATACTAAAATTTGAAAGTCATCATGTCATCCAATGTTAAAAAAAATCACATAATTTTTTTTTAACTACAGTCTACCCCCTACCTATTCTAAATATGAAATGAAAATATGCATGTAGAAAGGTGAAAATGATGCAAAAAATTTAATTAGAAAAGTTAAACTTAAAATGATAGAAAAAGAAATTTTTTTTTTTAACTAAGAAGATGTGTTTCTAGAGGCACTACACTCAATATTCAGCCATTTTCGATTCAAAATTTTGAAAGTGTATATTTATAAAGGAGAAATTAAAAAGAAGAAGTTAAAAAAAATGATTGTCAAAGCTTAATAAAGAAAAAGAAAATGTCTGGAGTTTTTTTTATTTTTTTTAAACGAAGAAGATGCGTTTCTAGAGTAACTACACTCCATATTCAGCCATCTTCAACACAAAAAGTTAGCCACGGTTAGTCTCTACAATAAAAAATCAGTAAAAACTTAACCAAGATTCTACAATTGTTGACTATGTCCTCCCCCCAACCAAAATGAAACATTGTCCCCAATGTTTTAAAGGAAAGAAGTAGAGTTTAGAAAACATCACTTGGGTGGTGCAGCACAGAAGAAAATATTTACAAGCGGAGAGTTAAATCTAATTTGTACTTCTAACTGCGGCTACTGTTACCATCATTATTTGGAGATTCCAACATAAAGGTCATAGGGTCTAGCTCTGGTCTATAAGCTTATAACAGATCAAGTAGCTCATTAGCTGTGTGAGCACAAATAAAAAGATTTTTTTGTTGTAGAAGGAATGAAATAGTTTTTTATTGCATGGTTAAGAAGTGTGATAAAGCCATTGTAAAAGTTATTGATTTTTAACAAACCAATGAGTTTCTGGTGAATGTGCAGATGGGCCCAAGATGGTAATGTGATAAGTGCCTCTAGAGTGGCAAGATCTCTTGGTAGGAAAATAACCGCATCAGCATGATTAAGCATTTCAATTATTCTTTCTTGCATACCTGAGATGACTAACTCTTCTTCAGTCGGTGAGTCAGACAAACTACGCAAAGATTTTAGGACTCTTGGGATGATGCCTAACACTTGGCTTCCTTTGACAAAAGCAGCTTCTGAGACCAATTTTGATAACCCTCGATTACCTCCTCCATACACCAAGTGTAATTTTCTTTCTGCTATGCTTCGACCAAGATCTATGACTGCCTCAAGGAACTCTTTATGTTTGCCATAGTTAAATCCAGAAAGCATACAAATGTTCTTGAATTGTTTATTGGGAGTAGCTGCCATTAGGATACTTCTAAAAAACCATCTGTGAGTGCTTAACAAAAAGTCATATTTAAGAATCCTGGTGATAGTGGGTCAAAATATCCACAATAATTAGAGGGGAAGAGAAAATAAATTTACCAAATAAAGCCCATGCACATATTGAGACTTCACCTTCAACCCAATCTTAAAATAAAATTAGCTACTCATAATTGAACTATGGGTAAAATGAAAATTTATTAAAATACGTAGAAAATATAAAATGGAGAAGGAATTATAGAAAATGAAACTAAAAAATGAATTTAGGCATGCCAAATTAGGGGGGGAAGGTCCCCTTTTTATAAATACACTGAGAAAATCATGGCCATCAAATTAAAAATATTTTGGACGCTCAGGATTGCGCCACGTCATCAGTCAACAATACGCAGTTTGACCAGGCGGCTTGAATAGTGATGCTGTTTGGTTGTAAATAATCCTGTGTATATGCATGCACCATACACGCGATTTTTGGTCCACCAACATGTTGCCACGTCACCGATCAACAGTACATAAGAATTTTAGTCTAATAGAATCGTGACACCTCATCAGTCAATGTCACATCATCAGTCAATGCCACATCATCGTTCCTTATGTGTGAACAGTGTCGTAAACAGTAACATGGACAATACTGTACATGTGAATAGTACCATACATGTAAACAATGCCATTTTTCCTTTTATGCTTCTCCTAAGGTTTTCGATTGTCCTGAGTTCAAAAGTGATGTCCGTTATGTTGTCTAATCTCTCATTCATTGTAAAATGACCATGATGCCCCTAAAATACATAAAATACTTAATTAAAATAAAACACACATAATTAAATCACAAGAGACTTAAATACATAAAAGTAGGAATGTCAGTAAAACTTAAAGTATAAAATGACGATTTCTTTCTTTATAAATATACACTTTCTAACACTCAACACTGACCTATTGTCTTATGATCAAGGATTTTCTCCACTTCTTTGTCATACTGTTTCCGGATCACCGGTGGAGGTGATCCTTATCATCCAAGTCTTTGCTAAAAGGCTTAAGGAAGCCCACTTGAAATGTCGGATGGATCTTCAACCTTTCGGTAGTCGTAATCGATACGCCGCCTGACCCACCCTCTTGACCACCTCAAATGCCGATCATATTTCGGCACTAACCCACGATGTACTATTTTGCTACTGATTTTCTTCCAAATCTGTGGCGTCAACATGAGCAACACCTTGTCACCCACATTGAACTCCAACGGGCTCTTCCCAGCATCCGCATTCTTTTTCATTCGCCGCGACGCCTTCGCCAAGCTGTTGAGGGCCTCATCGATCATTTTTTGCTTTTCTCGCGCGAACTGATATGCAGCAAGGCATTTCCCCCCTGTATGCTGTTTTGCCACCTCATAAGGAGTCAACTGTTGCTGCCCCATAACGATGATGTTGTAGCAAATTTGAGCCACATCCAACAAGTCTACCCAATTCTTTTGGCTTACTGTCACATAGTGTCGCAAATATTCCTCCTACAGTGCATTCACCCTTTTTGTCTTTCCATCCGTCTGAGAATGATTGGCTGTAGAAAACTTCAAATTTGTCCCCATTAGATTGAAGAGCACTGTCCAAAATCTGCCAGTGAATCGAGCGTCCTAATCACGAATGATTTCTTCTGGAACATTAAAATATTTCAGCACATGCTTAAAGAATGGCTTTGCTGCCTTATCCACTAGGCAAGCATAAGGTGTGGGCACAAATACCGCGTATTTTGAAAACCAAACAACCACCACAAGAATCAATTTTTGCCCTTTTGCTTTAGCCATCCTGGAAATGAAATCCATCGAAATGGATTGCCAAGGTCTCTCTGGATTTGGTAATGGTTGTAGAAGCCACCGCTGACTTCCTCTTCTTCGTCTTGTCTAGCTGGCACACTAGACAAGTTTTGACGTATAACCGCACGTCATCTTCCATGTTTGGTCAGTAATATGAACGCTCCAGTAATGCTGTTGGCATAAATTTAAATGCTATGGGTGTCAATGTGCAATTGTACACAACAAGTAATATAATGATAAGTATTCAAGTTCGTCTCCACAAAAATTGATGTTACTGAAATTGCTACACAATCTTAACAGTACAAGTTGCCTTAAAATGAAAATAGATTAAAAATTAAACTAATAAACTATATAATAAAATGTAATAAATAAATATGCAGAAAGTGAATTTTCACGTCACGAACAAGGATAAAATCAATAGGAATGAAGTAGTTGAGTGATTAAACTCTCTTAACGGACTTGACTATTTCTTACAAATTTTAGGTTAGTTGCTGCAGCATCTGCTACAACAATGGGTAGAATCCTTATGTATCCTCAGCTGTCACGTGTTGGATGTCTTATATTTATATGCAACCTAACAGTGACCAATTGTTATGCCAACATAAGATATAACGTTACACTTTTAGGTTCTTTTTACCCTACAAGGTGAATCTCTATATTTAGTTCATCACTAATTTTAGATTAACAATGACCCTTTTGAACTCAAGTTAAACTCAATTCAGGAAACCCAATCTAAAACCAAGTATTGTTCTCATATGTTCCTCTAAGATAGGCTCTTTTGTGGCTCTTTCTTAACTTATATTATTAAATGGGTGGTCAGCCGAAATAATGACTTAAAATAACTACTATCACAACAAAATGGTATAACAAACATGCAACAACATGTAAATTCAGTCAAAAACCCATTAAGATTGTTTATTACTCAACCACAAATAATATTAGTTCATAGTTTGCAAAAGAAAACTAAACAACAAAGGTTCAGCCGGCAAATACATTCTCATGTCAAAGAATAACAAGAAATCAAAAGAAGAATGAAAACGACTGAAATCCAATTGATTCCTATAAATTCTCCACTGGTGCAGCCTTGATTCTTACTCTTGAACTCTGTATTTCCTTTATTTTTTTTCGATTTTTTATCTTGGTGACGGCTCTCTTTTTTCCTTATGATGTGTGCTCCTTTTATAGTTGAAATTAGGGTAAACAGAAGTCTATGATGTGTATCTTCCAAATTAGAAAACCGTAGATCGCAATATTCTGAGTATCTCATGCAAAATTTTCTCCGTCGTTGTTTCAAGATTGCTACAGTAACAGATACAACATCTGCATTGTTCTAAACTTGCTTTAATTTTTCAGTAGCTAAGTTCTTTCCTTATTTTTGTAAGCCTATTGCATCAGTATTCCTTCCTTAAAATTTGAGCTTCCGGTTACCTATAATTATGCATATGATCTAAGAACACAAGTTATTCTAAATCAACTAAATTTATTAAAAATAAACTAAAATGAATGTTTATGTAAAATATAACAAAAATGCAATAAAAACATGTCATTTACTCTCTAAGTATTACTAATTTTAGTCTAAAAGTGTCATGATAACTCTCATTTCATAGAGTTATCACACCCCTAAACTTAAATCATTACTTGTCCTCAAGTAATGACAACAACACTAATATTTCAATCACACACTCATGCACTAACAACTTAGCTCTGTAATCAAATTTGCAAGGATTCGTCAACCCTCAGATCACACTCTTAATCATGCATAATGGCCATAGCAGTTCAGTTCTAGACTCAGGTCTCATTCTGTCCAAAGTGTGTGTGTGCCACTTTGATAAAATTCCAGAGATACTGCAACATTGCACATGTATTATATAGCTTAAAGGTAGAACATAAGTTTATTCACATAAGGGGAGCAGAAGTCATAAATAGGCTCAAACTGTGCTACAACCAAATTTTTTTTAAAGTCAATTTCTCTTCAATGTATCACTGACTTTTCATGTGAATTTCTATCACTTGTGGTGATGACACCCAATTACTCACTCAATGTACAAATCAGAGTTGCTGCAGCAATTTTCATACCACAATCTTATCTATAGACATCTTTAACTCAAGGCTGAACATGGAGCTCATGAACAGACCTAACTACTCAATATCCTAAACAGAGGACCTTCTCTCTCAATTTTTTTTTAACAATAGATGCTACAACAATGCTTATATCTCTTGTTGCCTTTGGACTCAAATCTGAATATGGAGTACATACTCAGCTCTAGTTACTCAGCAACTTAAGCTATTGGAGCATAATTTATTTCATAACAAGCACATTTTAACAAAATTTTCCCCCAAACTTAAGATTTTTTCTACCTTTAATGTTTTTCTCCTGGCTCTGCTACAACATACTCATAAAACTCAACCAAAGTCTAATTATTGAGATAGAATTTTAACCTCCATCTATAACTATCCTTGCTTGGCATTCTCAAATACTGAATAACACTTAATTTATCTTCATTATGTTTTTCAATCCATATACAAATACTAGATAATAGAGTTTCACACAACACAAATAGATGCACTCATAAACACATGCACTCACAAACACATTACACTCTAATACAACCCCCCCTAAACTTGAGAGGTGTTGTGTTATCACAAGCACACAAATTAAAACAAAAAAAATGCATTCATTAACAAGCAAGAAATGCAACTTGATCAATAAAAAATAAATAAATAAAAGAAAAGTTTCAGATGTTGAAGAAATTTAAAATGGGCTGGTAGGACATACTCCCTTGGTATTGAATGTCATGCTGCAGCAGTTGCTGTAAAAGGTTCACTTCTTTTTAGTTGCACTCCTTAAGTGTTCCTTGGGTGAACCTTGTGGTATGGCAGCTAATGGCTTCTTTTTCTTGCTCGGAGTTGGACTGATTGGTAGGGTTCCAGTAGATTCACTGGCTTTGAGCTGAATTGGTTTAGTTCGCTTGTGCTCTGGTTCTTCTGGTACTGTGGCCCCTCCAGAGGTTTGTGCCTCTTTTTGCGTGCTGGATACCTTGGGAGTTTTGGCAGGAGGTATTGTTGGAGTTTGTTGGGTTGCCACTGGAGCATATTTTGCTGCAGTAGGTTCCTCAGTAGTAATAACAGCAATTATGTCCTGAAGACTGCTCCTCGCCTCTTAAAAGGAAAGGATAATTATCACGATAGTTAAGGGATTGCACAATCCTTCCTTATCTATAGCTCTGATTTATTGACGTCATCCTAACAAAATTACTCCCAACAGTAAAAATCATTCCTTCGATTTTGTCAATGCAACATTAGAAATCGATGTTGTAGCAATGAAACTGGTGCTGCAATAATCTCTAGTTAGTTTTTCGCCCAAGTTTTTTTTTTACTTGCTGTAATTTAACACAAAGACATAAAAAATAAAATTAGATGCACACTTAAAATAACAAAAAGACAAATTAAATAATTTTAAAACTAAATTTAATGCTTTAAAAACTTGAAACAACTTCCCTTATTGGGTTGCCTCCCAATTAGCGCTTGATTTTAGGTCCTTCAACATGACTTTTCTTGTTTGCTCAACCTGGTTCCTACAAGAACCAATCCTTCTTTAGGCTGCTCACATCAGCTCCCATATAGTGCTTCACTCTCGGCCCGTTAACCTTGAATTCTTGTTGGCCTGGAGTGAATTCCTTTGCTAGATTTGCTTGTCAATTCTGAAGGGTTGTTTTTCACCTAGCCATGCTATGTCAGTTGTTTCCAGGCCTTGATATTCATCTTCAAGTTTTTCAAACGTTGCACCCTCAATTTCGTCTTTGTTCCAGTAGTTGTTAAATATCTTTGCTACAGCAAAATCCACAGCATTAACAAAATTACAATCTGCAACTTCATCAGGACTCCTTAAGGCGTCTAGCACATTGAATGTAATGTGTTGGTCATTCACCTTCATGGTTAATTCTCCTTTTTGAACATCAATAAGAGTCTTTCCCGTGGCTACGAAAGGTCTACCTAAAATGCTTGGTACTTCTTTATCAGCCTCAAAATCTAGCACAATGAAATCCACTGGGAAAATAAATTTATCGACCTTTACCAATACATCTTCAATATTCATTCTGAATAGGCATGAGATCTATCAGCAAGTTCTAAAGTCACTGTTGTTGGTTTACATTCACCAACTCCCAATTGTTTAAACACTGATAAAGGCATGTGGTTGATGTTAGACCCCAGATCATAGAGTGCTTTTGAAAATACTATCTAAGCAACCCAAGAAGGGGGTGAATTGAGATTTTAAAAACTTATGCAAAACAAACCACACAACAATTTAATCTATAGCCTTAATAAGAACAAAAATAACAAATTTAGTAAAACACAATAATAAAAGAGTAAGGGAAGAGAGATCAAACACATGATTTTTATGTGGTTCGGCTAATCGTGCCTACATCCACGCCTCCAAACTCACCGAGCTTGAGGATTCCACAAAGCAAGCCTCCAAGGCTTCAACCACACTTACAATTGACTTCCAAGGTATCAATAAACCTTCACAATAAGAGATTATCCTCAATCTCTTAACCCAAGTGTATCCCAACACTTACAATCTCTCAATTTGATTTTCAAAAAGATTACAAAATAAATCTCTCTCACACAATGTGTTTGATTACAAATGAAATTCTAAAGTGTGAGTAAATGCGATGTATATAAAAATTTAAAGCTCAATGAAAGTTGTATGCTCAATGATAAAGTTGTGATCAACCCTTATTTGAATTTAATTGAGATTATTTATAGTTAGAGCTGAAAATTAGTTGTTATTGACTTTCTGCTCGAAGCTGGATCGCCGTTAACTAGAAGTTAGATCATCGTTTTGACTTGAGTAAGTGACTGTTGGACAGATTTTCAAATTATCAGATTACCGTTACGAAAATGTCGGATCGTTGTTATTCCATTGACCTGCAAAGAAAATGTCAGCTTACCATTTCCAAGAAGTCGGTTTACCGTTAGTGTCCAGAGGCTAAACTTGAATTCTATTCTATGTCAGTTAGTCGTTATCAAGAAGTTAGATCGCCGACAGTGTCCAGAAACTAAATCTCCAAGTTTGTATCGGCTAGCCGTTATGATAATGTCGGGTTGCCGACAATGCTCAGAAGGTATTTTAACAAGGACATGAAATTGAAAACCAACTTTCATAAAACGATTTTTCATTTAAGTTCAAACCTTTACTATTTCAAAATAGCGATTTATTTAAAATGTATGAAAAACGTTTGACCTTTTAAGGACTTAATCAAACTTAATCAAGTTTGTTATCATCGAAATCATTATTAAAGAAATATTCATGTTAACAATCTCCCATTTTTTGATGATGACAAACTTTACAAAAAAAATATTTGTGCAATTTTACTCCCTCTAAATATGTGCTGCCCTTAAGTATAATCAATTTTTAACCAAAAATGAATTTGCATCATATGATTTATCTCCCTCTTTATCATTAAAAAGAAATGAACTCGAAAAGATTAAAGAGAAAAGTTAAGAGATTACCTATATCGTGCATAAATTTTGGCAGAATCTCAACTTAAAAATAAACATACTCTAAAAAACAGAAGTAGTTTAAAACACTCCTATATAATTCCAAAATATCAACCAAACTCCATACCAAAAAATTCATCATTACCATACACAAAACTCGAACATATCATCAAAATCAATACAATCACAAACAAAGTTCAAGTATCCAACAAAATCATCACAAGCACAATAAAAAACCAAATAGTATTATAAGAACTATAGGACATGAGTAATGTTTGCACGAAATGTATAGATGCAGAAACTAAGATGGGGGCTGCGAAGAGGAACTGCCAGGATCGTAACCAAAGGGACCAAGGATACGTCGATGGCCAGCAAGTAGTTCTATCTGCTGGTTTAAAATCTATTGCTGAAAAGTCTCAAATTTGGATTGGAGTTGCTGCTGCTGCATGGAAAGGGTTTCCATTTTGTTGACGAGATGCTAGATGCAGTCTTTAAAAACTGAAGGTGATGCATGAGGCACAACTAGCTCGGTTGTCTCCTCATCTTGAGATGGGGCTGCTGCTGCTTGGCGAGGGGCATAAGGTCTAGCACCAAGTCAAAAATTGGGTAACTCATCCTCTGAATAAACGTCATTGAGCATTCGGTCATCCTTCGGAACTACCAAAGTGTCCTCATTCTTAGAGAATTTAACCTTGATCAACTTGCCTTGCCTCCAATGAAAACCAATCCCTGAAATAATTTCCCTACCTAGCTTTTTGGTCTCAACATAGACAGGTTTGGTTAAGAGAACATGGAAGTGTCAAAGAATCTTACTGATAATGCTACCATATGGAAGAGACCGATTAGACACAGTAAGGACAGAGAGCATGTGACACATAATAGTGAATGCGAGATGTACTTTCCTCCCTCGGATGAGAGAGTCAAGTAAACTAATATCCAATCTAGTCACCTCATCACTATGACCTTGCCTAGGGGTAATCATGTGCTGTATAATGCTGTGAAGAATACAGATCTGGAAGGGTAACAACTGAGACCGAAAAGACAATGAGTAGACCTCGTTGAAGTTATCGTGTCGTCTACAAATATTCCTAACCCTCTTAAAGTGAGTGAACTGGCTAAAATGAAGTTCTTTTCTGGAAGTATACAGATATAACCCCTTATTAGAGATTCCAAGAATATAACTAAGCTCAAAAACATCAAACTCAATCCTAACACCTCCAACATGTGTCACGACCCTATCTTTTTCGGTAACTGAAAGTTCCATATTAGAGTAAAACACCCTAACTAGTTTTCATAGACTCGCTCTTCAATGCCTAAGGCTTCATCCCATTGTTTTAATATTTGAGGAATAGTTCTACCACATATAGTAATATCAGAGAAGTTATCAATATCAATGTAGAATGAAGAAGTTACCACTTTTTCCATGAAGTTCTTGTGAAATCCCTGAGCCATGTGACCATTTGGAAAATGTAGGCTGTCAAAATCCTAAGAAAGAGGCTTGGAGGAACTGGGATTGCTTGAAGCTGTTTGCTTGGTTCGGGCACACCTCTGTCTTGTAGACATGAATGTTTTTGGAAGAAATAAAATTGGTAGAAAGGAAGTTGGAGAGTATATAGAGTGAATGCAAGTTAAAATTTAACAAAATCTGGTCAAAGTAAGCAAGAACAGGTTTGTTGGTTCTAGGGTTTGAAAATTGGGATTTTTCAATTTTGGAGTTAAAAACTAGTTTTGATCGGTTCAAATGATTCTAAAAAGGATGAGGATTGATTTTATAATTTTAATTTGGTGAAAAAAGGCAAGAAAAATGATTAGTTTGAGAGAAAGAGAGAGATGCAGCTGGCGGTTCAGAACTAATCGAGAAATGAAGATAAAATCGTTCATTGTTCTGATAACCCGTGATATCGGCGAGCCATTATCCCCTTATCGGTGAGCAGATAGTTTCCAGAACCTTGTTCTATTTCATTCATGATATCGATCGCCCATTATCCTATTAACGGTGGACCGATAGCTTCCAGAATGCACACCCAAATTTTCTTAGAAAACGATGAGTTGTTATTATGAAATCGGCGAACTGTTAACATCCAGAATGATTTCCTTGGTTTCTATCAATAAAACGGTTAACCGTTTATTAAGAAAACGACAATCCGTTTTCTATAACTTATGGTTTCGTACATCTATTTTAATTTTTGGCCAAGATCATTTCATTGATCCAAAATGTTTTAAGGGCTAGTTTAAAGCATGATTCATGAACTCACATGTATTCAAACAATCAATTCATGCAAGCATTCAAAAAATTAATAATTCAAACACGTCACCTATATATCATGCTCAAATACCTCACAGACATCAATAATCATTAATCAATCAATTTTAATAGACTTAATAACATAAGTAGAAATGTTAATGTGAAAATTTCATCATCCTAAGTTCATGCCGAATTTTTAAAAATTGATCTTCGTAAAGAAGTTCTGTAAAATATCGGTAAGTTATTTTTCCGTAGAAATAAACTCTTGCAATATCTCCCTTTTGTTTCATCTAAAGAGCTTGTGCACAACAACTCCCTGTGGCAATATATTCAACCTCAGTAGTTGAGAGTGCAACCAAATTTTGTTTCTTACTAAACCATGAAACAAGTGAATAACCTAGTAAATGGCAAGTTCCACTAGTACTTTTCCTATTGACTTTGTAACCGGAAAAATCCGCATCTAAATAACAAGTTAAATCTATATGAGTTCCTCTAGGATACCAAAGGCTAAGATCTATGGTTCCATTCAAATAATAGAAAATTATTTTTACAACAAGTAAATGAGATTACTTGGGACATGATTAAAATCTTGCACACAAACATATACTAAACATGATATTGGGTCTACTTGCAGTTAAGTAAAGTAAAGAGCCGATCATACCTCGATATATTTTGATATCAACTTCTTTACATTTTTCATCTTTGTCAAGCTTGGTTGTTGTGCTCATTGGAGTGCTTTTGGTCTTTGAGTCATCAATGCCAAATCTCTTGAGTAGGTGTTTCACATACTTGGCTTGATTTATAAAAATTCCTTCCTTATTTTGTTTTATTTGAAGCCCAAGGAAGTACTTCAACTCGCCCATCATACTCATTTCAAATTCTTTACTCATACGAGATGAAATTCTTTACACAACAATTCATTAGTAGAACCAAAGATATTATCATCAACATAAATTTGAACAACAAGTATATCTTGATTCTTATGCTTAATAAAGAGAGTAGTATCCGTTTCACCCATCGAAAAATCGTTATCCAACAAGAAATTCTTAAGTCTATCATACTATACTCTTGGTGCTTGCTTTAATCTAGACAATGCTTTTGACAACTTGTAAACATGATTTGGAAATTTTTCATTTTCAAAACCAGGGGGTTGTTTCACATAAACTTCCTTAATAATATAACTATTTAAGAAAGCACTCTTGACATCCATTTGAAATAAAATGAAATCTTTATGACATGCAAATGCTAAGAGCATCCTAATGGATTCTAATCTAGCTATAGGTGCAAATGTTTCATCAAAATCAATTCCCTCTTCTTGGTTGTAACTTTGAGCTACTAATCTAGCTTTATTCCTTACAACTATACTGCATTCATCAATTTTGTTTCTAAATACCCATTTAGTGTCTATAATGGATTGATGTTCCAGTTTAGAAACTAATTCCCATACATTATTTCTCTCAAATTGATTTAACTCCTCTTGTATTGTCATAATCCAAGATTCATAATTTTTTGCATCCGCAAAGGATTTTGGTTCAATTTGAGATATAAATGCAGCATGCTCACAAGTATTTTTAAATGATGATCTAGTTGTTATGCCACATGAGGGATCTCCTAAAATCAAGTCTTTAGGATGAAAAGAAATATACCTCTACTCCTTAGGGAGTGATTGAGAAGTACCTTCATTTTACTTTGCATTTGTTTCTTCATGCTGCTCCTCTTGATTTCCATGTGGTGTATCCTTTTGGTTACAAAGCTCATATGGAGTTTTATTGAGATGAGGTCTATCAACACACGATTTAAAATATAACAAGCGGTGTTGGCCTCAGCACAAAAATACTTACGTAAAGAATTTTCATTCAACATGGTCCTAGCCATTTCTTGAATCGACCTATTCTTTCTCTCAATAACTTCAAACTCCCCTCCATGATCACTCCAAATGCATGCAATACCATACCCTTTTTCATTTTGAATTTTCTTACAAAATACTTTAAATGCATCAAGAGCATCATCCTTATTAACTAAGAATAATATCCATGTATATCTTGAAAAATCATCAACAATTACAAAAGTATAATACTTTCCACTCAAGCTAGTATATCATGAAGGTCTAAATAAATATATATGAAGTAATTAAAGAGGTTTTGAAGCACAAATATGATTTTTGCTTTTAAAAGAAGTTTTGATTTGTTTATCAAATTGACATGCTTCAAAAATTCTATCTTTTTGAAAGTTGATTTTTGAAAGACGTTTAACTAAATTATTTTTGGAGATCTTTGAAATCAAATTCATGCTTGCATGTCCTAGTCTTCGATGCCATAACCAACCATCATCATGCAATGTAGAAAAACATTTATCATGGGTAGATGCACAATCTATATTAATGGTATAAACATTAACACATCTATTTTCTACAAACAAAATCTTACCATCACATACATTCTCAATAACACATCTATTTTTATCAAAAACAACTTTATAACCCTTATCACACAATTGACTGATGCTAAGCAAATTGTGTTTCAAATTTTCAACTAAACACACATTTTGAATAAGAGTAGAGGATACATTACCAACATTTCTGATACTAATAATTTTTCCTTTTGAGTTATCTCTAAAGGATACGTTTCCACCATTTTCAATCTTGCTAAAACTTGAAAACTAAGAGTGATTTTCTGTCATGTGTCTTGAATATCCACTGTCCAAGTACCACTTATTTTTCTTTTTCTTTGATCCTTGCAAAAATTGTTTCTAAGTGTTAGGTACCCAAAATTTCTTAGGTCCTTGAGTGTTAGCAATGGTTCTTTTTGGAACCCAAATACATTTCACACCCTAATATACATTTCTTTTCACTGGACATCTATTTTTCATGTGATCACCTTGATTACAATAATAACATACAACTTGATTATTAATGGAGGTACTCTTTACAAAATAATTCTTTTAATATTTTTGTTTCAAAATTGGCTTATAGCCAATACTTGCTTTGTCAAATACACATTTTTGTGAGTTAAGAAAGTTATTCAACATCTTTTGTCCATTTTTGAATTTTAGCACAATTTCATTTAGCTCATTATTCTTCTTCTTAATCACTTCATTCTCTTTTATCAATTCATCAAGATGTATTTTCCATGCTCATATGAAGTACTTTGTTTACCTTTAAAAGATGCAATCTTATCATGCAACATTTTATTTTCTAATTCTAATTCTTTTATCTTCTCATTCAAATAATCTTTGCATTTTTGCATGACATCCTTTTCATTTGTAAGTTCTAATATTTTCTTTTTAAGACATGCATTTTTTTTTACCATTTTTCATCCACTCATCATGTAATTCTTTAAAAGCATCATGTAATTCATCATATGTAGAAGATCACTTACCTCATCAAGTTCATCCATTGATTCTTCCCTGATTGCTATGAGAGCTAAATTTGTCATCTCTTGATACTCTTCATCGTCACTCGTTTCCTCATCGCTATCATCCCATGTGGTTACCATTGCTTTATTCTTGAGCTTGTTGAGAAGAGGACATTTTGATCATATGTGTCCAGGCTTTTTGCATTCATAGCAAGTGATTCGCTCATTCTTCTCCTTTTGATTCTTGAAGTTTCTAAACTTTCTCCGCTCACTAGTTTTCTTGTAGAATTTTTTGAATCTTCTAGTTAGCATAGCCATCTCCTTATCATCCAGCTCGCTTTCTTCATCACTCTCATGTTTTGAAGCTTTGAAAGCAATGCTTTTCTTCTTCTCCTCGTGCCCTTTTTCTATTGCCAAGTTTTCTTCATATGAAATGAGAGAGCCAATTAAATCATCAATAGGTAAAGTATTTAAATTTTTGGCTTTTTCAATGGCAGTCCTTTTAAGTCTCCATTCTTTTGGAAGTGACCTAATGATTTTCTTGACTCTCTCGCTATTCGAAAAAGTCTTTCCTAGAGCTCCTAGGGTGTTGACTATATCGTGTATACATAGAATACACACTTTCATTTTTTTCCATTTGGAATAATTTATATTGACGAGTGTACTTACTGATTTTAAACTCTTTAACATCATTTGTCCCTTCATAGAAAACCTCAAGTTTATTCCATATTTCTTGAGCACTCTCACAACTAGATACTCTATGAAATTCTTTCTTATCTAGAGCAAAAACAGAGCATTAATTAGTTCAAAGTTTAAAGACATCTTTTTCTTTTCTAACTCACTCCATGGACTTGA